>NC_137888.1:137172842-137620804 GCF_963455335.1 Martes martes
ATTACAGATAATTGATGATTTTATTGTTAAGCACATTTCTTTGCATAATGTTTAAGAAAGTACACTCTGAAGCAAGATAATCTGAGTTTAAATTCAGGATCCGCCTCATGCAAATTACTATTTTACTTTTCCGTGCCTCTGCTTTCTCTTCTAGGAAATGGGCATAGCAGCTTACTCACAGTTATTTGGAAAATAATGGTTTTAAATGTATTAGTAGATTACTGGTTGGAAAATAATCTATTAAAATATTTAGAACCATGTGAAACATATAGAAGATCAATTTAAGTATTACTTATTACAGTTCTCATTATTATACTTTCAGGAAGTTCTCATATTATCCATGCCTAATTTCCATATTATCCCCCAAAAAGACTTACACCGAAGTCTTATAGTTCCTTAGAACTCATACCACTAAAATCATGGGAGTCATGACTTAGACATTTTTAGAGATTTTTAAAGGTTTGTGGATTCTAAATAATACAATAAAAAATATCAGGAAATCAGATATGCAATTAACCATAGGATATATTGGTTCTTTAATTTCCTCCATTCATTCCGTCTTCCCATTTATCCTATCTCCCTCTACAGAGCCAAAAGCTTTACTAATAATAATGCATCTTCATTAAATTAGGATACCTTTAAGAGACCATACTTATTACCTTATATAGCCAGTTAAAAAAGAAAACCAGTGTGTGTGTGTACACACACGCACTCACTCTCTCTCTCTGTTGACTTTATTATGTTACTTGTATATACAGAAAAATATTAGTATAAAGGTAATCACAACTATTGCTCTTATTCAACAGTAAAACCTAGTTAAAACTCAAGAAGTTACTAAATGAATAAAAATAGTTAATTAACAATAGTAATTTAACATAACTGATGATGTTTTTTGCTGAAACAGATCCAGGAATCACAACCCAACTATGCTACCAACAGCTATGGCAAGCGCAAAATTTTGAGTTCTATATTCTTCACTACTTTGTGCTTTGCTGTAATTCAATTTTCACAACTCTCTTATCGAATGGAAGGACTGGAAAAGCCTTGTTGGAACAACCTGCAAGAAACACATTTGGACTCTACTTGGTATTTACTGTTTAGACTGATTTTGCCTTTTACTTGTTAGAACCTGAAAACTGAAGCAGGGCTGCTTGGTGTTCAACAGCCAAAATTTCAAGCATTGAAATTATTAGGCAATATCCTATTCTAAGGTAGACATTCTCAGATTCTTAAAGCAAAAAAAAAAAAAAAAAAAAAAAAAATCTTACATTTAACTTTATTGGATTTGAAATAAAAGTACTATTTCCACAGAGAATTGTGAAAACATGTTATGCTAACTTCCTGACCTCAATATGAGAAACCCTGGGTTTCCATATTGATCATGCATTCCTTTCTGTAGGTCATTCCAGAACACTGCTTTTGTCTTCTCACCTAGCTAGGTAACTCAAGAGAGAATATTTTTACTGGGAGAAGTAGGTGGCTTTGAAGCAGGCTGACAAACTTGTCCCAGTTTGTCCAGGCCTCTCCCACTTTTTAACACCAAATGTCCCATGTCCTGGGAACCTCTTCAGTCCAGGACAAATCAGGATAGTCAATCACTCTAATGCAGATCATGGAGCATTTGATGTGTTTAAGTAGGCCTGTGTCTGTTCCCATGGTGGGAGACACGTAGGGATTAAGTGGGCCTGAATATCTCTAAACATTTTGTCCTTTCTTAGGGAAGTCTCCAGACTTCCCTACCTATCTCCTGGAACCAAGAAGAATTCAGCCCTCCCCTGGCAAGACAGCAAAGTTTGGAAATAATCTTAGTGTACTCCATATACTACCAATAGTTCCTCCAACCACTCTTTGAGGAGGTCTCCTGATCTTCTACCTGCAACCCTTGGAACTCCAGGTTTTCTTAATTTAGGCTGAATCTCTAGCTTTCCTCCTTTCAGCCCAAGGGACAGAGATTTTCTGTTACCTTATAGCTCAGCGGGGGTTCCTTTCAGGCTTCACACATTATAAAAAGAGAAACCACAAATCTTTTATGAATATTGATGCAAAAATCCTTAACAAAATATCATCAATCAAGCCTAGCAACATGTCAAGATAATTATTATACATCATGACCACACATAGGATTTATCCTAGGAATGCAAAATTGGTTCAACATCCAAAAGTCAACTCATGTAATACACCATGTTAATAGAAAATTCTAAGGAATCTGCTAAAACAAACACCTTTAGAATAAGGAAGTTCAAGCAACTTTTCAGGATGTAAGTTCAACATATTAAAATCGACTGTTTTTCTATACAGTAACAATAAGCAAACAAATAGCAGTTTTTTAAAATTCCATTTAAATAGTCTCAATACAAAAGAATAAACAACAGAAACACAAAGCTCATTCTCTGAAAACTACAAAACTCTTTTGGAAGAAATTAGAAAAGACCTCAACAAAGGAGAAGACATCAGAAGACTTAATATTGTTGGTCAGTTGGTCTACAAATTTAACACAATCCTTATTGATATTCCAGCTGATTTGACTACATATATTGCTAAACTAATTCCAAAATTTATATGAGAGTGTATGGGACACAGCACAGTGTAAACACCACACTTAGGGGGAAAAAAGTTTTCAACCCATTTTACCCCCACTGCATTTTCCAGCTTAAAATACTTCAATTCAGAGCAACAAACATAATTTTATAGGTTTAACTTGTTCAGCAAAACAACAAAACTCAAAGAAAACCCTACCCAAACACCTCATAATAAAACTACTAAAAATAAAAACTACCAGAAAATGGAGAAAATAACACATTACATAAAAAGGAACAATTCAGATAACCGAAGATTTCTCAACAAAACCCATAAACAGAAACCAGACAACAGTTGTGTCCCTTTGTGTTTCTTTTCTACTGCTGTTGTAACAAATTGCCACAAATTCAGTAGATTTAAAGAACATAAATGTCTTACCTTTAAGAGCTTTGTAATTAGAAGTCTAATGTGGGTCTCACGAGACTAAAATCAAAGCAGCTGTAAGGCTGCTCTCCTTTCTGGCGGCTCAAGGACAGAACGTTTCCTTACCACTTCCAGTTTCTAGAGACTGCATATGTTCTTCATTTTCATGACACTTTCCCACCATTCTCAAACCCAGCAACACTGCAGGTCTCTGACAACAACTGAACAGGTTCTCTGCTTTTAAAGGATTAAGTGGAGCCCCACCCCCTCACTAATCCCGGATTTTCTCTCCATCTGAAAGTCCTTAACTTAATTACAACTATGTTGCAAAGTTCTAAGTAAGGTAAGCCAACCCCAGGTTCCAGGCATTAGAACATTAACATCTTTGCAGGTCTGTTTTTCTGTCTCCCACAAGTTGGAACACCAGTATATATTTTTTAAAGATTTTAATTATTTATTTTTAAAAAGAGAGAAGAGGGGGGAGGGGCTGAAGGAGAGGGAGGGAGAGAATCTCAAAGTAGACCCTTCACTGAGAGAGGAGCCTCAGTCTCTCAACCCTGAGATCATGACCGGAGCCAAAATAAAGAGCCTGATGCTTAACCTGACTGAGCCACCCAGGTGTAAATGTAACAACAGTTTCAAGGCTCTGGGAGGAAAGAACTATTAACCCAGAATTTATATCCACCAAAAAATAGCATTCAGAAATTTTTTAAAAAGAAATAAAAGCAATACAGATTGAAAAGAAAGAAATAAAATTGGCTCTGTTTATAGATGGCATGCTTGTGTTCAGAGAAAAATCCCAAGAAAGCTGCAAAAAAAAAGTTTATAACTGAATTTTCACAGTATAAAAAATCAATTTACAAAAATCAGTCATGTGTCTATATGCTATCAATGGACAATTTGAAAAAGAAATATTTTAAAGAACAATTTACAACAGCTATAAAAAATGAGATACATAGTTGCATGTTTAAACATGTGTGAGATCTATATGCTAAAAACTATAAACACTGATAAAAAATCAAAGACCTACATTAAAGGAGAATGTTTGATATTCATACATTGGAAGATTCAATATTGTTAAGATACCAATTATCCCCAAATTCTTCTATAGACTTAATGATTTCTAGTCAACACCTCAGCAGGACTTTTTGTAGGTACTGAAAAGCTGATTTTACAATTAACATATAAAAGCAAACAAGAGTTCAAAGCAAAAACAACTTTGAAAAGGAAGGCAAAAAGGATTATACAACTTGATTCCATGGTTTACCAGAAAGCTACAGACCTCAAAACAATACTGTATTGGTGAAAGGATATATGCACAGATAAATAAATGGGACTAACTAGAGAACCCAGAAATAAACCCACACCAATACAGTCAATTAATTATTCTCAACTGTGGAACGTCAATTCAGCAAAGAAAGAATGATCTTTTCAACAAACAATTCTGGAATAATTGGACATCTACATGTCTTTATGAATCCTAATGAATCCTAAATCTAAATGCAAAACACAAAACTGTAAAGCTTTAGGAAAAAAACAAAAACACAAAAAACAAAAAATGTCTTCAAGACATTGGGTTGACAAAGTGTTCTTAAATATAAACTAAAAGCATAATACATAAAGAGAAAATTTATAAATTAGAGTTCTTCAGAATTAAAAACTTTGATCTGTGAGAAACACTGTTAAAAGAATGAAGAGGCAAGCTACGGTTTAGGAGACACTAGCTGCAAACCTGAGCAAAGCCTCTTTTTTCATCTCTGCTGTATTCCCAGGAACTAGCATAGTATCTGGCTATAGTAGAAACTCAATAAAAAAAATGTGTTAAATGAATGAATAAGTGAAATATTTATCCAGTATTTATTATTTTAAAGGCTCATAAGCCTATGTTCACAGATGGTAGAGGGTTTCATACATGGGGCCAAAAACAAGTTAAAATGTTCTTTTCAAGTGAAATATAGATGTCTAATCTCAAAAACTGGCATGGTGTAACACCAGCCATTCTCCAACTTCTTGGTCTCAGAGTCTCCTTACACCCTTAAAAATTAAAGAACCAGATAGATGAATAGATAAAGATGTTGTATATTTATGCAATGGAATATTATTTAGCCATCAAAAAGACTGAAATCTTGCCATTTGCAATGCCATAGTTGGAGCTAGAGGGTATAATGCTAAGCAAAATAAATCAGTCAGAGAAAGACAAATACCATATGATTTCACTCACATGTGGAATTTAAGGGGGAAAAAAAGAGTAAAGGGAGGGAAAGGAGAGAGGCAAACCAAGAAACAGACTCTTAACTATAGAGAACCCACTGATGGTTACCAGAGGGGAGTGGGGTGAAGGGATGATGGGTGACATAAGTGAAGGGATTAAGGAGTGCTCTTATCTTGATGAAAAAAAAATTAAAAGAAAAGACAAAAGTAAACGGTTATGAAAAAAATTATTGAAGAACTCAAAGAACATTTATGTAGGTTATACCTATAATTATTTAGTATAATTAGAAATTATAGCTGATTTTATTAAATAGTTGTTTATTTTTTTAAATGGTAAAACCATGTGTTTACATAAATAACATTTTACTTAAAAACAATTTTTATTTAAAAATATATAGTCATTGTTTTAAATTTTTGCAAATCCCTTTAACGTCTGACAATAGAAAACAACTAGATTCTCTATCTGCTTCTATACTCAACCTCTTGTATCAACTCTATTGCACAAAAATGAATGAATGAGAGTGGAAAAGAAAACATCTTAGAAATCCCGTGAAAATACTTTTAATTCACAGAACCCTTGAAAGAATCTCTGCAACACATTTTGAAAAATCACTGGGACAAACAAATCCCAAAGAAACGCTTTATCTAGGAAAAATATATATAAGCAAAATATCATTATGTCTATTAATGGAGCACTTATTTATATCCAAATGGTAATTTGACATGAAAACACCACTTGAAGCTAAACTTAAAGAGAAGTCAAGACCAGGCTCAAACGGAGGCCCCTTCTTTCCAACTTTAATTCTATTTCCCTAATCCTCTGGAGAACTCCTTGCTTTATTAAAATCCTGCACTAACTTTGTTCCTTATCTTTTTCCTTGGAATGCAAAAGCGAGGTGTCAACTTCTCTTTAAAAGTGACTGAAACTCCAACAATTTCCAACTGTGAAGGGAAAAAAAAAAAAGTTAAAGGAATAGTACACAACCAGTCTACAGATTAGCATTACCTTGAGAGCTGTTAAAGCTACATTGGTCCCAGGACAGATCAATTAAGTCAGAAGGGGGGCTGTAACCTAACGGCACCCCTTCTGATGCAATTGGGTTTTGTTTAAAGTTTCCCAGGACCTTCTAAGTAGCAGCCAGCACTGAGAATCACTGCCTTAGTGACTCAAAGACCCCAACCTCTGAGGATATTTCATCCCTTCCTAATGACTCCACCTTCTTATAAAGAGCCCCAGAAAGGATAAAAGTTTGAACAACAGCAGCTCTCTCTGCCTTCAGGAATTATGGCCAAAAAATGTTTGTAACTTAAGACTTTTCCTCTAGGTAACTTGGATTTGCTTATATTGTTTAAAATTGGTGGCCTCTCTTTCCTATATCCTGGGATTTCAGGCAGAGCCAATCCCACAGGCATGCAAACTGCAGGTGCACAGAAGCTTGGCCCTCAGAGGGGCCCTGTATTTGGTTTCTGGCTCTGCTATTGCCCTCTTGCAAGGATTAAGAATTGTTAACAGGTATCTCTGCATTTTTCATTTTTCTCTGAACCCCATAAATCATGTAGTTGATCTTGATTTCAGGCTAAATCTGGAACTATAAAAATTTGAAGAATGAATTGACACTAATTTGACAAGAGAGCTATACAGCGGGCCTGCTACACAAGAAGAGATTCCAGCTGTCAGATAAATAAGTCCCGGAGGTGTAATGTGTAGCATGGTGACTATAGTTAACAGTACTTTTTGTGTATTTGGAAGTTGCTAAGAGAGTAGATCTTGAAAGTCCCAACACAAGAAATGAAAATTACAACTAAATGTGTTGATGGATGTTAACTAGACTTACTGGGGTGATTATTTCACAGCGTATACAAAAACTGAATCATTATGAAGTGTAACTGAAACTATCACATGTCAATTATATCTCAATTTTTTTTAAGTCTATAATAAGAAAGAAAGAAAAGGCAACCTACCAAATGGGAAAATATATTTGGAAGAAAAAAAAAGAGATTTACAATGATTCCCTATATTCTTACTCCCTAACTCTTCCTCTCCTTCTTCTAAAAGCCCCAAACCACCGTCCCTAACCTCTTCTCCACCTCAAACTCTTATTCATGGCCTAGGTTTTTTTTTTACTAATTGGGGTTACAAAGGGGATTATTTCAGCGCAGTTCCTAACTAAAAGCAGATGACCAGGCAAGTTAGGAAAATTTGAGAAGGGCTTACAAACGTGTATATAGGCTCTACAAAAAACAGAAGGTACTAAAGAACTAATCCAGAATAAAGGCAATGACCCACAGGCTTAGGAGGGATCACAGAAAGGAGGCTATTTTTTTTTTTTTTATTTGACAGAGAGAGAGATCATAAGTAGGTAGAGAGGCAGGCAGAGAGAGAGGTGGGAAGCAGACTCCCCGCTCAGCAGAGAGCCCGATGCGGGGCTTGATCCCAGAACCCTGAGGTCATGACCTGAGCCGAAGGCAGAGGCTTAACCCACTGAGCCACCCAAGCGCCCCAAATGGAGGCTCTTTTGAGTGAAATATTGAACCTTAGTTCAATATTTAGTTCAATATTTAGTTCAAAGAAGCCAGTCACACACACACACACACACACACACACACACACACACACACACACGAAGCCTGTCACAGGCAACTTGAGCCAGAAAAGTAAATGCTTAGATCTCATTCTTCTCCCTCCTGTTGATCTACAGCCATGGCACCCTGTGGGCCACACCCAACCACAAGGTGGAGGACAAAAAAGAAGATGCACTTAAGCCTTATAACTTGTTTTCCTGGCTCAGAAAATGGTTAGAAAGTGGGTCTTGAGATGAGAGTGAAATTACATATCAAAGTCAACTCCTTTCCCCTATCAGCATCCTTTTTTGCCCTTTGTCCAGGTGAAATGTGTCCCCAACATACGGAATATCTAAAGTCCTACCAGACTTCCATGTAAAATAGGGTGATGTCAACTCAAGTCACACTCCCATCCCAAACCTTACATGCTAGCCCAAACGGGGTTCTTCATAGAAAGTAAAAGGAAAAAGTGAAAAAACAAACAACTAGGTAACATCAATTACAGTTGTTTCCGTTGTTCTTCCTGTACCTGGTTCCTAAGACCTACGTTTGTTAATTAGACTTCCTTCTACTCCACAAACTTCATTCCTATGGGAAGTGAGTCAGCAGTCTTGTCTTTATTAGGTTATCATATTTTTCTACTAGCCAGGACTACTGGGAAAGGAAGTATCAAAAGTTCCTCCAGCAAATTCCCTGGATCCCAGATACTATCTTCTTTGCCCCCACCATGGGATGGAGGAACAATCCAATTTCTCGCTGATAATTGAGATCTATTTCCCCTGCCAAAACGATGATGCTATTCTCTACCTATTGGTTCAGGGGCCAAAAAAAAAAAAAAAAGCCTCGTATTACATACAAAGAGAGGAGCAGTTCTAGCTTCCAATTCATGGGAACTAAAGCCGTGTTACCTGGTGAGAGCATTCCTCGCTTAAACACTAGGTCCTCCAAACTCATTGCACCCAGGGGCCCAGCAAAGAGCAAACAAAAATGTATATAGTGGATGACTAGGTGTAATAGTAAAGGATGTTACTTCCACCACCACCCGTTGGTCTTGACCCATGCATTTTGAATATTGGGTAGAAATCATGACAAATATGCATGTGTGCATGTATAACTGAGTATTTAAGCATGTGTCTGTATCTGTGTATTTCAATTCTCTTTCTTCTTATCTATCTGGATGAGTAATCTTAATAAAAGGATTTTATAAGAACTTTGACAAGTATTGTATTTTTTGATGTGTGTTTGTGTCTGTGTGTGTTAGAAAACTGAAGTACCCAAACTCCTCGAGCCTATTTAAGATTAATGAATTCACTTAAAGATGTTTAAGGTTGTGATCAGCTCACAAATTTTTAAGTCCAAAACACTGCACAACCAACAATGGACTTTATAAAATCAATTGTATAAAGAAAGAAAAAATGAGTAAATTAAGCAAGGAAAAAGAAAATACAACAGAGAATGCACAGACTCCATTAAATGATTATAAGTTTATTAGAATTCTAAATAGAGGAACTTCATCAAATCACTAATGTAATAAAACTGCTAAAACACCAGCTCTTGACATGTGTGTCTACAGAAGCCCACAACTTCCCTAAGACTCCTTTCTTTTGATGTTAAGTATTTGGTTATTTACAAGAGTTAACAATGATTAAAATAAACGTATGCCTCTTCACTTTCTTACTGAAGTTTGCTAAATTTATTTTCCTATGACCTTTAGCCTTACTTTGCATATCAGCCTAGTTTCAGTATATTTTAATGAGAATGTCTGATTTTTAAAAAGAACATTAAGGACTCTGTTAAATGTTATGTTCCAAGAATAGTATCTCCTAAGGGAGACAAATGAACAGAAATAAGTTTGCCTTTATATTATAATTTTATTTCTATTTGACCAATGAAATGTCAGAAATAGGGGTACAAGTATCCAAGGTGGTTCACTCACTCATATTCATTTAACCAGTATTTTACAACTACTGTGCAATATTCACTGTGATAGACACTATTATTGCTCTGTAGGGAGCAATGAAGATGAGCAGGGTTAATAAATAAAATACAGAAAACACTCTTAACCCTCAAGGGACATATGATCCAATATGAAGGATTCAACACATACATGATGAATGATTAATTAATTACAAGTATGGGATAGTACTAATTTCAGAGGAAGAGTGCACTATCAGAGTTCAAAGCAGGAGGAAGTTCACTCTGTGGGCTTAAGGAAACCCACCTTTGGGGGGGAGGAGTTTTCCTCTGAGAAAAAATAGCCCCTGGCAGCTGAAAAATGGGCCATGAGCGAAGGGATTGATGAGGTAGAAATAGTGATTTAAAAGGCATTTTCTTTAAATTACTACTTAAAACTAGAAGTATATAAAGCCACCCATGGAAAGAAAATAAAAATGCAAGAGGCTTATGCCTTAACTTAGGACATATGGGCATTTCCTGGTTGGGGGGCTGGGAGGGTCACTCAGGATCAAATGATTAAGTGAAGGGCACTGAGAAGGAAAGGTTTAAAGATAATGAAGATAATACCTATTATGAAAGTAAAAGTTTCAGAGATAATTTCAACTGGTCAGGCCCAACTTAATGCCTTTAGCAGAAAGCACCACACCGAGCATACAGTAGGGGCTAGCTAGCCCTGAACAGCACCGCTTTACTCCTGGAAAACACCCTGGATTCTCTAAACTCCTTTTCACATTGCTGTTCCTCTCACACTCCTTTGCACTGATTATTTCCAGGTTTCTAGCTTCAACTCTCTTCTGGCCCTACAGCCAGCCCCTAAACCTGACTTGCTCTCTAGCTCAGTGTTTTTGAGCATTTCAGCATCTGCAGGCCATTCATTCGGCATTTGGTGCACACATAAACCACCAATTTTAGATTATTTTTAAATCCTTTCCAAAACAATACAGCAATATTGTAAGCCAGTATACTACTAGTAGTAGTAGTAGTTTAGTAGTGATGAAGAGTAAAGTTTTCTTTCAGCAAATTTTCCATAGCAATTATATGTGATGCAATGCTGAATAGTTTGGAGCATAGATCTGACATTTTTATTCAGACAGTTTCAACTTATTTTATTTTTCTTTATTTCTGTTAAATATAAAACTTCAAATTTACATATGTCATCATCAGTGGAAGCAATGGCTCAAACAGGAGCCTAAAAATTAAGGAGACATATCTTCTTGAGATACTACTTTAAGAGCACCATCAGATGCTAAGATAATAAGTATACTATAACCAAACAGGAAAAAAAAATGCCTATTTCTACTTGTGAAATAATGGAGACTTCTTTCCTAGTTCATGTTTTTATTGCATTCAGCTTTAAAAGGGTTTTTTTAGAGTTATAATCTATAGCAAGCTTTAGATATGGTTTATAAAAATGTCCAATATATCATTGTTTTGCTTCTCCAATAAAAAATAAAAATAAAAAAAGTAAAAATCATGAAATATAAAAGAACATCAACTCTGAACAATCAAGCCATATTTGGTTGTGGAATCACAATATGGTATTCATTTTAAATTCTGGCATTTTATCAGGTCTTCTATACAGTGACATTAAAGAACACTAACATGGTTTTACTGGCATTACCATTATTATGAAATTTTTGGAAAATCATCCTTCATTGTAAAACCTCATACGTGCTCCAAGCTGGAATAACTATATACTCACATTGGATGCAAAATGAACTTATTAAAAAATGTCTATTTCCTTCAAGGCTGACTCAAGATTAAAATAAGTACTTTCATTGCCAGCCATTCTGGGTAATCAAACCTGGCCTGTGGATGGACATCACGATATCTGCCTTTATTTACGTAGTAACGCCCATCCTTCTCTGTACACAGCTAGCACTCCTTATCTACTAAAACAAAACGGAAGTCCTTATTTACAAAATAACTTAAAAACAAAAATCACATTAACTTCTGGGAGCACAGGGTTTCCCTGAAAAACGAACAAAAAGGCTTCAGTGTGCTTTACATCCATACTATCCACAGCTGTGGCTTCAGCTCCCCATAAATGTCGATTAATGTATATACAAGAGTAATGGCCCCTTCATGCTGACTGCATCTTATACTACGTAACAGCTCACTGTGTCATTTGAAAAAGGAATTTTCACAATCCCTCTTCTACTTTTACTTCGAACATGATATTCAATCATTTACCTCCAGTCTGGTTTTATTATCATCTCCAAAATTGATGTACTTTTTACCTGATGTTATGAGGAGGGCCACTTTGATTATGTCATTATAGTTTCACATATTATCCACAGCAAATGACTAAGTGAGTTAGTTTTATACTAAAAAGAATCATTTTGGCCTAGTTCGGGGGGAAAATATCAATTGTTTTCACAAAGACATTTAAAGACAAGGGCTTCATTTACAAGCCATGTTAAATACTCGAATACATGGCTTTGTGTCACTGTCTGACAAATGCTCATACAAAAAGAAAATTGTTACCAGTCCAATAAAATGTACTGTATACATGTTCATTGTCACTTTTCTATTTATAGCTCATATTTTGGGAAATAAATAAATTCATCCTCAGCAACTCTTCTCTTTCCATCTGGTACTTGGCTAAATCCACTCTTTTCAACCTAGAATTTTTCTATATTTCCTTAATCCTTGTCTTTGGTTCCTAACCCTCGACTTGGGTCTTCCTAAACTAACCCCAGGTTCTCTGACTCTGAAGATCAGCACATTCTCTCTTAACAAGTTTTGAAATCAGTCCCTGTCCCCAGAGTTTCACAGGGAAGGTGAGAAATGTGCACCCCATAGGGGGAGGCATTACAACCAGGTCAGCCTGTGAGCCCTTCCTACTAAGGAAAGAAGATCAGGTAAATTCTTTTGTTAGAGTTTTAGCTCATCTACATTCACAGCTTTGCTACACTATTTAAAGGGGTCCTTTTACATATTAAGTCTAAGTTGGATGTAATGGCAGCATTTCAACTAGTAAGGTAACTACTACTTGCTACAGCTTTTGGACACCTTTCCTGTATATGTTAGTCCATTCGAATTATGTCAGTGCAAACCCCTTCCTCTACGCTGATAACCCATCTATGTCCAATTCCTTTTTCCCCCTTCACAGTTTGTAGGATTTTTAAAAATTTAATAACTGATCATCATGAAAAAATTTACAGAATGCATAATGGTTTTAAAAATGTACTGAATTCCTATTCTCTTAAAAAAGTTGAATTGTAAGTTAGTTTCTTATGTCATCCTTCATATTGATGCATCTATGTAATGTCAGAAAAAATTTCACAAATATTGCCATTCACTATATTTTCTTCTCTCTGAACATTCTCTTCCTTTATAGGAGGAAGTTGATACATTCCCTCTTAAAGCCAACATCTTTTCCCTAGAAGTTGGACTTAATTTATTAAAAGGCCCAAGGGCAGAATAATCAATAGATGGTTCAATTGAAAAAGTTGTCAAGAACATGAGTCAGACAATATTTCTATATTGGTCTACTTAATCATCTGTTTTGATTGAGTAGACCAATTAGTTGGTTGAAGAATTAATCAATTCACTGAATTAAATTATTTTAGCACATGAATACACCAGGCAAGAAACTCAAATGAGTGAAGTGACTCACCCAAATGAATGAAGTAAGTGTACAGGAAGGAGAAACCAGCAAATTAAAAGAAGGAAGGTTTCATACAAAGGAGACAGCCACCATTGTAGACCTTCTGTGAAATGGGAGACTAACTTTGCCATAAATTTAGATTTATCACAGGCTGGAAATCTGATTTTCAAGAAAAAAATCCAAACTTTCAAAAGTTGCCAATGCATTTACAATTTCTAAAACCATGACACTGTTCACTAAATAAATGACTTATAGGTTAGCTATGCCTTTCAGGCCACCTGGGTTTTACCTCCTTTTTAGAATCAGATGGATATAATAAAAGGAATAACTATAAGTGTCTTTGCCAATAATGTGAAGACATACTTTGAATATCTACCTCCACAGACACACACAAAATAAGTCATCATAAATAATGTATTTCATATGAAGAATAATTATAGATACATACATGCATCTATGTATGTATATGAATAGAGGTACACAATCTTCTCCCTAGTCATATATGTGTGTACATGAATAGAGGTACATAATCCTTTTCCTAGTCTTAGCCAGAATTGAGAATGTGCTCCCAATAAAGCTAAATTTGGTTCTTACCACATCATCAACCTCACAAAACCTCTTCATGTTTAATAGTTCATAGGGTGTATCACTTTCCCAAAATTTCTGATCACAATTTCTCCTTTTTTTAAGTTTAAGAGGTAGAGTTTAGTGATTCATCAGTTGCATATAACACCCAGTGCTCATGACACCAAGTGCCCTCCTTAATGCCCATCACCCAATTATCCCTTCTCCCCACTTACTTCCCCTCCAGCAGCCCTCAGTTTGTTTCCTAGAGTTCAGCATCTCTTATGGTTTGCTTCCTAATCAATTTTCATCTGTTTTGTTTCTGAAATTCCACATGAGTGAAATCATATGGTATTTATCCTTCTCTGATTGACTTATTTCGCTTATCATAATACCCTTTAGTTCCATCTACATCATTGTAAATGGCAAGATTTCATTCTTTTTGATGGCTGAGTAATATTCCATTGTATAAATATACCACATCTTCTTTATCCATTCATCTATTGATGGATATCTGAACTCTTTCCATAGTTTGGCTATTGTGGACATTGCTGCTATAAACAGTTTATGTCCTTTGGATAAATATCTAGTAGTGCAATTGCTGGGTCATAAGGTAGCTCTATTTTTAACTTTATTTATTTATTTGAGGGAGAGAGAATGAGAAGGGGGAGGGTCAGAGGGGGAACAGATTCCCTACTGAGCAGGAAGTCCAATGTGGGGCTTGATCCCTGGACTCCAGGATCATGAACTCAGCTGAAGGCAGATGCTTAACAGACAGAACTACCCAGGTGCTCCTATTTTTTTTTTTTTTAAGATTTTATTTACTTACTTGTAAGTAAAGAGAGAGAGAGAGAGAGAGAACAAGCAGGCAGAGGTAGAGAGAGAAGCAGGCTCCCTGCTGAGCAAGGAGCCCGATGTGGGACTCAGTCCCAGGACCCTGGGATCATGACCTGAGCTGAAGGCAGCCACTTAACCAACTAAGCCACCCAGGTGTCCCCAGATGCCCCTCTTTTTAACTTTTTGAGAAACCTCCATTCTGTTTTCCAGAGTGGATACACCAGTTTGCATTCCTACCAACAGTATAAGGTTCCCCTTTTTCCATATCCTCGCCAACATCTGTTGTTTCCTGAGTTGTTCATTTTAGCCATTCTGACCGGTGTGAGGTGGTATCTCATTGTGGTTTTGATATGTATTTTCCTGACACCAGGTGATATCAAACATTTTTTCTTCTGTCTATTGACCATTTGTCTTCTCTGGAGAAATGTCTGTTCATGTCTGCCCATTCCTTAAGTGGATTTTTTTGTTTTTTACGTGTTGTGTTTCAGAAGTTCTTTACAGATTTTGGATACTAACCTTTTATCTGATATGCCATTTGCAAATATCTTCTCCCATCTCATAGGTTGCCTTCTAGTATTATGGACTGTTTTCTTTGCTGCACAAAAGCTTTTATCTTGATGAAGTGCCAGTGGTTCATTTTTGCTTTTGTTTCTTTTGCCTTTAGAGGTGTGTTTAGCAAGAAGTTACTGTGGCCAAGGACACAGAGGTTGCTGTCTATATGCTCCTCTAGGAATTTGATGGATTCCTGTTTCACATTTAGGTCTTTCATCCATTTTGAGTTTATTTTTGTGTACGGTATAAGAAAGTGGTCCCACTTCATTCTTCTGCATGAGGCTGCTCAATTTTCCCAACATCATTTATTGAAGAGACTACCTTTTTCCCTTGGGATATTCTTTCCCGTTTTGTTGAAAATTAGTTGACCATAGAGTTGAAGGTGTGTTTCTGGGTTCTCTATTCTCTCGCACTGATCTAAGAGTCTTTTTTTGTGTGCCAGTGCCATATTGTCTAGATGAGTGTAGCTTTGTAATACAGCTCAAAATTTGGAATTGTGATGCCTCCAGCTTTGGTTATCTTTTTCAATGTTCCTTTGGCTATTCAGGGTCTTCCATGGTTCCATACAAATTTTATGATTGTTTATTCCAGCTCTATGAAAAACACTAATGGTATTTTGATAGGGATTGCTTTGAACGTGTAGGTTGCATTGCATAGCATAGACATTTTAACAATATATGTTCGCCTAATCCATGAGCATGGAATGTTTTTCCATTTCTTTGTGTTTTCTTCAATTTCTTTCATAAGTGTTCAATCTTTTAACACCAGTTATGTCCATTGTGCTTTTCCCTTTTATCCTTCTCCTTATCAAATGACTATCAGGTGATCCATCATGGAGCAACCATAGCACCTCAGAGCTTTTCCGCATTCATTCTAATTTGATAAATTAGAGCATAGGATAGGATTCTACATTTTTAATAAATAGCTTGCGTGACTCTGAAAACAAAAATAGGTCTTTGACAATTTGACAAACATAAATGTCCACTCCTTTAATTTCTAGTCCTTTGTCTTACTTATTTATGTCACTGAGGACTCTATATGCTCCTTCTACATGAGGACTGTTTTTTCCTCAATTCAGAAAAACTCTCATCCATGAGTCTATGTCTCTGTTACACATTTTTACTGCTGTGAACTAGAGCCTTGCTTCTGACCCTCAGCAATACGGCTCAGGCCTCACCTGCATCAGGAATATTCTGACCCAAACTATCTGCCCATTTCCCATGTTCATGCTGTGATCTCCCTGTAATCAAAGACATTTCTGATTGCCTGTTTATAGATTTCTGAGATGAACTATCTTTGTGAGCTTCTTCCTACCAACTACTTCTAGGTCCTATCCCAACCCATGCTCTGTTCATTGGGTCCACCCAATCTCTGGGACCAATTGTCCCTGGCATAACCCTTTAATAATGATAACAGTAAAAAAAAAAACCAAAAATAAAACCAAAAACAAACAAACAAACAAAAAACTCCCATCCAACCCTTATAAGCTCTAGAGCCCAGGAATGCAGCCCATCCTAGGGACCAGGAGAATTAATAATCAGAGAAAGACTCTGGAAAATAAAAGTCATAAGGTTATGCTTAACCATTACACACATTAAAAAATTCACTCTCACTCAATCTCATTCATTCTACAGATATGGATTTAATACTTTTTATAAATGAGATGCTACACTAGGCATAAGGATAGAGCAACAATCAAAAGAGACAAAGTTCCTGTCCTCAAGAAGTTTGTATTCTAATGAGTAAGCAGATAATAATTAAATGAGGGGTGCCTGGGTGGCTCAGTAGGTTAACACTCTGACTCTTGTCTTCAGCTCAGATCATGATCTAAGGGTCATGACACTGAATCCTGCATCAGGCTCCATGCTCAGCACAGAGTCTGCTTGAGATTCTTTACCTCTTCCTCGCTCTCTGTCCCTCCTCCCACTCATGTGTGGCTATAGGTGGTTTCTCTCTCCCAAATAAATAAATAATTTTTAAAAAATAAACAATTAAATGAGAAAACATTTAGTTTGATGGTGCTATGAAGAAAAGAGGGTATAAGGAATGGCAAGAGAAAGAGTGGGAACATAAGAGTTGAATTTCACACAGGATATCAGAGAAGTCTCAGTGGTGAGAGGACATGTGCATAAGCCCTCGACGGACATAAGGGAGCAAACCATGTAGACATTGTCAGAGAGTTTCCAGACAGAGGAAAGAACAAGTACAGAGGTCTTGAAGAAACCATGTATTTGGTGACTAAGGAACAACAAAGGAGACCAATGTGACCAAAGTGAAGTGAGCAAAAGAGAAACTAGATAGAGGTAGGGTCAGGGGGGCAGAAGAGGCCAGATCATACAGAACCCCATCAGCAACTGAAAGGATTTAGGATTTTATTCTGAGTGTGATAGGGAGTCATTGGAAGGTTTTTAGCCAGAGGGAGACATAATCTGACATATTTGAGCAGGACTACTCTGGCAGAAGTATTGGGTATAAGACTAAATGTGAGTGAAGACAGAAGTAGAGAGACTAATTAGAAGGATATGGCAAAAATCCAGTGGAGAGATGAAGGTGACTTGAGCCAGAGTGGCAGCAGTGGTGGTGGTGAAATTGGTAGAACTCTGAGTATATTTTCAAGGCAGAGTCAACTAGATTTACCAATGGATTTAATGTAGGATATGAGAAGAAGAGAAAAGTCAAGATGACTCCAAATGTTGGCTTATGTAATTGGCAGGCTAAAGTTGCCATTTAAGTATTTGAGAAGTCTGGAGGAAAAGTGGATTTGAGTGGAAGAAAAACATTCAGTTTGAATATGTTAAATTTGAGTCTAACTATGAGACAGATGGAGATGTTCATGAGCAATTGGGTTTTGAATCTGCATATCAGAGAGATTCAGGCTGAATATATAAATTGGATGCTATAATCATATCAATCATATTAAAAACCAAAAGAATTAGATGAGATTACCTGATGATTGAAAAGAAAAACAGTTCGAAGAATGAGCCCTTTGTTAACCTAACATTAAGAAGAGGAGAAAATGGAAGGGAGAATGAAGAGGAAGAGTAACAAAAGACCTTGAGAATAAGCAAGCAGCAAGATAAAAGGAACACTATGAGAGAACTGATCACCAGAACCAAATAGAGAACATGTTGCAAGGAAGTAATCAACTAGATCAAATGGTGTTGAGAAGTCAAATAAGATAAAGACCAGGAATGGGCCCTTAGATTTCTCAATATTGCAGTTATTAGAGATTTTGATAAGAGCTGTTTAGGAAAGGAGTTGGAGACTAAAACCTCATATTCAAGAGAATAGAAAATTTAGGCAGTACTTTAAGAACTGATTTCCACTTTTTCATAATTACAGTTTTGTTACCACACAACCACCTTGAAATTTTTCTGCATTCTAAAGCACTGAGAAATAGTGTTTTTGGCATCATATTAACCATGGAGATTATAGACATACACACACACATCACACACACACACACACACATACACCCCTCCCATCCTTGCTTTTATGGAATTTAACTTGGTGAAACACAGAGCTTCAGAATAACTATGGCCATTAATGCCATGAATATTGTGTATCTTTTAAGGACTTGAATTAAATTTAGTACCTCCTGCGACTGCATTAGCAGCAGGAGAGAGGGCAGTCCATAACTACCACTTACTTTAATGAAATTAACTATAACCTGATTTTTTGCTAAAAGTAACAGGAAATTGCTCTATAATCCAAATGTATCTTAGGTAACAGTAGGAGAAAATTACTACATGATGTTCGCCTCGGTAACTTGAAGCCAATGAAAGCTTATTATCCTCATAAAGTGTATAGACTTAGTATAGTGTGTGAAGCAATGATACACTGACATACAGCTCTTTTTCTCATTAAGTCTCCAAATGTCGAAATTCACTTATCAACTCTTAAAGTGCCATAGAGTGTACAATAGAGATACCTGCAGATATAAAATGTGTTCTTTCATTAAGAACACGGAAGAAGTCATTACTGCTTCCTATTAAATAACCATATTCTTTGTGGCTAACAGAAAAGAACAGTGGGCTTCTTGTGTACTCCCTGAGAGTTTAAGTCCCTTCAAAGAGTCATTAGCTTAGTGGAGAAAGTCACCCATTAAACCCCTAAGAAGAGAGAGTATTATAAAAATTGATGATTTCTATCATGAGCACCTTTCTCTCTTTCTCCTGATCGCTCCATAAAACTGAACTTGAACATAAAGTCTTTGATCCTAAGGATATTTAAAACCCACCCCTCTATAGCCCTGCCCCAGAAAGACTTACAGAAGGAAATGGCTTTGAGCCGACTTCAGATATATTTGCTAAATATCAAACCTTTCTAAAGGCAGGAAAGTGCTAATTGTACAACAGATGTAGCATTGGTTACTTTGTGTTTGTAATTTCTTTATACTCCTTCCCAAGTTTTATCAGTTAAATGATAGACCCTATTCTAAAACCCTATTCTGAAAACAAGGAGGCTGAAAATCAGAGGAATTCAGTGATAACCCAGTAACATAGAGCTACTAAGACAGAAGTGTGGGATTTTTAACATGTAAGTGAGGAAGCTTATGTGGCTACATCCATGGGTGTAGGAAAGGATTTTTTTTTAGTTGTTAATCATAGAACTATGGAATTTTATATCATCATGGACCAGAGAAGATGTATTTGCTCTAATCTGAGAGGCATAATTTGTCTTAAGCAAAAAAGAAAATCAAAAATACTAAATCATTCTATTCTGTTGAAGCAAGACCATATTTTCTTTCTCTAATTTAGGTAAGTAAAGGTCTAGTATTAGGAAGGGAGAAAGAGATAACATAAACCTCCCTACAAAATGAAAATGAATTTATCCAGGCAGCATTCCTATTTTCATTAGTATACCTGAAGATGAAAGTCATGACCCTATCTTTCCCACAGAAAGTTGATTTTTGAGCCTTTCACCCACATGTGTGCTGCACATTCTTGCACCTGACTCGGTGTCCTGCTTCCTCCCACCTGCCAAACTCTCCACTCTGCCCCTTTCAACATCACCCATATGCTCAACCTCTTCTTTGATCCTCAACCGAAATTTGGCTCTCTCCTGACCATATGACTTCTTCCATAGCTCTCATGAACAGTGAATTTTCATTCTATGTACTATATACACTTCAGTGTCCAGAAGGGGCATCAAAATCCTCTTCCTTCCCAATTACTGCTCCATACCATTACTCACACTCTTCTTGAAAATTCTGACCCTCTGAGACTCATTCATTCATTCACTCATGCCTCAACTCAGTCAGTAAATATCTACAGAGCTCCTGTTTTATGCCAAGATATGTTTAAGCTCTGGGGATATGAAGGCCATCATGTGACTTGATCACCTACTTATTCTTCTAGCTGCAGTCATTACGCACTTTTGGCTCATTGTGCCTCATTTAGAGAAGATTTTGACATCTGTTATAGTCCTACTCTCCACCACATATATGTTTACAGGACAAGTGTTCTTGGTAAGTGAACTAGTAAAAGAAGGCAAGTGAACTTGTCTGAACTCCTTTTAACCAGACTTTTGGGCAAATAGACTAATTGTATTTTGTTAGAATGAGTCCTTACAGATACAGTAGCCTCAGCAGGATTATTAAAGATTAATCACAATAAACAAATCTAAAATCAATGTACCTATGAAGTGAAACACACTTGTCTTGAAAATATCAAATAATTTGTATAAATATCAGCCTCATAAAATAATCAACATGATACCACACTTGTTTCTCTGCTGTGTGATGTAATAACTGTGTGATGTAGTTACCACCTTGTTGCTAAATCCCACAGGCATCTGTAGTCATCTTATTGGCCTTCTTAGTTTTGCTCAACAATGATGACCACTCCCTTCTGTTCAAAATGTACTCTTCCCTTGACCTCTCTGCCACCAAATGTGAAAGGTTGAATTATTTCCTCCATTACATTACCCTAGGGCACAGAACAATGTCCCATTACAAAGGCTTATCCAGGCCAAAATGTTGGTAGTTTGAAGATGGCGTTACCCTGCTTTATGCAATCACCTCTGAATTTTAGGCTCCATGCCATAGACACCAGATTTGCATCTCTAGTCCTTATGTGAGTTTCTGGCACATATGACACATATACCAAATTTGACTTTTCCTACTTGAGTACTTCAAACTCAGATTATCCTAATACAGACTTGTGATTTTTTCCTCCAGACTTGGTTCTCTCACTTGGTATTTTATCTTACCAAATGTTACTCATCCAGAAACTCAGGAACCATCCCTAACCCTCTCTTTCCTTCAACCTATGCAGTCCATAACCACAAGCTAATGATCTGAATTTGTGAATATACATTTAGTTCATTCAGGTCTTGTCATCTCCACCAACAGTATCTTCTCTCTACCAAGGTTTCATCTATCTCTCCTTTGGAATGTATAATCCACTTTGCCGATGAACAGTCAACTGATTCTTCTTCAAATTATTGATCATTTCCTTTATAAAACACAAATATAAACATAACATCCCCTTGCTTCAAAACAAAGAGAGAGAACATTTAAAGACTAAAATCCTCAAGGTGAATTGTAAGAAAAATGTTCTTAACATATATGGCCAAAACCAGGATACTTTTAAGAGGTAAGTGTGCTCAAGCATGCATGTATCTGGAGGTGCTCATGTGTGTGCATGCATGCATGCACACACGTGCACATGTTTGGGGAAAGGAGGTATTAAAAATTATTCTACAGCAAATATAAACAGGATTGTCCCAGACCAACTGGATACCTTGTCAGTAAGGCCTTCTGTGCTCTGGCCCCCAACTGGCTCTCAAAGTTCATCTCATATTGTCTTCCCCTCTCTTTTATCTTACCAGACAAGTTGTACTTTGTATCACACTGCCTTCTACCACAGTATCTTTGCATGTTTTTCACTCTGTATAGAAAGTCCCCACCCATACTCCTTCAAAACTAGTAAATCTCTCTCATTCTTCAGTTATCATCTGAATTACTTCCTCAGAAACATTTGTGCTTGACTCTTCAAAAATAAATAAATAAATAAATAAATAAGCCTTCCCTTTATATACTCTCACGTTATCATGTATACTTCCTTCAAAGCACAAACAGAGCCCTAACTGTGGATTTTGTTTTGTCATTTGCATTTTTTTTGTTTGTTCGTATAGTTTGTTAGAAATACTTGGACTATTAGGTTCATGAAGTATATCCTCCTGTGTCTCACAGACACTTGGTGATGAAGTAGTTGCATTAATTTATTAATTAATTTGGACAAAGTCATATAATAAGTAAGAAGAAACCCATTACAATTTGGGAGATCTCTACTTAAATATGACAATATGTTGCTGTTTCTTACATTTACCCAGATATAATAGACTCTTCAATAGAATATGGATTTTCCTTTGAGCACGTACTTCTGGGAGGTACTACTCCAATATGCACCAACTTCTGTGTACACTTCTAGAATAACATAAAGTATGCTCCATTAATGGGATATAAGCACCTGTTCTTCTTTTTTTTTTTTTTTTGACTTTTCATTTAAGCACCTGTTCTTAAGAAGAGACCTGTAGCCAGTAGATAGTTTAGATTATTTCCTAAGCTCTTAAAGATTTCTAACAATAAAAAAGAGAAGAATCAACTTTTTACAAAAGCATTTTCTAATGAGGATAAGATCATGATAAAATCCAACAGAATTTTTAATTATCATCAAAATATTGAAGAAACTTGTATGTAAGCTTTCATCTTAATGAAATCATTTGCAATTTGTTTTTTAAAATTTCTGATATTTCTGTGGGTGTCACACACCAATTAATTAAACTAGGCCTTCTTCACTTAATATCCATTCAAATGCCACACACACAGCTTTCTTCTGTAATACTGCAATTATTTGCATTCACCATGGCTCCAATGGAGAAAGAACTTCCACAGGGGAATTTCTCCTTTGTCTTTAATAATGAGAAACAGATTGTTGATCAAGTAACATAATTAAAGCTTTTATTAGGGCAGCCCAATGCAGGTTTGTTTTTCTTCCAAGACCTAAGAACTAGATTCAATTAAAAAACATAACACTTTCACAGTTCTTCCTCTAGCTTCTCATTCTTGTATTGCTGATGTTTGGAAGTACCAAGTAGAGACATTTGCTATTTCTAAAAATACGTGTAAATTTCTTGATTTTTTAATGCAGGAAATCTGTTCAATTTTATCTTCATTAAGTCCATTTCCAAGTAGACAAGTGTGCTAGTCTGCAGTTATGTCTAAATAATTGTGTTCCAGTCACTAAACATCAGTAGGTGGCCCATTTAGTATCAGCCATGCATTGTACAGCTGTCCAAAACTTTGAGGTAGTGACTAAAAATGCACAGAAAATCACAGTGAAAGCAGACACTGACAGTGAGTACCAAGAGCCTTCTCATTCCATACTGTCCACGCAACTAGCATTTATTTCTTATAAGCATTTTTGTTCATCTTTCAAAATGCCAAAAGTGTGCCTTTTAATTTAGAGTAATTTAATTTAATTTCTAACATTTGAACACAAATGGCTTTAAAAATAAAAAGGAACAAAGTAATTACATTTAATTTCATGGTTTTAGATTTCTAAAAGCCATCATATTCTCTTGTGTAACTGAAGACTTCCATTAAGAAGGGAAGAAAAAAATCTGTGAAAGTTTTAGAACAAAAACAAAAAGAATTTATGTTGCCATTTCATTGAATGTTTACTAGGAAAGATGTTTGTGGTGATTTTATGCTGCCTAGAAATGTAGAAACCATACAAAATAGAAGTGCATCTAATTCTGCTGAAGGAAGGGCTCATACTTTCTTCCTTAATAACAGTTCAAGTTGAAAAAATTTCAGAAAAAGGAATAGTCTATTTTTGGATGACTCCTTACATCTTGTGCAATATAGTACTAGATTCTTAATTTAAAAGAATAAGCCTGGAAGTAGATTAATAGTTCATTGACTAGAAGCCTTAAAAGATTATCTAATAAGATTTGTTCCTTCTATTTCATTCCCATTGGAAAACCCAAGTACACTTTATTATTATTTTTTAATTTTTTATTTCTTTTCAGTGTAACAGTATTCATTGTTTTTGCACCACACCCAGAGCTCCATGCAATCCGTGCCCTCCCTAATACCCACCACCTGGTTCCCCCAACCTCCCACCCCCCGCCCCTTCAAAACCCTCAGGTTGTTTTTCAGAGTCCATAGTCTTTCATGGTTCACCTCCCCTTACAATTTCCCTCAACTCCCTTCTCCTCTCCATCTCCCCATGTCCTCCGTGTTATTTCTTATGCTCCACAAATAAGTGAAACCATATGATAATTGACTCTCTCTGCTTGACTTATTTCACTCAGCATAATCTCTTCCAGTCCCGTCCATGTTGCTACAAAAGTTGGGTATTCATCCTTTCTGACAGAGGCATAATACTCCATAGTGTATATGGACCACATCTTCCTTATCCATTCGTCCGTTGAAGGGCATCTTGGTTCTTTCCACAGTTTGGTGACCGTGGCCATTGCTGCTATAAACATTGGGGTACAGATGGCCCTTCTTTTCACTACATCTGTATCTTTGGGGTAAATACCCAGTAGTGCAACTGCAGGGTCATAGGGAAGCTCTATTTTTAATTTCTTGAGGAATCTCCACACTGTTCTCCAAAGTGGCTGCACCAACTTGCATTCCCACCAACAGTGTAAGAGGGTTCTCCTTTCTCCACATCCTCTCCAACACACGTTGTTTCCTGTCTTGCTAATTTTGGCCATTCTAACTGGTGTAAGATGGTATCTCAATTGATGCAGAAAAAGCATTTGACAAAATCCAGCATCCGTTCCTGATTAAAACACTTCAAAGTATAGGGATAGAGGGAACATTCCTGAACTTCATAAAATCTACCTATGAAAGACCCACAGCAAATATCATTCTTAATGGAAAAAGCTTGCAGCCTTCCCACTGAGATCAGGAACATGACAAGGATGCCCACTCTCACCACTCTTGTTAAACATAGTATTAGAAGTCCTAGCAACAGCAATCAGACAACAAAGAGAAATAAAAGGTATCCAAATTGGCAAGGAAGAAGTCAAACTCTCTCTCTTCACAGATGACATGATTCTTTATATGGAAAACCCAAAAGACTCCACCCGCAAACTACTAGAACTCATACAGCAATTCAGTAATGTGGCAGGATACAAAGTCAATGTACAGAAATCGGTGGCTTTCTTATACACTAACAATGAAAATACAGAAAGGGAAATTAGAGAATCGATTCCATTTACTATAGCACCAAGAACCATAAGATACCTGGGAATAAACCTAACCAAAGAGGTAAAGGATCTGTACTCGAGGAACTACAGAACACTCATGAAAGAAATTGAAGAGACACAAAAAGATGGAAGACCATTCCATGCTCTGGGATCAGAAGAATAAACATTGTCAAAATGTCTATACTGCCTAGAACAATCTATACTTTTAATGCCATTCCGATCAAAATTCCACCGGTATTTTTCAAAGAGCTGGAGCAAATAATCCTAAAATTTGTATGGAATCAGAAGAGACCCCGAATCACTAAGGAAATGTTGAAAAACAAAAATAAAACTGGCGGCATCACGTTACCTGATTTCAAGCTTTACTGCAAAGCTGTGATCACCAAGACAGCATGGTACTGGCATAAAAACAGACACATAGACCAGTGGAACAGAGTAGAGAGCCCAGATATGGACCCTCAACTCTATGGTCAAATAATCTTCGACAAAACAGGAAAAAATATCCAGTGGAAAAAAGACAGTCTCTTCAATAAATGGTGCTGGGAAAACTGGACAGCTATATGTAGAAGAATGAAACTCGACCATTCTCTTACACTGTACACAAAGATAAACTCGAAATGGATAAAAGACCTCAACGTGAGACAGGAATCCATCAGAATCCTCGAGGAGAACATAGGCAGTAACCTCTTTGATATCAGCCACAGCAACTTCTTTCAAGATATGTCTCCAAAGGCAAAGGAAACAAAAGCGAAAATGAACTTTTGGGACTTCATCAAGATCAAAAGCTTCTGCACAGCAAAGGAAACAGTCAACAAAACAAAGAGGCAACCCACGGAATGGGAGAAGATATTTGCAAATGACAGTACAGATAAAAGGTTGATATCCAGGATCTATAAAGAACTCAAACTCAACACACACAAAACAGATAATCATATCAAAAAATGGGCAGAAGATATGAACAGACACTTCTCCAATGAAGACATACAAATGGCTATCAGACACATGAAAAAATGTTCACCATCACTAGCCATCAGGGAGATTCAAATTAAAACCACATTGAGATACCACCTTACACCAGTTAGAATGGCCAAAATTAGCAAGTACACTTTAAAAGTCAATATAGCTTTCAAAAGAAACTCATTTATTAGTAGTAACCAAACAGGGGCCCTCCTCAACCTGAAACACACATTCCTGTAAGGACTCTCTATTTTACCCTTGGAAATATTCCTGATCACTTTTCAAGGCTTAATTAAAATTCATAACCCCAAAAGACCTTTTCCCATTGTTCCAGTTGAAATTAATCAACACTTTCCAGGTTCTCATAGTAATTTCATACTTTACAAATATTTTCATAAAATTATAAATATATTATTTATATATACATATCTAAGTAAAGGTAAGTGTAAATTTTCTTTTGTTTTATGGATATAGTCAATTTTGAACTGACTTTCTACATGGGTTCCTTAGAAACCTGATAAAGATAGAACACCAGTTAATATTTGTCACCAGTTAATAGGTAGAAATGGCTTCCTATTGATATAATATTTAATTACTTATAAGATCTTTTAAAAACTGTAAATACTTAATGAGAAGCCATGGCTCTGGACATCCTTGAGTGAAGTAATTAGATAGACTGAATGTATCCTTTGCACCATGGCATGCCTAGTATTTTTGACAACCACATTGTATTGATTTTCAAACATTTGCCTCTCCTAAATGAGTTCTTTCTACTAGTAATCATGAAACAATAAGCAATAATACTTGTATTTACTCATCAGTTTGAAAAGAGTAATTTAAATATACTAAATTTAAATTTTACTGGTCAAATGAGTAAAATATTTCATTTATGAACTAAAATTTGCACTTGCCAAGCAAAAATATGATTCCTTACTGTTCCTACTCTGTTTGAATCTTCTAAAGTCTAAACACAAATAAAAATTCCCAGTTACCATGTAAAATGATAAAACTGAAATAACTCACATTCTGCTTCTTCATCCTTATGATCTCAGTGTTATCATTGTTTATTTTCAATCTGTTGTTTAAATACAGGAATATGTACTATCACAGAATTTGGAGTTTCAGCTGTATCTAAAGCAAGCTTGAATGGTTTCAAATCACTGTGACCTTACTCCTTAAATAAACACACAGAGTTGAGTCTGTGTCAGAAACTTATGTGTAACTAGAAGTCTCTAAAATTCATTTCCATATAGAAGATAAAACTTACTAAGTTGTAAGTAGTAAAAATGTGTTAATCTGAAGCTAATCTATATTCTTAACAAACTTCCACTTCTACCCAAGATGAAGTAATGGGTATTGGATTTACTTACCTACTAAAATTCTTTCCTATTGAAATTCTTTTCTAAAAAAGAATTTTTAAAAACATACCAGAAAAAATAAATACACAACAGTTTCCAGACACCGGACATCAAGCAACAAAGGATACTGGTATCTAGAGATGAGAAGTTAAAAATATTTGGCCTAAAATGGCCCCAGTTTACCAGCTAGGGAGAAAGTTTTCACTCTGTAGTGTACATTGGAAAGCACAAGCAAAAACTAAAACAATTTTTAAGGAAGTGTAATTGATACGCTAAAAGAAGAGACAAAATGAAATCCCATAAAATGCTCAATTAAAACCTAAAGCAAAAGATAAGAACTGAAACTAAAAAAAAAAAAAAAAAAAAGAAGTCAAAAACAATAGAGAAAGTGGCTTCCAGGCAGCCTAACCAAGAAATAAAAAGTGAAGGCACCAAGAATAGAAATTTACACATAAGAAATAAAAAAATGGTCATTACTGTTGATGCAATGAACATTAAATGATAATGAAGTAATACTATGAATAATTCTATGCCCACAAATTTGATAACTTAAAGATGCACACTACCAAAACACATGGAAAAATAATTTATCTGAATAGGGTGTATCGAAGAAACTAAATAAAAAAATCAATAACTTCCAGAAAAAGACAGAAAGTCACTTGTATTTTAAAAAGAAGTAAAAACTAGGGGCGCCTGGGTGGCTCAGTGGTTTGAAGCCTCTGCCTTCAGCTCAGGTCATGATCCCAGGGTCCTGGGATCGAGCCCAGCATCAGGCTCTCTGTTCAGCAGGGAGCCTGCTTCCCCCTCTATTTGACTGCCTCTCTGCCTACTTGTGATCTCTGTCTGTCCAATAAATAAATAAAATCTTAAAAAAAAAAAAGAAGTAAAAACTATTATTATTCTCAGATAATATGATATTATACATAGAAATTCCTAAAAACACACTAAAAAACAAAGTTGCAAAACATAACATCAATAAACAAAAATTGATTGTTTCTATGCACCAGCCATGAACAATCCAAAAATGAAATTTTAAAAAGTGATTCCATTTATAATAACATCAAAATATAAAATGTGTAGGAACAGATTTAATGTGAGATTTATGATTTATATACAAAAAATTATAAAATGTCTTTGAAAAAAAGCTAGTCTTTGGGAAGTGATTTTGTCATAAGGGTAGAGCCATGAAGAATGGAATTTGTACCTTACACAAAAGACCCCAGAAAACTCCCTTGTCCCTTCTGAAGAAGAAGAGGTGAGACTTAAATACTATCACAAGTCAAACAACAAACATCAAAAGATGTTTAAGCAGGCTCCATGCTCAGGGCAGACTCCTACATGGGGCTTGATCTCTTGATCACTTGACCCTAAGGCCCCTTGACCTGTGCCAAAATCAAGAGTCTGACACTTAACTGACTGAGCCACTCAGGTTCCTCCATTATCACCTTCTATAAATATTGTACTGAAATTATCTCATGTAAAAGATCAAGAAAGATCAATAAAAAGAAGAACTGAAAAACTGATGGTATTCACAGATAAGAGTATTGTGTATTAAAAAGAAAGGGGGGGGGTGCCTGGCTGGCTCAGTTGGAAGAACATGTGACTCTTGAACTCAGGGTCATGAGTTCAAGCCCCATGTTAGGTATAGAGATTACTATAAAAAATAAACTTAAAAAAAAAAAAGCTAGAAAGGAATACACAATAATAGTGTTAAAAAATTTTTTAAAAGACTCTACAGAAATACTTTGAAAATTAATAATGAGTTCAGTGAAGTAAATATAAAATCAATAGTAGACTTCAGTAAAAAAAAAAAGAATATGATAATAAACATAATCATTTATAGTAACTCAAAAATATAAGTAATGAAAGAACAAACCAAACAAATGTACAGGATTTTTAAGAAGAAAATTATAAAGCTGATTAAAAGACATTTATAGAAGACCTGAATAATTGAAGAGACATAAGACGTGAATTAACAGAAGACAACATTATAAAGTTGCTGATTCTGTCCAGGTGTATTTTGAGGTCTAAATTAATTCCTGTCAAATCCCAATAGAATTTTTAATGGCACTTGACAAGCTCATTGTAAATTTTATTTGTAAGTGCAAAGACTTACAATAGTCCAGAAATTACTGAAGAAGGAAAAACAGGGGCCAATTTATGTACTCCACATCAAGGCTAATTCAAAGCT
The DNA here is from genome assembly GCF_963455335.1 of Martes martes. Classification (NCBI taxonomy): domain Eukaryota; kingdom Metazoa; phylum Chordata; class Mammalia; order Carnivora; family Mustelidae; genus Martes; species Martes martes. The sequence goes on from NC_137888.1 coordinate 137,202,814, forward strand.
ATAATAGATAAGACAGTGTGGTATTGGAATGGAGATAGACATAACAGGTCAATGAGAAAAACTCCCACAAAACCAAAAACAGACACATTTGTATGGATACTTGATTTACAATGGAGGCAGCCTTGCCTTTCAGTTAGGGAATGAATAAGACTGGAATAACTCATTATCCCTAAGGGGCATAAAAAGAAATTAATCCTCACCTTACACTATGCAAAATCAATTCTACATGGATTCAAAGTAAAATTTAAAAGTTTTATAACTAAGTATGAGAATATCCTTATAATCTTGGAAAGTAGAGTGTTTATTAAACAAAGACTAACCTTAAAAACATTTACACCCCATACCTATCAGTCACTGGAACTAGACCACCCTAAAAATAGAACATGTACTTGGATGAGGCAGCTTTCTACAGCTGGCTGGGTCCATCTCTCAAAAGAGGCTGATTGCCGAGGGAGCCTTGTGGCAGCACTCCTAACAACTGGGAAACGAAGTCCATTCTCAGGGCAGGTAGGGGTTTCAAAGGGTATATCACTTAGGGTCCCCCACACAACAGTGAGCACAGCTGTTAGATGTAAGTAAATTCGTTACCTATGTCCTTTGTGGTCTTGAGATTGGAATTATTTTGATTTTAATACTCTCAATATTTGACATTTCTGCAGCATAATCTGGGCCCAAACCTATGCCATTTATCAGTGGCTTATATCTGCTTCCTCCTCTCCTAGACCTACCCTAGAATTGTCACATTGCCATCTGCTCATCTTGGGACTTGGTGGCAGTCAAAATTTAGAACTTGATTTGTGGAAATTTTGAATTTGAATTTTGGCAGCTTTAATAACAGTTTAAGTAACTGATGTTACTTTTGGTCACACCCAACAAATCTCCACCACCACTCAACCACCACCTGTAGGATTAACCCAGCTGCCCTCTGGAGTCACGGTTTATCCTGCCTCTTGCTTTCTTCTCTAACTGTCTGCAGGCTGGGAAATAAGATGAGACAATTTACTAGATGTAGCGGTAGTTAAACAAAGACTTATTTTTCCTGGGGTGAATTTAATACTCTGGGAAGCTTTTAAAATAAGATCTATCCTTATCTAGGGGGTGGCATCCTAAACACATATTTATAAATGGCAGTCTAGTGCCAAGAAGTTATATTCAATTACACATGAGAAGTTTATGTCCTAGACAAATTTAGATTTTTAATAATTTCAAACATGAATTCAGTAACATACAAATTCAGGAATTAGGCATAGGAACATGGAGAAGGATAAATGACTCAAGACTTTTCACAATAACCCTATGACAATCCCAAAATAAAAGACTAGATTGTCTCACTTTCAAGCCACAGAGCCAAAATGTCAGCGCTAATTTCAAAGTCCCTAGGTCTCAATACTATAAGGTCTCAATTAATTTGTTGTTTGTATTTGCATAAGGGTCTCGTGCTTGGACCAATTCAGTGTTTTCTAGAAGAATGACAGGGATTGAAAAAGGAAAAGAAAAAAATGAAAGGGTGCCATTCTACTTTAAGTGGAAACCATTTTTGTGATTAGAAAACAAATTAATAGTTTATCCTTCAGCCCAAAGCATCTAGAGAAGCAGGTAAGTTCTTCAATTAATAAAATCAATCAACAGAATGACTTTTGGTCACTGTTGAGCAGACTTGCTCTCAGCCACAGACAGGGAGAAGAAATGCGCTGCATCCCATTAACAACTCAGGGAGCCACCTTATTCCTCACAAAGAGGATCAATTTAGTAAAACAAAGAAGTGGGAGATATTTGTTCTGCTTGCTCCACAATATGCCATCTCAATTGTTCTCCTCTAGAGAAAAAATGATGAATGCTTAGAGTTCTGAATCAACCGCCAAATAGAGCTCTGTTCTCTTACCCATTGTTAAACACATTAATCCCATTTGAATACACTGGCATTGTTTAATATGGTACAAAGAAATTAAACACTGCTGGTTTTCTTGCTGCCAGATTTTAAAGGTATAAACGGCACTTGCTTTCTGATCTGGCTAAATGTAAAAACAACTTTTTAAAGAAAACTTTTTATATCAATTTTAGTCCCTTATTTTTTTTTTAAAGATTTACTTATTTATTTTAGAGAGAGAGAGGGTGCAAGGGGGAGGGGCAGAGAGGGAGATAGAGAATCTCAAGCAGACTCCCCACTGACCCTGGAGTCTGAGCAGGCACAACCCCAGGACCTCAAGATCATGACCTGAACTGAAATCAAGAGTTGGAAGCTCAACCAAATGAGCCACCAAGGTGCCCCTCAATTTTAGTCCCTTAAACTGACATTTGTTAAGATAAAATTTGTTCGTGATATTTACCTTTCTCCAACCTGACCATTTTTCCATCTCCTCCCCTAAACTACTGATCCATTCTGAGACCTTTCCATGACCAAAGCCAGACTTCAGAGATTATTACACTGTGCCTACACAGTAGTCCACAGTCCTGGGGATTTACACGTATGTTGTCTGAAGCATCCATACCTTTTCCTGATGGGTGATGTGGGCTTCTAACTCAGTTTCCATATCTTCCATGTTGCCTAAGGCAATTTTGTGTATTCAGTAGACACTCAATGTTTGCACTTAAGGGGATGAAATGTTTATTCTCCCTGTTTAGTTATGTTAGTAAATTTTAAAAAATGAAACTTAAGATCAGCTTACTTAAAAATTATTCTACCTATATGACTTCATGTTTATGCATGTTATACATGCGACAGAAGTGACAAGGACTGAATCCTTTCTTCATTTTTGATATTTTGGACACAAGTCAAAGACCTTGATAGTTAAATAGCCTCAAATTTAGGGCACATAGTTTAGGTGCTCCCAGGGAAAGAACCTAAGACAAGAATTTGAGTACAAAGAATTCATTTGGGGGGTGAGACCTCGTGAGACCACGAAACGCTAGTAGGGAAGTAGGAAAGGAGAGGAGCCAAAAGAGTGCCCATTATTGAACAAGTTATCAGTGTGGTTAACTGGAACTTAACCCTACTGGGCAACTCTAAAAGCCAATGTGCAACATGTGCAGTAGTTACCCTACCTCCAGAGTGAGGGAGCTGGAGTATTTACACACCATTCCCACTGGTCTTGAGTGAGAGCTGATGGGGCAGGAAGAGGTGTTGATTTCACATACTTCCATCTTGCCTTAGGCACGGAGGAAGCAGGATCCCATGGTGGAGAAAGCTGTAGGCCCTTAAAAAAAAATTTTTTTTTTAAAAGCAAGTGCTGGTCTTTGGAAATTTGGTCTAAATGTAGATAAGGGACATCAGTGAGGTTTCAAGAGTTCACTAAATATAGAAGGCCAATCAAAATAATTTGGACTGTAAAAATAGCCTGGCCATCTCCATCGCTTGGTTCCCTGTTTATATAGTGCTATAGTGCTGGGTAAAGAAAGACAATGAACTTAATATTTCACCTAGGAAAACACCATGCAAACTTAAGGTGTAAAAGGATATAGTAGAAACCAGAAAACAGGATGAAAAGAGTTTGTAAAATAAAATAGAACCCTAAGCTAAAGAATGCCAGGAGTCAGAATAAAAGTAAATATTTTGAGCAAATTCATGAATTGCTCTAAAATAAAATACGAGAAATACTTTTTTCCCCTCTAAATCAAATCAAAGCTAAGTTTGGGGCTCTACTCAAAAAGTCAAAATGAAGTTCAAATTTAGTGACTTTCCATGGCTTACTCTCTCATTGTTTTACCAAAACCTCAGGGTTCATACAATGCAACAAAAATGTGGGAGATACCTGATAATAATCTCATTTTATGTTCTAGAAAACTGGCGTTTGTCCAAGCAATGTTGGCCCATTTGAAGGTCCCTGCCTAGAATCATCTATTCCTTCTGTGCCAAGTTTTGCCACAGACACCTTTACTAAAAGTCCCAAATCCTAAGCAAAGTTGTTAGACACATCCATTCATGAAATCACCTTTATTTAAAGATCAAGAGTTCTTTATACTAACAGGTCATAGCTCTCTACCACTCCTGGAACCCCACATCCTCTCAGTCTACTAGAATCTCTCTAGCTCTCCAGTCAGACCAGCCCCTATTTCCCTCAATCACCAACCCTACCTCCAAATTTCTCAAATGATGCAATCTCTGTTGATTGAGACCAAATGTTCTCAAACCTCAAGAGTTGTGTTAACACACAGATTCTTCAAGTGTTTGAGAAGCAGAGGTTCCATAAAACATACTTTACAAGAAGTTTGTAAAAATGCTGTTTGGGTTGTCTCCAAAGTATGGCAACTTCTTTTTTCTCTGGAAACACTAAAAACTGCTAACTACCCTTGTACCAAGTAAGTCCAGAAATCAAGAAGTCTCTATCCTGGCTGACTTTTCTGTGAGGAAGAGAAAGTATATGTTCATTATAAGACAAGGTGCCCATTCATTTCTCGAGAGCTTACTCTGTTAAATAATCATTGTCATTATACTAACTATAATTGGAGGGTTAGGAGGGAAAAGCTTTAAAGAATAGTCAGTTTTGCTCAGTTCATTTTCTTTTCACAGATAATATCAATTTAACTTACATAACTTTTATAAGTTTGCAAAATTTAGAGACATCTGCTTTCACAGAACTCGAAATCTAAACATTTGATTTTCAGGCAACATTTAATTACTAATGCAAATGTGGAAGAACATTAGTAAAGATAATAAAAACAAATAGTGAGTAATGCAGAATTCATTGTATTTTATTTAGAATGCATTTCATGCATGCTCTGTAGCAGATTTATTTTCCTAAACCTGTTAAATTTCAGTAAGTATTAAACCTGATTTACATTCCACAAGCATGACTCCCTTGGATGATTATGGAAATTGTGCCTGGAGGGTACTGAGGAGTGGAGACTGTGAGCAAATAGTGACAATCCTGTCCATGAATAACTCAGCAGTGGCTGGTACACAGTTGGCACTCAGAATTGTGTTTAAAGGAATGAATGGACGCAAGAAATCACAAAGGAGTTCAGAATAGCTTCCTCACAGATCATCTAGAACAGCATTTTTTAAACATTAACTACCTCAGAACTAAGATTCCTCGGCCCCCTCTCCTGAGTCTGATCCAGCAGGTCTGGGTGGAACCCAAGAGACTGCATTTCTAACAAGGTCCCAGTAGCTGCTCTCGCTGCTGTTCCAGCAACCACACAATGTGAACCACTACTCTAGAGCAGTTTAATATCACAAGTCCGATTCCCAAATGCCTAGATAGATAGATAGATACAGATGATAAAGATATAGGTATGGATATAGATATAGATATATTCCTCTTTTCTATAACTAAAGCATGAGATAGCAGCTGAGAAATTACCCAGCTTGGAACATGGCTCATGGGAACACCCTCAGTTTTGGATTGGAGTAAGCTGGGAAGACTGGTGCCAGACCTGGGTTTCCTGTGATCTGAGCTGTAGTGTCTCCTTGACAGTTCCCCTTAGATGCCCATAGGTACCCATGTCAACAAATGACATTCACTGACATGCACAAGCCAATGATCTAACAGTTGTCCTTGACACCTCCCTCTCTTATAAGTCATCCAACTTCATCTTGGCCCTTGAGGTCAAAGGAGCCTCAATGGCTGGATGGTAGAGTACACCATCAATCTAAGTGAACTATAATTTGAGTGAGAACAAAGATTTACTTTGTCAAGACCCTGACATGAGTTTGTTTGGTTTTATTGTTTGTTTGTTTTAACACAACTAGCATGAATATTTCCATTTACACAATCTATAACTTAGGGGAGGTTACAACCTTTCTGCCCAACTCTATCATGGCTCACTCTGTAAATGAAAGTTTGGGGTATTTATAAAATATCTCAGATTCTATCCTCTCCTTCTAAGATGTGTGTATGAGTGAGTGAGTGTGTGTGTGTGTGTGTATTCTTCACATTTACCTAGTTATTTCCAATTATAAAAGTAGTATGTGTTCACTGAAAAAAAAACTGAAAATACAGAAGGGTGAAAGTCAAGAGGAGGACTGGAAGCGAAAAGGTAGGATTGGAGCAGGAAAAGAGTGCCTGACAGGGGGAGACTCCTCAAGGCTCTTGGGAACTGAGTAGCAGAAATGTCATCATGTCTTCCTCCCTGACAGCACTCACTCACATATGAAGTCATATGTTAATTTATTAGCACATACTATGTGTCAGGTACTAGTCTAGTTGCTGGGGAGAAGTCAATTAAAAACAAAACAAAACATAATAATGTATATCTTTATAGAGCATACATTGAAGGTAGCTGGTAAGATCTTAGAAGCTATACAGAGTGCTTTTATGAGCTCACAGCCCCTACAAAGATTCTCATCCCTGAGCTTAGCAGGAGTTCTTTTTTTTTTTTTTTCCTTTTATTAACGTATAATCTATTATTAGCCCCAGGGATACAGGTCTGTGAATCGCCAGGTTTACATTTCACAGCACTCACCATAGCACATACCTTCCCCAACGTCCATAACCCCACCACCCTCTCCTTTACACCCCTCCCCACCTCCCCGGCAACACTCAGTTTGTTTTGTGAGATTAAGAGACTCTTATGGTTTGTCTCCCTCCTGATTCCATCTTGTTTCATTTATTCCTTTCCTACCCCCCAAGCCCCCCATGTTCCCTCTCAAATTCCTCATATCAGGGAGATCATGTGACAATTGTCTTTCTCTGATTGACTTATTTTGTGAGTTTAGCAGGAATTCTGACTTCAGAAAAACTAGGTAGGTTGGGATAATAAGGGGATCAGGTGAGTTTAAATGAACAATTCTATAATCACTTCATAATCTTCCACTATGCCTGTGCCTAGTAGACAAAATTAAAATAAAATTACTCCCACACTAAAACCTGCATATGGATGTTTACAGCAACTTTATTCATAACTGCCCAAACTTGGAAGCAACTACAACGTCCTTCGGTAGGTGAATGGATAAATGGTCGTGTATCTAGACAATGAAATATTATTCAGCACGAAGAAGAAGAAGAAGAAGGAGGAGGAGGAGGAGGAGGAGGAGGAGGAGAAAGAGAAAGAGAAGGAGAAATAAGAGGAGAAGGAGAGGGAGAGGGAAAGGAGGAGGAGGAGGAGGAGGAGGGGGAGGAGGAGGAAGAGGAGTTATGAATCCATGAAAAGACATGAAGGAAACTGAAGTGCACATTACTAAGTGAAAGAAGCCAATCTGAAAGGGCTATATATGTGTGAGTCCAACTATATGACATTCTAGAAAAAGCAAAACTATGGAAACAGTAAAAGATCAGTGGTTGCCTGGCATGCAGAATGGGGGTAGGCTGCAGGGCAAGATGAACAGGTAGAGCACTGAGGATTTTTAGGGCAATAAAAATATTCTGTGTGATATAATATATAACGATGGATACACATCATTATATATATGTGTGTGTCTAAACCTATAGAATGTAGAACAGGAGTGAACCGTAATGTAAACCTTGAACTTTGAGTGATTACAATGTGTCTGTGTAGGTTCCTCAGTTCCAAAAAATGTGCCATTCTGGTGGGGGCTGTTGATAATGGCAGGGGCTGTTTGCATGTATGGAGCAGGGAGTACATGGGAAATCTCTGGACCCTTCTCTTGATTTCGACATGAACCTAAAACTGTTCTAAAATATATTCTTAATAAAAAAAAAGAATAAAGGAAAGTACATAACATATTGTACATATGTTACTCATATTATACAGTTAAGCAAAGCAACAAAAGTAAAATTTAAAACATAGAATAAAATAAGACACTGAATTTCCCACCATCCAGGCAACAAAGCTTCTTGCAGTCAGGTTCAATTACTTAGAAAAATTGAGAAATATTGTCGCACAACTGAATTTGTGGAGTAAGAATCATGCTAAGTAAAAAAAGAAAGATGTAACAGAATTAGATCTCTTCTCTTCTTTTATGAATTCAGTCCTTACTAGAATTCTTATTACCAGAACATTTATTTAACCTTCCCCACTTATAACTGCTTTGGAGTTACTCTATTGTGGGTGTGTGCGCACATGTGCACGCGTGTATTTTAAGAAGGGCTGACAGCTATATTATCTGAATGCATTCATATTTGAAAATGTCTGCTTATTTCCCCTACATAACCATATCAGCTTGGCTGAGTATGATATTCTTGAGTAAGTCTTTGCTTATCACTTTATTATCTGGCAGTCACATTGTGGACACCTCTTAAAAGCAATTTGCTGAAAACAGTACATGCTTTTGGGAATAGCAAGGAAATGGGGAATCCACACACAATCTTACTGTGTCTCATTCTAAATTCAAACTTTAGGGAAGCAAAATCCTTTTAAATGATAATTGAATGGAAGGACTAAGTACCTGATATCACTAAAAGAAGAAAACAAAAAGAAAAGGGAGTATCTGGACTTGGCATAAGGAATACTCACTAGTGGGTTCCTCTATAGTCAGAAACGTATGTTTTCCATGACTGCATCCTAGAACGTGTCTTTGTACAACAACTACCAGAGAAAGACAAGGTTTTAGTATTTATTTAAACACTTATGTAGCCTTGTTCAAGACTCATTTTTCTTGCAGAAATATGGACTACAGAGAACAGAGTATTCTGGGCATTACACATAGGAAAATTACAATAGATTCATAGTAGGGCATTAATGAATATCTGGTGATTGAATGAGCCTCAGACATGCACAGTATTCAAGAGTTATCCATTTTATTAGCCATTCATGGACTGAGAAACTCCAAATCTAGGTGTGGACACCCTAGTGTTGTGTCTAAAGACCTAACTGACAACAAGGTTCTTAGAGTCAGAAACTCCCCTATAACTAGCAGTCACATTTATCTGGAGTTTCAAAGTCTATGCTCATTGGAAGATTACTAAGGTCAGTGATATCCTGGAGAACATAGATTTTTTTAAAGGCTTTAAGAACCATAAAGATGATGTATGTGTTTTGTGGGATGAAGTGTAAAGGAAATTTTGTCTTAATTGTTTAAAATTGCAGTTAACTTTTAAACTACCATCTTATAATATAGTAAGTCTGTACTGACTGCTCAAAACCATATCCTATGGATCTAAGTGATGGAGAAAGATTTGTAGACTGAAAGATCTGGATCTTTATGTTATTCCTAAAAATAAATAACTTTTATTGTATTCATTTTAAAAAGCAAGAGAGGCCTACTACTTGCCTTTGTTATTTTTTTTCTTAATGCCTACTGTCATTTTATGAAATGTTTGATGGATTGATACAGTGATTCATACCCAGCTTTGATTTTTTTCCCACAAATTCCATTTAGGTTTGATCTGCCAGGCTTGGGAAAGTACTTTTTGAAAATCCATAAAGAATGTTCAACTTTTTCCCTGGCTAACAATTCCTTATGTTTATTAATCATTGTCTGAAAAAGAACACATATTGTTAGTAGTGAGTACTGCACAGTGATCTCGAGACTTTGGCTTTTTAAATATGCTGGTGAAGTTCCCAGGGGACAAAAGACTATAATAAACAGGTAGCAGGCATTTTAGCAGTTATTGGTTTGAACTGCTTTTTTCAAAAGAGACCATTAAATTCATTGTCATTGCTTCAAGCATGGAAGCCTGCATAATCTGACATCAATACCAGCTCTACTGTTACCCAGTGGATTCATCATATTCATTATGACCATATTTTATGTTGTGTCTAGGCAGGAAAAATGAAGAGCTGTTTTTGTGCTTCCTGGATGGAAACACCACTGAGTTTTTTGGGGACATCTATAAATAGTTACTATTTTTCTATTGAATACATTAGTGATACTCAATAAATATAAATTTACCATTTATGGGATGGCAAACATCTTAGCCTTAAGTAAGGGTTGGTACTTAGGTACAGAGCTTGTATATGGTTTGAGTTTTAATATAGGAAACTGATTCAAGGATGTCATGTGGGTTTGTTTTTTTTTTTTAAGTGATAAAAATTTCTTGCTAGCACATCATGACACTCTTCAGAAGCTGTGACCCACAGCACTCCAAAGTCCTATACAAACATTTCTGGAAGCTGGAGAGAGAGCTTCAACATCCATGGTCTGCCCAAGGAACACTGATGTTGGAATCCCCAACTTCACTCTCCAAACACACAATGCTTCAGTCAGAGAAACAAAAAAATGACTCCAGCAGGAAGGAATTCAATAAGGATACTTATGAAATTTTGGAAGGGCTAGAAGAGCAGACTATAGGAAGTCCTCCACACCACAGGATTTTAAGCAGAAAGCCTAGAAGGGCAGTAATAATGCTAATTTCCAACAACAGAGATCCAGAACACTGTTTGCATCTAATCTATTTATTTGACCAAAGTTACCATTTAAAAGGTTTCTTCCATACAACCCATCACTCCTTTCTGACTAATTCTTCCTGATAATTCTCTGGAGGTAATCTCTTTCTTGCTATTGAATATCTATCACATGTAACTGTCCTATTGTAATGTAGCCATTTGTGTTTATAGCATTTTTCCCCATTAATATTGTTGGGGACAGGATCTGTAGCCCCTAATACCTGTTGAAAAATACCATCGGTAATAAAAATAGCTACTACTTATTAAATCTCCACCAGTTATTAAGTATTTATTCAATCTCATTTGATATCCATAAAAACGCTATGAAAAAATTATTGCTATTTATAAGTAGGAAACATACACTCATAGTCAGTACTTGGTAATGTAATAGAGCTAAGATTTAACTTTGGTTTCTCAAGCCCCAAACCCATGACATTCCCATGTTGCTTCACCATTGTAATGTCAGAGAATTATGGAATTAAAATGTGACCTACATGTTATCATGAATATCTCTGATAATGGGGGATCATCCGTCAAACAGTCCATATGATTATGGGAAACGTTATTTCTTAGAAAGTATTTCCTTACAATGAACATTTAGAGCGTGACAGGCTCCACATGGTGTGTGCTTTAATATGACCATAGTGTATTGAAACTCAGAAAGAGAAAAACTGTCTTTAGCTAAGGTTTTTGGAAAGCCCGGCCTGTCCACTGCCCAACTGCAGGGGGCATCACTCATGCCATGTGAATAGTACCCCAGGGAGTTGTACAATGTGATAACTCTGACTTATTCCAGAAATTAGAATTTGTTGGGTGCTTCACAAACATTGACTGCTGAGGCCGATGTGGAAGAAGAAAAGAGAAACTTTTAAAAATGTCATTTAAGGGGCACCTGGGTGGCTCAGTGGGTTAAAGCCTCTGCTTTTGGCTCGGGTCACAATCCCAGGGTCCTGGGATCGAGCCCCGTGTCAGGCTCTCTGTTCAGTGGGGAGCCTGCTTCCCTTCTTCTCTCTCTGCCTGCCTCTCTGCCTACTTGTGATCTCTGTCAAATAAATAATAAAATCTTTAAAAAAAATTTTCATTTAATAGTCTGAATCGACTATGTAAAATAAAGACAGTAAGTGTAACTACTTTTAGAGTGGTTATGGAGATTAAATGAGTTATTACATGTAAACACCTAGAAAAATGCTTGGCATATAATAAGCATAATATAATAATAACCTGTAAGTACTAGTTATTTCATTAGTAGTATTTATGTGATTATTTATAGGTGATACAAAGGAAAATAAAACATTGCGTCTAACTCTAAAGAAGTTGCATTATCTCCCTGAACATTACTGCCTCTATAAAGAATGGAATCTCCTTCACTCATGCCTTCGGAAGTCCAGGGAAATTCTATGTTTGTCAAGAATTCTAGTTCTTTATCCAGAGACAAGCACAGGATGTTTTATTCTATTACACCATGTTTCAAGGAATAAGGAGAAAATATACATTTTTCTTACCAGACTACTATGATTATTAGATATAAGGCCAGATTTGACACCTGTCTCGTGGTCATTTCTTCTAAAGGTACACCATCCCTATGATAGTAGCCAGACACATATGGCCATTTCAACGCAGATTTTCACCAATTAAATATAAAAATCAGCTCCTCAGTTGTACTAGCCATATTTCAAGTGCTGAAGAGCTACATGTAACAAAAGACTACCTAAGTGACAGTGTAGACATACAAAGTTTCTATTATAGAGAGTTCTGTTGCACAACACTTCCCTCAAGTGATAGCAGCTAGTCTACCAAAAGTTCAAAGTGCCTCTGGAATGCATATGTAAAGCTATATCCCTAGGACATTGGCTCAATACTACAAGTGACTAAAAATAAGCAGTGAGCTCTCTAGGTTCCGGCAGCTTTGGTGATGATGTAGATAAAGATGAATGTCCAAAAATATTTCTTAAGATCTAATGATTTTCACTGCCCTCCCAAATAGAGAACTTCACCATGTTGTCCTTGCTGAGTCTACCACATCACTGAGAACATACTCAGTGATAGGATGGCTAGAAAGCAAAACTGTATTAATTCACCAAGTGTATTAGCAATGGAATCTGGGGCAAGGAAGCATCAAAAAAGTACTGACAACAGTTTGAACTTTGGGACCAAGGTCACCAACTCTGAGTTCCAAGACTTCTTGTGACATAGACAAGTTATTTAGTCTCACACAGCTCTAGTTTTTATGCTAATAAAAAGGAGTATAATCAGTTGTGGGAAGGATAGAAATAAGGTGGTGTGTGTAAGGGGTTCATCATGGCACCTGGCACATAGGGGGCTCTTCACAGATGTCTGCTAGCACTGCCTACATGTGGAAAGCTAGTGGAGGCAGAAATGGTCATCTGAAACTGTGACAAAACCATTTCTTTAGCCTGTGCCTTGGTTTTTATCTTACATCCACTTCCCTCAGCTTTGTTGCAAGGATTACATAAGGTTGACATATGACAGAACTGTATAAATTTTTCAAATAACATAAAATATTTTTACTTGCTTTATCTCTATAATGAGGCTGATTATTTTCACACCTATCTCACATGGACTATTGGTATAAAGTAGATAGCATAGGTGAGAGATTTGTAGAAAAAATGAAAAAGAATTATTCTAATGCATGGTTTTCCTATTTCTCATGTTCTATTTCTCATGGGAAACCTTCAGGTTAATACAAGCACTTAACCTACTCCTTGACAAGAATGAGCATAAGTTGGATTAAACCAGCATGTTTCTGGAACCAAGAGTGTACAAAAACCCTCTCCCCTCTTCTCAAGAGTTTAGAAGATTTTCCAGAAACAAAAGAAGTCATTAATCGTTAGTCAGGAGTATTTTGCATTTGTTAAGACAGCAAATTCATTTTGACATTTTGTATTTATTTTTCTAGCAGATTTAGAGAGCTCATGAATGGTTTGGAAAACTGTTCCAAAGTGGCATCTGACCCATTTACTACTGCAAGTAGGGCTCTCAGGGAGACCAGAGAAATGCCACAAGTCAAGAAGATGTCTTCTTAAAATTTTGCTCTTTCTACTTTTGAGAAAATAGATTTTGAATAAATCCTGACTCTAGAATTAAAATGTCATACTGCAAGTCATACATCAATGTTAATTCTTGGGCTGACTTTACTCATACTCTTGTTCTTATCACAGAGGGAAGAGGGATAAATAAAAGATGAAAGCCTTTCAAAATGAAGAAGTGAAGAAAAGGCCAGAATCTAGGTCTTGGCCTTTATTAACAGCTCAGAAACTTCATTCCCATGGGGAAAAAAAAATTGCAAGGACTGAAAGTAGCACAGAAATGATCATCTGAATCAAAAAGGAGCACATTTATTGTCCCATTAAAAGAGAGCATTTACTACAAACTGCATGGTCAGGTGTGGTTATTCACCTTGGTTAAGAGCAGATGTCTAAATTATATCGTCATTTGGAATAAGGATAGGCTGTCAAGAGTGCCAAAATCTTCTAGGTCCTTGTCTATGGAATTTTTATTACAATTACATTCCCTTGATTTCCTCTGAAATTGAGTATTCAATTAAGGAAGGTAGCCTTCATGACATTTTAATGTTCACAGTTTTCTTCCCTGACAACCTCTCAACACTCCCGTGGGTAGCCTCGTCATCCTCAGGAATTCATCCTCCCACCTCTCCTACTTGATTGGTCTCATAGGTAAGTCTTGCCTGCAGTGAACTACAATTCATTCATTCATTTATTCATCCATCCATCCATCCATCCAGGCACCATTTAATCATCCAGTGACCCATACCTCCATTATTCATTTTCTTTTAACATGTATTTTAACATTCTTAGGTGCTAGGACTAAAACAAAATTACATGCTAATATAGAGTCCATGCTTTCCCTGATCCCTGGGATTTATCAGACAATTTAAAAAGTTCACGTCCAAAGCTGACTTTTGGTTGAGAAACCAGGATTTCTTCATGATGCATTTTTTAAATCTCCTACTGATTTTCTAGCACATGCTGTATAGTTCCTGCTCTAAATATGTTCTCTTCCAGTCTCCAGTTTTATTCATGAAAGATTACTGTGCCCTCTATGTACAGAAAGAGAAAGGATTTCCACACGGGTCTCCATGTGCCCTTTTCTTAAATCACGGACAGAAAGGTCAAGAATTGTTCCTGATATTTTTTCTACAGCCATCTCTTGGATCCTCAATAATATAAGAAATTCTTCTGAAAGCAGGACCATACACTAGTTTCTTTAAAAAGCCATACTGCCAAACTCAGTGCTGTGGGCTAGAAACCCAATAGACAATGTTGTATAAAACATAGGCAAAACTTAGCTCAGGATCCAGCAAGTTCTCCCACAAAAGCAAACAGACATTTGCAGAGAGATGAGACACCAGGACCGAGATCCTGGAACAAACAAAATCTCATGGCAGTACTGGTCCTGACTCAGAGGGCAGAACTAGAATTAAAAACAGAAAAAAATGTAAGAAATAAGATTCCCAGATAAGAAGAAGAAATTTTTAACACTTAAAATTTACTGACAATAAGCCTGATTCCGTCAGGAATGCTTCTCTCATTGCCACAAACCCAAAGCCAAAGCTATGTTTTCACTGTTGGTAATGGCATGATGTATTCAACTATAAAAGTCAGAATAACTGGGAGTTATTCTTAACATTTTTCTCTTCCTCCTCACCATCCCACCCACACATCCAATCCATCACCAAAACCAGCTAATTCTACCTCTTGGATATCTCCCCAGTCCATTCTTAAGGCTCCATCCATGCTATCACCCCTCTGCTTCAAACTATCATTCCTTGCCCAGACAGGGCACTCTATATTGTCTACCCTCATCCTCTCTTACTCCCCTCCAATCTGTATTCCACACAATACCCACAGTGTTCCTTTTTTTTTTTTTTAATATGGCATTTCAAGAATTGCCACTTTTTTTTTCCTAAAGATTTTATTTATTTGTCAGAGAGAGAGAGAGCGCACAAGCCGGCAGAGTGGCAGGCAGAGGCAGAGAAGCAGGCGCCCCACTGAGCAAGGAGCCAGATGTGAGACTTGATCCCAGGTTCCTGTGATCATGACCTGAGCCAAAGGCAGCAGCCTAACCGACTGAGCCACCCAGGCGTCCCACCCACAGTTCTTAAGTAAAGACCTAATCTTAGTACTACCCTGCTTACTACCTCTCTGTGCCTCCCTATTGTTCTCTTTAGAAAATGTAATCCTTAATTTGTCTAAGGAGCTCATTATGAACCCACCCCTCTTTCTCAGCTTTGTTACAGAATGCAGTTCTGTCTTTCTTTCACTGCTTTCCAAACACACACTGCCTTCCCTCAGTTCCCTATACACGTCATGCTTCTTCTCAGGGGAGGAACTTCACACTGTTAGGTTGGAGATTAGACCAGTTAATTGCTTACCACTTACCCAGTGCTGTGTATATGAGGGGTGTTAAAATGAGAAGCCAGAAATGTAAGGCTTTAGCTACCATCCAGTTCTAAAGACGAAAATAACACTACCAGGGTTATCATGTCGGATGCAACGTTATCTATGTAGAACTTAAAAATATGAAATTTTTACTTTGGGTCTCCCTACCCACCTCCTCTTTTTGCCTTTGTTTTCATCCTACTGAAAACCACCACCATCAAAGTCCACAAGAAGCAAGATTTACCCCACCTACACCAGTCTTATCCAGGTATCTCTGAAATTGGCTCTATTATTTCTTCATCAGTCTTCATCCCAAAGGTCCTTTTTGATCCCATCCTTCAGTTCCCTAATATCAATTTCTTCAAATAAGTTGGTGAGGTAAAAAGAATGTGGAGAATGGAAAAAGCGGGGTTACTGAATCTGGAATACTGAGCTCATGCTCCAAATCTGCTACATAGAGGCCCTATGATCACTCTTTTCTCATTCCCTATATTTTATTTTAAAGAATCATTTTCAGTTGTCCTGCAGTGGCTCTACATCTCCAGGGCTTTTCCCGTGTTGTTCCATCTGCTAGGATCACTCTTCAAACCACCCCCTTTCCCTGCCCTACTCTTACTTTGATGATCCCTCTCTAAGGAGTTCTTGCCTTAGTCCCTAAGTCTGCATTTGATTCCCTTGTATTTGATCCCTTGACATTCTCCACTTCCCTCATAAGTGCACTTATCACACATGGTAATTATCTTCTTTAAAATTCACTTTCTCTCACCAGCTCTCAACTCTAAGGAGGCAGAAGAGATGAATCTCATATTCACACTTATGTTCCCCAGGGCCTGGCACTATACCAGGATAAGCAGTCAATATATGTTGAGTGAATGAAATACCAAAGGGAGATTCTGTTCATTTACCTCTAAACTCTACAGAGTTGCCATGGGGCTTACTGTATATTTAAACAGGACAAGTGTAGTATCTGGTACAACACAGCTATTTAGTTTTGTCTAGCAAATAGTAGTGGTTCAATAAAATCATTAATTCATTCACCCCTCCACAATATGTAAACTTATTATGTATTACTCCCTCTATAATGATATATTTTGGTTAACATATCTCTTTTTGGAAATATGAGATTTTTATTCACTGAACAAAATTGAGGCTTCCTTGCAGGTAACTGGTTTAACAGATAGTCAGGTAGACTTTTTCATCCTTGAATCACAGCACAGTGGAAATACCCTTCTTTCTGTCTATATGAAGATCAAACTTTGCCAGAAGTATCCTCTGAAGTTACTACAGTCAGGGTAGCTCTGCCTGATGGGACTAACAGTGTTCCTGCAAGACTCCTGGTATACCTGCAGCACTCACTGACGCACTATCTGGGAAGACGGCAAGAGGAAGCGATGAGGAGTCAACAGCAGCGGCCTACAGCTCAGTGAACAGTAAAATTCTATCAGGTGAGTGGACACTAGTTTCTACCATCACTGAGTCACCTTGACCTATGTGGTCATTTGCTCCTTGCCTTTTGGTCCATTCTGGCACCATCAGTTTCCCTCATCTGCCACATTAGCCTTGTCCTCCGTGCTCATGGAATTTGCCTATAAACTGACTGTGATCTCAACCAGAAATGGTGGTGCTGAAAAAGAGAAGCACATTGACTCAGCAAGTTCTGGCTTTCATAAAGAAGCTTACTGCTTCCTTTTTGGTCCATTGCCTCTCCGCCTTCTCCTCTCCCTGCTTCTCCCAACAGCTGCTCTCTTTTCTACTTCCTTGCCCACAAGTTTCCCATTAGCTATCTTTCATCCTTCCTCCTCTGCTAATCCTCTATTTCCTCCTACTTCTACTACTGTCCTTTAGTCCCTTTCTCTCTGACACCCATTTCACTTCAAATGCTATGTGGTAAACACAGGAACAAAAAGGTAGAGGAAAAGATAAGTCTATCAACAGTGAATAGTATACAACTATAACTTTTTTTTTCCTCTAAACATATCTTTCTTTCTAGGGGTCTGAAAATAGATCACTTGAGTACTTTTCACTTAAAATCAGCATAATAAAAACACCTTTGTAACCTAAATTTGAAGACTATCTTTCTAAGAATTATATCTAAACATTTCCAGAACTGGGAGTGCATATTTCTGAGAGGGAAATTTCTTAAAGCAAGACTATGTTTCAAATACCATCTAGCCGCAGTAATTCCTTATCCTTTTTTTCAGGAATTAAAGTGAAGTAGCCTAGATCTATCTCAATGGTTAAGTCCTATAAGTGGCTCAGAAACCAGAGAATTATACCAGGACCTGCATAATGGTTCCATGTTGATTCCTGGTCCTCCATCCCACCTATATGAGTATCTCAAAGACCTGGTGGGCTACCAGCCAAAGTGGGGCTGATGCCAGCCAAGGCAGGGCTGATCTTTGGTCTCCAAAGATTGGAGACCAAGCCGTGGTAAAGAAATATTTATCTTAAATAGCAAAGAAGGAAACAAACAGAAATAAAAACTGGTCCAGCTGTTCTCAAAGAGTAGTCCTAGGACCAGGAGCAGCAGCCTCAGTATCCATTCATTGGAAGAATTTTGGAAATACAAATTCCTGGTTCACACTAAAGATCTCCTGAGTCAGAAACTAATTCCATAATCAATGAAGAACTCCTGGTCTGGAGGAATCAAATAAGGTTTCAGGTGCAGATGTGATTTAAAATGAAGCTAAACAAATAATTATGACTTAGAAATGACAGGGAAAGGAGAGATCAAAGCAAGTGAAGGCCTTTTCCCCTATATTTGTGTCTAACCTCTTATACCTCTACTTTGGCCCTTGGTGTTATAAAGGTGATTGCTTCATTATAATTTTTAATTCACAATGATATGTTTAGTCACAAATTTCACCTACTCCAGAGAAATAATTTCCTGGTAAGTGTTCTTATTCTTCCATTTATTTTTTCTTCCTTTCATCTTCTAACATCACTGCATACATTCTGCACTAACATTTCATTATTATTCATCTTCCATGAGATGAATTCTTCTTACGCCATTGGATGGAGAATGTTGTCTTATCAGGGAGGAGCTAAGGTGGATATCCTTTCTTAACAATAATTTTTCTTATGACAAAAGTTTGGGTGTGAATTCCTTTATATTTATTTCTTGCAGCCAAAAGAGATTAACACTGTAGACATGATCTCAAAGTAGGCTCTCTTCCCTCCTCTCAGTCCTACCAACAGTTTGCTGCAAACATGACTTGCTGTTTGTATTCCCTCTGAACCCTGCCTTCTTTGTCTATTATGACTTCAAGTAAAACTAAATCCAGAGAGTCTTGCTACTTCTCACCTTCTCTCCTAACTGTTCTCTCTGCCTACCGTTAGATTTTGTACCATTCTTCCAATAAGATAGTCTCTTTATTTTTTTAAAGATTATTTATTTATTTATTTGACAGACAGGTCACAAGTAGGCAGAGAGGCAGGCAAGGGGGGGGAGCAGGCTCCCCCTTGAGCAGAGAGCCCAATGTGGGGCTCGATCCCAGGACCCTGGGATTATGACCTGAGCTGAAAGCAGAGGCTTTAACCCACTTAGCCACCCAGGCGCCCAAGATAGTCTCTTTAACGTTCAGAATTACCATGTCAGCCTCTTATTTAAAATCCTCCAAAGACTCCCTTTAGCTTCCAGGACAAAATTCAAATTCCTCTACTCAGCAGCAAAGGCTGTCTATGATTGGCTCTTGCTTAACACTCGTTACATTCTTCTGTTCACTCTCTCATTCCTTACTGAATATCCAGGTATTCACTGACAAATACTGAAAATATAACAGTAAATGAAGAATACGTGCTCCAAGGGAGCTTCTGATGGACATTCTTCTATGGAGAAGACTGATATGAGACAAATAGATGCCTACATTGGTATAATTACAAACTGTGATAAAAGCGTTAAATGGTAAAGATGGGCTGCCGTGAGCTAAAATAATCTGATTGGGGGAAGCATAATACAAACCATGGCATGATCAGGGTTTATCAGTCTTCAGAAGTGACATCTGAGCACAGACCTAAAGGATGACCAGGAGTTAGTAAGAACATGCGAAGGAGAATACCATGAAAGAAGGTTTGAGAGGGGAAAGAACTTGGCGTTACTAGAATACCATTTCACCCAGGCATTACTTCTTCCAACCATATCAATTTCCTTGGGAGTCCCTAAATTAGAATTCTTTCAGCGTTCAATGTCCTCACATGTGCTAGTACCTCTCCTTGGAATGTTCATCTGATTCTCATTCACCTTTCAAAGCTCAGCCAAATTGTTACCTCCTGTAGTAAATTGATGATGTGGAAAGCTCTGATTCTTCACTCTCTCCATCGTGGACAGTGTGTTCAACTTGAGCTGAGTTTGATTCGGGGTTCATGCAGGGAGTTTTATTAGACCAGGGGAATGTTAGTAAACATGATGCAAGCAAAGGCTTAAAAAGCACTTGAGGCCTGTTCTCTCACTTTCTCTTGCACTTCTGCCTCCACTGTAAGATCATGTCCAGGCAGCCTGGTAAAGAGATGTGAAAAAAACAAGACAAAGAGCCAAGATCATCCTAGGGCAGCTGACAGCCAACTGACCCCAAATATATGGTAACTTTCAGTCAAAATCAGCCAGACTTCCTACCTGACCCTCGCAGGTGGTAGACACATGAGCAAGTTGAGCCAATATCAGCAGAACCATCCAGCCAACATTTATATTCATGAACAATGATAAATGGTGGCTGTGTAAGCCATTGAGTTTTAGAGTAATTTCTTATGGAGCACTGTGATGATAGTGAAGCAATACTCCTCCTCTAAAAATCTTTGGATCTACTCAAGCAGAATTAATTCTCCTAGTCAGTGCCTTAGTACCTTGAATTTCTCTGTCACTACACTTTTCTCAATGTGCCAAAACTGGTTAAATTCTTTAATTTCTCCATAAAGATAGAATTGGTAACTAATTTGCCTTCATCTCACCGAGAATTTGCAATATTTGACATTCTGGTACTTAATAAGTGTTGGTCAGAGGCTTCGGGAATGCGGGAGCCATCTTCCAGCTCCTCCTCTTCCTTAACCCTTGACTCTCCTGCCAAAAGGATGTATGCCCAGGTCACTCTCCATAGGTAACCCGATAACTATGCAGGAAACAGGAGTATCAGGAGCCCCCACCCCATACCTTCCTATCACCAAATACCTTACCATATATGGATGTGAGCCCATGCCCTGCCTTGGCCTGATAAAAGACCCCCTCGGACTCTCTCCCAGCGTGACTTCCCTTACTCCCCTCTCAGAAGTCCCCGAACCTCTTGAACCTCGCCCAAGAATGCCCACTTCCTCCCAGCATGAGTTTCCTGGCTCCCCTTCTCCTGAGCCCTGAAACTTCGCAGGAGAGTGCCTTTAGTAAGTCTTGCCTTGCACCTACCTCGCCTGGTGTTGTGTTTAGCTCACCTGCAAAACTTTACAATAAATACTTACTCAGTGTTTTTAATTAAAGATGAATGAGCAAATTATTAAGAGGAAAAAGAATAAAAGTTAAAATGATCAGGGAAGTCTCCCTAGACGTATCCAATAGAATGTAAGCTCCATGATAACACCAGCTTTTTATTTGATCTTGTCCACCACCATAAACTTAGCACCTAACAAAAAGCCAGGCACATAGTAGGTTCTCAAATATTTGTTGAAGTGCATGAATAGATAGACAAGAGGAGCAATCTGAAAGGTGAATCTTGAGATGAGCTCTCCCCCCTCCACTACCATTTATGCACAAGAGTCCCATACATTTAGCAGAAGTGCTACAGGCATGTGCTCAGAAGCTCCATTTCTATTCCCCCAGAACAATCCTCTTCCTTGGCAAAGCCGCAGTCATCATCCTCAGACGCAGTAGGTATCACTTTCCCAGACCCTGATCAGACAACTTAGATTTTATCTTAAATTATCAGACAACTGATGATTTAAGATAACAAAGGTCATTTATAATGTACTAACCCAAGTACTTCTGTGATACCTTTAAGTAAAAGGGAGGATTGGAGAAGAAATAAATATGAAGAGATGAGTTAAGCTTATTGATTATTTTTTATGTTGTAAAGGTGGTTTTCAGGGAAGAAAAAAATCAAAGCCAGCCTTTAAAAAAAAAATCTGATTCCTCTCAGCTTTGAACCTATATCAATCCAGGCATATATGTATATAATCATTTTTACTTATAAATGAATGAAAATAGCTACTTATGAATATACAAATCCCTCATTATCTCCATTTATGAGGAAAAGCTTGGGTAACTTCTAACTTCCTGAGTTCCAAGTTTATCAAAGTCTCTATCATTCTTAAATAAAAGAAAACACTTACTCCACTAATTGCCATTTTTAAAAACTTTTTTTTACCTCATTACTTCACATTCAGAAGCAAGTTTGCTAACTCCACGTATTGTTCCTAGAAGAAAGCCTCATGTGATCATTTAAAGGAGGGGACATTCTTTGATTGGAAACACCCAATTAGTTTCTTTTACTCCCTTTACTTCCAAAGAAGACACCAAGATTAAACACTGTGAATAGCCAGAAAAGTAATGGTTCTGGCCATTTCCTCCTTCTCATTATAGCCACCATCATAAACAAAGAAGTTTAGTACAATAAAGTGTTTAAATTTATTACCACAGTTAAAGAGCCCCAGCAACAAAAAGAATCTCTAGGGAAAGTCACAAAAAATAAGGTATTTTTTATACTTGCTTTTTTTTTCTCCAATAAGCCTGTTCTGATTAGACAAATCTAATTTCATATACATTTAATTGGTATAGCTCTATCTTTATTTCCCAAAACTGCCTTTTTAGAAAAAAAAAGGTCATATGCAATATTTGGTTCTGTTTATTAAGAAAAATTCATAATATTGCATTTTGAAGTTCTGGGGCTTCCAACTATATTTTTTAATTAGTCATACCTACAGAGATATATTATTATAAGATATAATAATAAGCACAATGACAGTAACTACCACTATACTATATATTGAGTTCCTACTTAGTGCCAAGCAATTTAGATGCATGAGCTTCTTTAATCTTTGTAACAATTCAATGAATTTAAGTATTATTGACCATAATTTATGCAGATAGGTTTGCTAGAACTCAATTTAAGACACCTAACAAAGTGTCCAAAATATAAGACATAAGACCTCTATAAATGCTCACAATTTTATAATTACATAGCTATTTTTTTAAAACCTTAAAAAATAATGAAACATGGTTTAGTGAAGGTGGTCTAAAAAGAACTGAGATAAAATATTCCAAATAAAAAAGCTTCTGGTGGTCTTAATGGTTTAAGAATAGTTTAGAATATCTAGAATAGCTCCTCCCTAGCTATGTATTTCCTACTGAATCCTATATTCTCTAATCCTACTTAATCCTTAATTCCTATATTTCCTACTTAATCCCTAATGATTATTAAAATACATTTCCACACTGACAAGGGAAAAGCCTTGAGAGTAAACAATAGGTCACTTACCTGATATCAGGCTATATGACCCAAGCCAAAAATAAGAGACCATATTAGGTGAGAAATACTGACTTAGTTGCAAATGCCAGCTACCAGCTAGGATCACTCACTGGCTGTTTGACAGTCTTGAGCCCACCAACCTAAGAGCTACCTATAATGTGTATGTGAGTGTGCTTTAAGAGCTACCCATAATGTTAACTTGCTTAATTATACTTCCTTGGTTTTCTGCACTTCTCTGTCTCACTTTCCACCTGGGGTTTCTTGGAACTACCTCCCAAGTAAATGACTTGCACTAAAATTCTTGTCTGGTGATCTCCATCTGACAGATGCAAGATTACTGTTACCATTAAATTGTAACAAGGTCAAAATTTCCCTCTCACTTAATGCAGATTGACCAAACAAAATGAAACCAAGCATAGCTTCTTTATTCCCTATAACCATTCTAATCTTCTCATAATCCTCTAATGCTAGACAATAGTGGAACAAGAATCTAGAAGCCTCAAAAAACAAACACACCCTTAATAATCAGTTTTTATTAGTTGATAAAAGAAAAAGACCTTCCAGATTCAAAATATAGTCCATTCTCCCCGTTTTTAATCCCCTTTCTATTTACCAAGATGGCATCAGTGTAGATTGGGTGGGATGTGCTAAGTATGTCCCTGAAGTAGATGTGTAAAAGGAAGACTCTAAAGCTTGAATGGTCCCTTTGGTAATATGGCTGAATAGGTCTCCTCCCTAAATTAATGACAATGGGATTCAATGGCTCCATCTGAGTTTTTGTGATACCATGATGCTACCTTTGGCTGAAATGCTTGTCCCTGCCATTTTCTCCTGATCAGAGCTTCCTGCCCTTGGTAGCCTCTCCATACCTTGCCTCTTCCCCAAAACCATAAATCTTCTCTGTGTACCACAGAGACCATGAGAAGCCTGAGGGTTTCTTCTGTCTCATGTATGAAGACTTTTTTCTCCTCTCATTTATTTATTTATTTAAGATTTAATTCATTTATTTGAGAGAGAGAGAGAGAGAGCACGCACAAGCAGGTAGAGAGGCAGAGGGAGAAGGAAAAGCAGACTCCCTGCCAAGATGGCAGCCCGATGCAGGGATCCTAGGACCTATAGATCATGACCTCGGCCAACGGCAGATGCTTAACCATCTGAGCCACCCAGGCACCCCTGCCATTTAATCTAGACTGTGCCATGATGAACTTGCTAAGTACGGAGACTTTCCTAGGGGCTTATTAAGGAAACATACCACTAGACTCTTCTCCTAATGTTTTCATGCTCCTTCATAGTTATCTGATATTTCTACCATCTAAAATGCCATCTGGGTTCTACCCTGAAAGGGAGAAAATATATAAATGTCGATTTCTTACTTCTGCTCTGTCTCTCCTTCCACCTTTTACCTTTATGCCCCCAGCCAAATGAGATGGGCTTTTCTCTCCTTCTATACCACATCAAGAGTTCCCTCAAACTCTAACATATAAAAATGCTCCATGAGGGACATTGGGTGGATCAGTTAGTTAAGCCCAACTGCCATCTGCCTTTGACTCAGGTTATGATCCCTGAGTCCTGGGATTGAGGCAAGGTGGGCAGAAGGGAGTCTGCTTCTCTCTTTCCTTCTGCCCCTCTCCTGGCTCCTGCTTGCTCTCTCACTCCCCCAAATAAATAAATATGCAAAATCTTTTTTTTTTTTCAATGTTCCATGATTTGGAGACCCAGACATGATTTCTGATTAGGTAAAAGAGGACATTTAAAATTAAGAAATTTCTACAAGGCTTGGATTTAAAAATCATTGTCTCTGTATAAAAAGTCAACTTTAAGGCTTAAAGCAGGCCAGTACTTCTGATCTTCACCCTTGGTACCATGGGCCTCATGGCTCAGCCTTGAAAGAGAAGACTACAAGCCAACATGACTGAAAAGGAAATGAACGTTTTTCAAGTCTAATGTGTTTAAAATATCTGCGTCATGTACGTAAAGTGCCTAAAATGGTACACAGCTCATAGCAAATGGACTCTTGGGTCCAGTGCAGAAATTGAAATATACCATGATGGAAGGTTTACATTTAAATGGAGCCCTAATGGGATAGATAAAATCTGAACACAGAGATGGGCAAAAGCATTCCAAGCAGAGAGAATAGTGTGAGCAGAAAACAGGGCTAAACTATGATCCAAAACATTAAAGGATCAGGGTAAGGGTTTGAACTTTATTCTATATGCAATGAGGGACATTGAAAGCAGGTCTTTGAGCAAGAAAAAGAAATGCTCAGAGCTTTAAAGAAAAGGCCAGTATGATGGCAATTCTGAAATGAAATTTGTACCATTATTATATTGTAAATAGAAATTGAAACATTCAGATTTCAACAGGCAAGATTCTAGAATACGATGATGGTTAAATAAGATATTCTTTCCCCTTCCTAATTATTTCTTGGTGCCAAAATAGGAACTGACCAAAATGCAAGATCCAACAGTGACAGTCATTATAAAAATAGTCATATACATAGATGACAGATAATTTATTGTAAAAGAATATATTATTCTCCATCAATTAGTATACTTTTTCAAGATGAACTTTGCTTATGCTATTTTATGATACTTTTTAAAAAGTATTTTGCAATTATTTTCAATTCCAATACTTTCATTAAGAAAACATTTTATAAGTAACCTAACAACTCCCTGAGCAATTTAAAACATGTACTGTTTTACTTGTCTAAACCCCTTCTAGGGAGTTAATCTAAAGCCTAGTAATTATAATAAAAACAGACATTCTCATGCCAGTTGTCAGCAGACTTAAATATAACCAAGTGAAGGGAAAGTTCACAGTCCTGAGATGTTCTAACAAAAGTACATGAGACACCTACTAGTGTAATATGAAAGATTATCATAAATATTTTACACTTGTATGTCATTTGTTAAAAATAAAGTACATTGGTGTCCTAGATTGTCTGAAAGAGCTTTGCATAATTTCTAATTCACAACTTTGATAATTGCCAGAGTAGTTCTAAGCCAATAATACAGAGTAGCCAAGAGCCCATAAAAGCATGTTCAAATGAAGCTTTCAAATGCAGCAATCATGTGGGCCAACGTTCTTTTGTTTTAGGCTCAGGCCAGCTCATTTTGAACATCAAGGAAAAGACTTTAATTGTTTTATTTTGGATCTACTAAAAGTGAAATACTAATTTAAAAAATATCCTCCAGGGCACCAAACACCTACATCATCCACAGTAGAACTAAACTTAATTTTTAATTACTAAAATGATCTTGAAATGGAGCAAACTAAAGTACATTAGGAAAAACTAGTGATTTCAAAATGGAAGCCAAGTAATATTTTATTGGTAATCTGTAAGCAGGTTTAAAAATCCTGCACGTAGCATGGAGTATTTGGTACTTTAGCTCATGCGATTTGGGATTTAGACTCATTGATTTAGTTATTTCCACAGCCAAAATCTGAGCTATATTTAATCAACTACAGAAAAAAAAAGTCAATTTCAATTGGATAATAGTAAAAGATTCACCCAAATTACATATAACCATTTTAAAAAAGTAACTGATTTGTACATTCTAAATTAAAGAATTAAGTATTTATGTGAAATATTGTGCATTAAAAACACATACACTGTAAGAACAGATACACTGTATTAAAATAAATTTTGTTAGTTTTGCCACATCCAACTCCATTAGCATTAAAATAATGTGACAATATATGTCTTCTTTGCATTATATGAGAAGGAGCCACAACATGTAATACTTAATATATCGATATTATTAGTTATTTTCCCTTTATAAATGATACCTCAAAATAAATGCAATATTTTTAAAATATTACTAAAAGTGTACATGTAATGATGAGATATAGGGGGATTGCAGAAAATGATTAGAATTTCAGAGATATTGTCATTACTTTTCCTAGAAGATACTTTTGAGGGTGGAAAAAAACCCCAATAATATTCTTTAGTTCAAAGGAAACACCAGTCAGCCCAGAAATGGACCCTCAACTATATGGTCAACTAATCTTTGACAAAGCAGGATAGAATGTCCAATAGAAAAAAAGACAGTCTCTTCAACAAATGGTATTCCACATGCAGAAGAATGAAACTGGACTATTTCCTTATACCACAAACAAAAATAGACTCAAAACGGATGAAAGGCCTCAATGTGAGATAGAAATCCATCAAAATTCTTGAGGAGAACACAGACAGCAACCTCTTTGACCCCAGCCATGCAACTTCTTCCTAGAAACATTGCCAAAGGCAAAGGAAGCAAGAACAAAAATGAACTATTGGGACTTCATCAAGATCGAAAGCTTTAGCACAGCAAAGGAAACAGTGAACAAACCCAAAAGACAACTGACAGAATGGGAGAAGATATTCTCAAATGATATATCAGATAAAGGGCTAGTATCCAAAATCTATAAAGAACTTATCAAACTCAATACCCAAAGAACCAATAATCCAATCAAGAAATGGGCAGAGGACATGAACAGACATTTCTGCAAAGAAGACATCCAGATGGCCAACAGACACATGAAAGAGTGCTCAACATTACTCTGCATCAGGGAAATACAAATCAAAACCACAGTGAGATACCACCTCATGCCAGTCAGAATGACTAAAATTAACAAGTCAGGAAGTGATAGGTGTTGGCAAAGATGCAGAGAAAGGGGAACCCTCCTACACTGTTGGTGGGAATGCAAGCTGGTACAGCCACTCTGGAAAACAGTGTGGAGGTTCCTCAAAAGTTGAAAATAGAGCTACCCTATGACCCAACAATTGCACTACTAGGTATTTACCCTATAGATACAAATGTAGTGATCCAAAGGGGCACCTGCACCCCAGTGTTTATAGCAGCAATGTCCACAATAGCCAAAATATGGAAAGAGCTTAGATGTCCATTAACAGATGAATGGATAAAGAAGATGTCATATATGTATGTGTGTATATACATATATATATATGTATGTGTGTGTATGTATGTGTATGTGTGTGTATGTGTGTGTATATATATATATATATATAATGGAATATTATACAGCTATCAAAAAAACATGAAATCTTGCCATTTGCCACAACCTGGACAGAACTAGAGGGTATTTTGCTAAGCAAAACAAGTTAATCAGAAAAAGACAAGTATCATATGATCTCACTGATATGAGGAATTTAAGAAACAAGACAGAGGATCATAGGGGAAGGAAGGAAAAAATGAAACAAGATGAAACCAGAGGGAGACAAACCATAAGAGACTTTTAATCTCAGGAAACAAACTGAGGGTTGTTGGAGGGGAGGGAGTGGGAAGGATGGGGTGGCTGGGAGATGGACATTGGGGAGGGTATGTGCTATGGTGAGTGCTGTGAATTGTGTAAGACTGATGAATCACAGACCTGTACCCTTGAAACAAATAATATATTATATGTTAATTTAAAAAAAATTTTTAAAAAAAGGAAAGAAAAGAAAAGAAACACCAGTCAAAGAAATGTCTTTGGAGCCCCAAGTGGTATTTCTAAAGCGATATAAGTATGCTGGACTATTCCAGAAAGGAAATCAAGTGGAAAACTTGTAAGTGTTATTAATTCAGCACTACAGAGACGATCCTGAGAAAACAGTCATCATTTTCAAAGAAATTGGCTTTTGTAACATAAAAAAGGTATGAGTCAGGGGATGAAAAATGTCCCCATGATGTAGGTCACACAATGGGAACAACAAACTAAGTTATTGCCACTTGAAATCAAAGAATGGGGACATGACTAGAAGGTACAGGTGAAATACCAGGGGCCGCTATGGGACCCATCCCACTCTTCTTTTTTTCAAACAGCCTACAAGTGTTGTATTAAGGAGGAAAACTGTTCATTGATATACATTTTGCTCAATTTCAGATAAGCTGACTAGAGAAGATGAAAGCATAATGGGAGGCAAACTTGGGTGAAAAAAATTTAGAAACAGAACAGATGATCATAGGGGAAGAGAGGAAAAAATAAACAAGACAAAATCAGATAGGGAGACAAACCATAAGAGACCCTTATTCATAGGAAACAAACAGGTTTTGGAGGGAAAGGGGAGTGGGAGATTGGCTAATGAGGTGATGGACATTAAGGAGGGCACATGATATAATGGGCACTGGGTATTATATACAACTGATGAATCACTAAACTCTACCTCTGAAACTAATGATACACTATGTGTTAATTAATTGAATTTAAACTAAAAAAATTTTTTTTCTAAAATAAATGTATTTGAGAAATAGCCAGATCAAGGATGCTTAGACCTTCCTTTGTCACCCTGAAAGCAGGAGATTAATCTCCCATGTGAAAGTAACCTTCCTATAGCAGCAAGGTAGAAGGCATCCTTATCTCTAAAGACAGGTAATTAGGGGCAAAGAACACTTTATAAATATATTTTGCTACTTCTTCACCATCCTACCACCCCTAGTCCAAACCCCTTTGTGGTCTTGTCAATTCTTCCAAATTTATTGTTTCTTTGCCTAAAAGGTATAAAAGCTTCCTATTCTGGTTACTTTGAGTTTCGTATCTTTGTGGGGCTCCTATACGTGAGTACATATAAAATTAATCTATAACTTATATCATATTTAATTGTGAGAGGCTAGGATCTTCCTGCTAAAACAAGGAACAAGAGACAAATGCCCTCTTTCACCACTGTGGAGGTAGAAAACAGATCAATGGTGGCTAGAAGTTTGGGAAGGGAGGAATGTTTGCCTAGGGAAAGCAAAGGAATTTTTTAGGGTTGACAGAACTTATCTATAACCTAGATATATAACACTATGCATATGTCAAAACCTACAGAAACTTATAACACAGAGAGTCAATTTTTTTTTTTTTTAAGATTTTATTTATTCATTTGAGAGAGAGAGAGACAGCACAAGCAAAGGGACAGGCAGAGGGAGAGGGAGAAGCAAACTACCTGCTGAGCTGGTAGCCCAACGTGGTGCTCAATCACAGGACCTGGAGATCATGATCTGAACTGAAGGCAGACACTTAACCATCTGAGCCACTCAGGTGCCCCAAGAGTCAATGTTAATATATGCAAATTTTCCTAAACCTTGACCAGAGAATTGGAGGAGCCTAACATGGAATGCATACTGTGACAAAAGAATATAACCACATTACAGATAGAAGAAATACATAACCTCACCGAAGAGAATGGAAAAAAAGTGCAAATCTAAGTAACTTCAAAGAGTGATACTTTGACTACAAACTGTAAGACTAAAGACAAAAGTAACCACATAAACAGTGTACTCTAGTTAATAATGTTGTTTCTCAGAACATATCAGCAAACAAATACTTCAATAAAAGACACAAGGGTTCCTTGGAGAAATGACTAATTCCAGGGCTGGAGTATGAAATAAAAAATGGTAATCCTGGAGCATCTTGTAGTACCAGAAGGTAAGGAAATGTTAAAAAAGAAAAAAACTACAACATGGGTTATGTCAAAAGAATACAGCAGCCATCTAAAAGCCTCCCCATGGCCAAAGCTGGAACAATTTTACAAACAAAATAAATAACTACATTGGATCATAACCTAAATTTAATATCCATAAGTCCATGCTAATTTAAATAAATGACTGAGTAAAATAAAATGAATAAATAAGGAGAGAAGAGACAAATCTCTTCTACTGAACAATTCCAAATAATTTAGGTAGATACTCTGCCCTCAAGGAGGTAGAGCATAAGTCCCCACCTATGGAAAGGGGAAAGAAGACTTTACAGTGGAAAAACATAACAAACTCTACTTCAGCCACATGATCAAAGTCAGTATCTTCAATGGTAAGTCATGTTAATAACATGTCCCCTCAATATGACAAGAGTGGCATTTCACCTCATGATTTTCCTCCCCAAAACCTATAACCCCAGTCTAATCATGAGAAAAACCAAATAAATCCCAATTGAAGGAGATTTAAAATACCTGACCAATAGTCCTCAATATTGTGAAAGTTATCAAAAACAAGAAACTCTGAGGAAAACCTGGGTCCATTGATCATCGACTTCTGAATACTGGCTCAGATCATGACCTCAGAGTCATAGAATGAAGCCCTACTTTGGGCTCCACACTTGGCACAGAGTCTGCTTGAGATTCTCTCCTTCTCCCTTTGCCACTCACCCTGTTCATGCTCTTTCTCTCTCTCTCTCTCTCTAAAATAAAAAAATAAAATCTTCAAAAAAATAAAATAAGAAACTCTGAGAAACTGTCAGACCAGAAAAGTCCAAGAAGCCATAACAAGTAAATGCAATGTGACATCCTGTATGGGGTCCTGGAACAGAAAAAAGACGTTAGGGAAAAACTGGTGATATCTGAAAGCAAGTTAACAGTAATGTACTAATATTGGTTTCCTAGTTGTGACAAAAGTTGTACTGTAATGTCAAGTGTAAACAAAAGGGAAAACTGGGTGAGTATATGGGAACCCCTTGTTTCACCTTTAAATCTTTTCTATAAATCTAAAATTAAAGGTTTATTTAAATTTTACAAATAAGGCACTGGTCTTAGGATACACTAAAGAAAAATCTCTGAGGTTGAAATATAATATATAATCAACTTATCAACTTCTTCTGTCTGAGTTCCAGTATTTTATTTCCTCTTGTTTCATCTTGTCCTTGTCTAGAGCCATGATTTTTCCCTTAATCAGGTAGTCCCTCTGATCTGGTTTCTCCTTCCCTTCTCCTTTAATCTATCTTATAGCATTATAGGAATTATTTTCCGAAGATCTTTATTTAAAGCTGTCCCCAAGTATTCCCCCTCATTTTTTCTTATGTCAAAAATATCTACTCCCCTGGGGATCCTGATTCCCATTATCAATGAATTAGACAAGGATCTATATCCAGGGCACAGAGGCAGAGAAACCATTTATGCCTCAGGAGCTCTTTAGTACAAAAGAACAGGTGACAGGCAATGAAATCCATTAATAATCTAAAGCCCCACAGGACAAATACTCTAAGTATTGCTTACAAAACAATTCCTATAGAACAGCAAGGAGTCAATATTAACTTTCTAACCTGACTACACTTTCAAAAATGGGTCCTAAGAATATAGTGCTACCTCTGCTTTCAATTTACATTCTGCCTGGTTTTCCCAACCTTCCTTTATTCTTATTCCATCCTTGTGTACGTAATCATAAACAGTAATAACATTTTATATATGTTTGGTGATTACTATGTGCTACATACCCTCTGGATTATTTCATTTAATCCTCACAATAAGGTGGTCACTATTATTAGCCACAAATTACAAATAATAAAACCAAGTTCAAAGAGATTAAATAAGTTAGTCAAGGTCATGTTTATAAATGGTAAAACCAAGAAGGGAGTACATATGGCTCCAGATTCTAGAAGATTAATGTCTATGCATTCTGCTTCATAACTTTATATCTTTTCTTCTTTCAATTACCCTTTTGGAGCCTTTTAACATTTATCATTGGTTCTCTGTCCACATCAGTTATGATGGCCAATTTTTGCGAGTCATGTTTTCTCAGAATATCACTGAAGGCCCCAAGGATCTGATCAGAAAGAGAGAAAAGGAGACATAAAACTGAACAAAATTCTATAGTTGTGCTTTTCCCCTTCTGATCCCAATTCAATCCTTACCTCTCTGGTTAGATCACCCACTTACAATTCTCATTTATGTTATATTCAGATACCACTTAAAACCTTAACCTTGAAAAATAATAAAATATCCTTAAAAGAATGAGGCACAAAATTACAGAATAGCAATGATTTCACATGCCTTAGCAATTTCTATTGTAGTATGTCTGAACCTACCTGAAACTATATACAATTAATCAGTTTGTATTACCATTTTACAATGTATGATGGTTACTACCTGCAGCCACTATAAGATCTAAGATAAAAGCTCTAAACATTTTTAATCACACACCTAATAGTTTTCTTATTGTTCCCATTCACATTAGAATCATCAACAAAACTAATATGTTCAATTAAGAAAAAATGAAAAAACTAGAAAAAACTAGAATGGTATTAATAAAAAATTTGTTTCCATTTTCACTAATTAAATTCCTGCAGTATGAATTGATTATTTTAAGCATACCTAGTTAAAGACAAAACATAAAAGATACCCCAATTAACTAATAATTTCCAAGAGACTATTAATATTGAAACCACATCTCTTTGTTATTTTGG
This sequence comes from Martes martes, assembly GCF_963455335.1. Taxonomy (NCBI): domain Eukaryota; kingdom Metazoa; phylum Chordata; class Mammalia; order Carnivora; family Mustelidae; genus Martes; species Martes martes. Next base: position 137,236,037 of record NC_137888.1, read on the forward strand.
ATGCCCATAAACACCAAGTACTTTGGTCATAGTAGAAACTCAAAGAATATTTTATTGATCAGGCAAAAAAATATTATTTTCAAATGTTTACAAATAGTTGTATCAAGAAAATTCCTGAGTTCAAATTCAAAGTCTTTGGGGCTCTCTCTAGTCATTAAGCAATATTTGGAGAGGAAAATAAATAAGCATTAATTGCTTTCTTGCACATTTTCATAAACTGCTTTGTAAGAATTTTAAACAAACATGAAATGACTTTTCCTAAGGCACATGTAACTTTATTAGGAATACCAAAACATCCTATACTGTTCAAACATTACAATTAGAAAAACATTTATTAATGTTTTATTAATAGAAGGAAGAAAGTGAATCTTTAATACTACTCATCCAGACAAATCAATACCCACTAAAAAGAAGGTGATCTCCAGTTGATTATGCCAACTATAAAGCCTTGAAAATCTCCCACAATTATATATTTTCAAAAAAATGAACACCTAGTATCTGTGTTACACCATTTCCTCAACACCAGGCACTTTTGCCTGAAGTGGAATTAGAATATCTATTAATGTGTTCAGCTAAATGAGCCATTCAAAGATGCTCTAATAATCAACCATTATATAACCAAACAGGTGGTCAAACTAATTAGATGGTAGAAATTACCAGCCTAGATCTTGGACGCATTTTATTTCAAATAAAATGTGGGAAGATATGTTATATGATATATTGAGCAATAATTTTTATTATCAAAATGTGATTCACTTATTTTATGTAGATTAGCATCATCCTTAATTGACTTGAAATAGAAATATTTTCCAAAATGTTGTTTCATTGGTAGACTATGTGCTAATATTTAGAGAAATTTTCATCATATTTGATGTTACTGTCTGTCATTCAGAAACACAGCTTTTCTCTTTACCCCAAGCTAATAATCATGGCACTAAAAACCCCTGACAATTACCACATAAGATAAAACTGCTCACAAGAAAAACACACCACTGGGGAGGATGCCAAAATGCACAATTTGCAAATAACTTAAGCCACCCAAAATAAATATATCTTGAGCTATCTTACTTGTGAAATAGTTTTATGTATGTTTTTGCTTTTATTATATAGTTAGTACAAGAGTTCATTGTTTTCAAAAAAATCACAATTAATGCATATGTATATATAAAAACTTTTTTTGTCATCCTATCAACAGCAACATTGAATTCTAATTCCCTAGGTAAAGGAAATTTTTATAGGTTCAATGTGTATTGTTCTACAATATGCGTACAGCTCACATATATACACCTACTCACATTTTACTTTTTTAAACTTTAAATCTATATGTGATAATTAAAATTGCAATATGTATATGTAATTTTTCCCTAAATCTCCATATATTTTTCTCTTTATTATATAACTCAGAAGTGATACTGATTATTGCTGTTACTGTTATTGTTTTTAAATTAAGTATGAATAAAAGGCTAACTTGCTCCTTAGTAACCAGTATCCCTGTAACCTTGGGCTTAGGCTGCATGTAAGGGACTTTCATTATGCAAGTGAAAGGGATTTTTTGGTTGGCCCTGTGAACATTCTTCCCAGGGATTCTCAAAGATTGGACTTGGTCTTCGTAGCTAAAGAGAACCAAATCCCATGTGTAACTTGTTCAGTGTCACTTGGTAGTCTTCCTCAAGCAATTCTAATGTTTACATATTTTACTTTGAAACTCCCAGCCCTGCTCCCACCACATATAACCCCTGTACTCACACCATCCCATTTTTCTGTCCTCTCTTTACAAATGGTATCTTGATGAGAAACCAGAAAAGACTTCCTAAAGAGCCTCGGGGCTTGTAGTTTTGCACACCACAGAGGCAGAGTTAGACAAAACAACTATTGCATATACTCGGAACTCACCACATTTACGGAGATCCATTCGGAAGAAGGCAGAGCTTCGTAAATCTCGATGAAGGAGCATTCGTAGCTGAGGAGTCTCTGACGATCTGGATAAAGGGGTCTGGATATTGAGGGTTGGCCAAATCAAGGTGCCAAAGACCCTTGAATTAGCTCTTCAAATAAACCTGAGTAAAAGTTTATGAAAGGCATGTTCTTTCTAACTCATAACGAAGAATAGTAGTAATAGCCATGCTGTTCACTAAAAGCAAATGGAACTGAAAATGTCCTCCAATCTCTCTAAGCCCCAATCTCTTCAACTAGTGAAATGAGATGAACTGCAATTCCTTACTGGATAAAGTCATTGTGAGATTAAATCAACTACATAAAGTAGTTAGCATAGAGTCTTCAAAATAGTTATAACTAGACTTAGTGTTGTTGTTACCATCTTGACTTTTCAGGAATTCAGTTCTTAAAGTATACATTATGATGAGATATATATATATATATATATATATATATATATATATGCCTTGATATAAAGAAAAAGTTTTTTTTTTTTTTCCTCCCTGAAACCTTTATCTTTCTTTATGTTCTCTGGTATCTGTCTAGCACCTGGAATAGCAAATGCCAAATAAATGAATGAATGATCAAATGAATATGTTTAAGCATTATTGCATTTTACAATAGTTTCTTTCCCATCTATGTAATAAAATCTTGCATTCTTTATTGGGAAACAATGATTTGTTTCTTTTCTTCCCAGACTACCAGAACACTAGCCTTTCCATATAGAGCTAGCTCTTATATTTGAAATTTTAAGTAATCCATTTTCCCCCTATTGCCAATCTGTTCCTACTAAATCCATTTATCATCTCAATCATAAGCACAAAGATGACTAGGAAGAAAAGTAATAATAGTAGGCAAACTGACTACCTCAAATTCCCTAAAATTACCAAATGCACTGTGCTTTTCTTCTGCATAAAATGTTATAGGGTGACAGACCAGTATATTACATTGGGAAATGCAGCTCAGTTACACAGGTCTAGTCAATTGATTCCAGAATGCAACTTTCCCATAAGTTTGCTCTATAATCAATTACATATTTGTTTAAGATCCAAATCACTGCAGAGAGTTGTCTGTTAATCTGACTGGATTATGATCATTACCTCTAGCCATCCAACAGTTTAGGTGAAAAAAAAGAAAGACCCATTTTAAAATAGACATACCAAAACCTTTCCTATACTTCTTTTTAGTTTTAAATTCTTTTGCTTGCATGAATTAAAATAAAATTGAGTAAGACTGTAATTGAATGCCACAGCATTCTGAATTTTCCCTTCTCAATAAACTCTCTGTTCTAAAACAATTCAAAAGAAAACAGCATATTAGCTCAAATCACAGAGCATTTTCACATATGCTATTGGTAAAAAGTCATTGCTCAAATTTAGCTTAAACTTCCATGTCCTACTAATGATTTCTGATAAAAAACTAGCATTTATATTTGAGAATGTTTGCTACTGCCAACATCCTGTTGTGATGAAAAACAAAACAAAACAAAAATACAAAAAAAGGGAAAAGGAGGTGAAGTTGAAGCTTAGTCTGAGAAATGAGGCTTTTCATATCAAACAGGATACTGGTGTTAAAAGCAGTTAAGTGAAGAATGGAAAGGGACAGCTGACCCTTCCAGAGATGCAAATCTAGAGCATGTTTTTTCTCTTACTACTTTTGAAGTGAGGCAAAACATCAGACATTCTCATATGGCACCAACAGCATAGAAACATGTATGTAGGCTAAAAACAAAAACTAATTTAATGACATCCAACTAGAATTTTTTCAAACTGGTGCTCTGGTCCAGTCAGGAAATGGATAAGAAGTAATTGAACATAAGTGTCTTTTGTAATGATTGCTAAATTGTTATTTTGATGCCACTCTTTAACATTCTATGGCAACCATGAGCATACACCACTCAGATCTCCTGTTTCGAAGTGTAGTTAGCAACAGCCCAGGCTGCTGAATTCTGAAACCCCTCCCTGGGTCTGTGATGTGGCCATCCTTTAGCCAGTGACTGAACCCATTTGTGTAAGTTCACTGATGGGAGGACTTTGGTTGGAGGGCTCCCTGTCAGCCTTGCTGAAACTCATAAAATTGCATCTTTAATAAATGGTGCCGGGAGAATTGGACAGCCACATGCAGAAGAGTGAAACTGGGCCACTTTCTTACACCATACACAAAAATAAACTCAAAATGGATGAAAGACTTAAAGTGAGACAGGAATCCATCAAAATCCTAGAAGAGAACATAGGCAGTAACCTCTTCAACCTCGGCCGCAGCAACTTCCTATAAGACATGTCTCTAAAGGTAAGGGAAACAAAAGGAAAAATGAACTATTGGGACTTCATGAAGATAAAAAGCTTCTGCAGGGCAAAGGAAACAGTCAGCAAAATTAAAAGGCAACCTACAGAATAGGAGAAGATATTTGCAAATTTCCTATCAGATAAAGGGTCGGGGGCCTGCTTTTCCCTCTCCCACGCTCCTTGCTTTTGTGTTCTCTATCTCTAACAAGTAAATAAATAAAATCTTCAAAATTAAAAAAAAAAAAAAACCTCAGTGGCCACACTGTTATGAAGTGCAGGCTATCCCGCTGCAGACAGAGTCCACTTGGAGATGCCCTGAAGGATGAAATAGCATGAGGACAAAGAGGACATGGGGAAAAACTCAAGGTACCAGTCTCCAGACCTTGATGAGACAGTCACTTTCTCACAATCCAGACCAGGTGCAAACAAAATGCAGCCCATTTGGCTGACCTACCTGATACCATGTGGAGCAAAAGAACTGTTCATCCAACTCACAGAAGGATGACAAATAATAACTTATCATTATCAGCCACAAGTATTTGAGGTTGGGGAAATGGAGAGAGTTGTTCCTACACAAGAAAAATGATACATTGGGCTTTTAAAGAAAGAAAGAGTTTAGAGTAGGAAATACCCTGAGAAGTGGTACTTTCACTATTGTGCTTTCAGTTTTGAAATTCCAAAATATAAATAATTATATCCTTTTACATTTTTAAAATAGTATTGTATTCTGTGAACTAAATATCAAAAAGACATCTTTACCTAGAAATAAATATACCCGGATTTTGACACAAAAGTTGTAATACATACAATATTCTTATTATTTTAAAGATAAAAACATAAATAATGTATTTACATGACCCCAAAAGAGGTCAATTTATACAGAAGGAGAGTGAAAAGTGAAAACTTCCCTTTCATGCTTCTTTCATGACTCCAATTCCACTCCCTCTCCCACAGGCAACTACTGACAACATTTCAGTTTAGTATGTTTTAGTCCTCCAGGTCTTTTCTATGCAATCTGTGTGTTTATGCATGTGTGACATCTTCTATATTTGAATATGAATGGAGTCAGACTGTATATGTTATTTTGTAATCCACAGAATTCATTTTTGAGGGAATAAATATGAGATAACTGACTATTGAGGGAGTTATTTTTTTACATATGCGTTTTCTTTTGTTAAGTTCACATTTAGAAGATTTCTTCTGTAGCAACAAGAATGTGTCACCAACAATTTCCCTCCTTTAAGCATACTTTTATATCAAGAGTTTCTAAAATTCAACTGTCTTCCCCATAGAGCAGTTTCTCATCTCTTTGATTTTGAAACATTTTCATTACATGAATACTAATTTTTCATGTTTCTGTTTCAACTGCAGTTGATCCTTGAACAACATGGGGGTTGGGAAATGAACCCCCTGTGCAGTCAAAATTAAGCATATAACTTTTGACTCCCCCCAAATTTAACTACTAATAGCCTACTGTTGACTGGAAGCCTTAATGATACCGTGAACAGTAGATTACCACATACTTTGTTCTATATATCCTATATTGTATTCTTTTTTCTTAATTTTTTAATTTAAATTAAATTAATTAACATATAGTATATTATTAGTTTCAGAGGTAGACTGATTCATCAGTCTTATATAATATCCAGTGCTTATTATATTACCTGCCCTCCTTAATGTCCATCACCCAGTTACCACATCCCCTCACCCCCTTCCCCTCCAGCAACCCTCATTTCCTATGATCAAGAGTCTCTTATGATTTCTCTCCCTCTCTGATTTTGTCTTGTTTTATTTTTCCCTCCCTCCCCCTATCATCTTCTGTTTTGTGAATCAAATTGCACATATGATTGAGATAAATGATAATTACAAAGCTGAATCATTAATACAGTATGGTACTGGCACAAAAACAGACACATAGATGAATGGAACAGAATAAGGAACCCAGAAATGGACTCTGAACTCTATGGTCAGTTAATCTTCAACAAAGTAGGAAATAATATCCAATAGAAAAAAGACAGTCACTTCAACAAATGGTGTTGGGAAAATTGGATAGCCACATGCAGAAGAATGAAACTGGACCACTTTCTTATACCATACACAAAAATAAACTCAAAATGGAGGAAAGTCCTACATGTGAGATAGGAATCCATCGAAATCTTAGAGGAGAACACAGGCAGCAACCTCTATGACCTCAGCCACAGAAACTTCTTGCTAGACAAGTCTCCAAAGGCAAGGAAAACAAAAGGGAAAATGAACTATTGGTACTTCATCAAGATAAAAAGCTTTTGCATGGCAAAGGAAATAGTCTACAAAACTTAAAGGCAACCTAAAGAATGGCAGAAGATATTTGCAAATGTCCTATCAGATAAAGGGCTAGTATCGAAAATCTATAAAGAACTTATCAAACTCAACACCCAAAGCAAATAATCCAATAAAGAAATGAGAAGAAGACATGAACTGGCAGTTCTCCAAAGACATACAAATGGCCGACAGACTCATGAAAAAACCCTCAACAGCACTGGGCATCAGGGAAATACAAATCAAAATCACAATGAGATACCACCTTATACCAGTCAGAATGGCTAAAATTAACAAGTCAGGAATGACAGATGTTGGCAAGGTTAGGGAGAAAGGGGAACCCTCTAACACTATTGATGGGAATGCAAGCTGGTGCAGCCACTCTGGGAAACAGTAGGAAGGTTCCTCAAAAAGTTGAAAATATAGCTACCGTATGACCCAGCAATTGCTCTACTGAATATTTACCCCAAAGATACAGATATAATGAAAAGAAGGACTACAGGCATTCCAATGTTCATAGCAACAATGTTCACAACAGCCAAACTATGAAAAGAGCCCAGATGTCCATAGACAAATGAATGGATAAAGATGTGGTACACACACACACACACACACACACACACACAATGAAATACTACTCAGCCATCAAAAAGAATGAAATCTTGCCATTTGCAATGACATGGATGGTAGAGGGTATTACATTAAGTGTAATAAGCCAATAAGAGAAAGACAATTATCATATGCTCTCACATATACTGTATTCTTATAAGGTAAACTAGAGGAGAAAATGTTATTAAGAAAATCTTAAGTAAGAGAAAATACATTTACAGTACTATATGTATTTACTGAAAAAACTCTGCATCTAATTGGGACCTGCATAGTTCAAACCTATGTTGTATCAAGTCAACAATAGCCTTCAATTAAGAAGAAATAATGGTGGAAGGGTAAAGCTCTGATGTCCACTATCATCAATAGCTTATTGGTAACAAAAAATGTGAGAGCACTAATATACCTTTACTGTCTCAAAATTGTATCACTAATCCCAAGCTTGGAAAAAAGAGAATTAGGTAGAAAGTCATGACAATGTATAGAACATCTTTTCCTTAGAAATTTCTTTGTGCTCAGTATTCTTGAATAATAAATATTCTCAGATTCTTGAGTTGACTTTTGGAAAACTGATAATTCAGGGATTTCATGCTTTAAAATTGCCAGATTTCTTGAATGTCTGGCATCCATAGAAATTGATAGTTTTGGTTCTTTAATCTTAGAAGAAAACACATTTCTTTCTTTGTAGATGAATACAAAGCCTAAAGGCATTTTCAGAGCACACCATCTTAAGAAGGAGAAATGACTTTCTTTTTAAGCAATAATTCACATTAGACTCCATTACTAACAAAATATGAAGTAGGACACCTTTGCATCTGGTATCAAGAGACTATGTATCTCTTTCAACCAATAACATAGAATATCTCCAATTGTGAAAAAATTCTATGAAATAGAATACTCTACTCCTTAGCATCAGGCAATAGCTGATTGAGACAATTTTCATTTCGTTTCAAGAGAGAAATATGCTTCTACTATGTTTCTTCACCTGTTCGTATATATCCTCTTGAGGTTTGTGACAGCGTCAAGAAAGCACTAGATAATAATAATAGCTGTGGCAGATTGTGTCTTCTAAAGATGGCCTAGATAATATCTCCTAACCCACATATTATTTTACAATGCAACTCTATCCATTGAAAGGTGAAATTTATAACCTTTTCCCTTGAAACCAGCTGGGTTTTTGTGACAGGTTCAACAAATAGAGTACAGTGGAAGTGATGCTTCCTGACTTCTGAGACTAGATAATAAAGGACAATTTAGTTTCCACCTTGCTACTGAATAATCACACTTGGAGCCCTGAGTCTCTATGCTTGTAAACTAAGTGCCCTGAAGCAGCCATGCTGTGAGGAAGCCCAAAATAGCCCACATGTGAGAACAAAAGGATGAACTCAGGACTTCGTGAAAAGAGAGGTCCAGTCAACTCCCAGTTTACTCCAGCCTCTCATTGTTTCAGCTTTAAACCTTCAAACCAGAAACAATCAACTGAACCCTTCCCAAATTCATGGTCCACAGAAACTATGAAAGAAAGGAAATTGCCGGTTTTTGTTCTAAGTCACTATGTTTTTCAGTGCCTTGTTACACAGCAATAGCTAAAAGCTAATATGTATTTTTTTAAGATTTTATTTATTCTAGAGGAGTGCTGGAGAGAAGCAGAGGGAAAGAACAAGCAGAATCTCTGTTGAGTGTGAAGCCTGATGTGGGGCTTGATCTTACAACCTTGAGATCATGATCTAAACTCAAAACCGAGAGTCCAAAGTTTAATCAACTGAGCCACCCAGGTACGCCACTAAAAGCTAGTATTTATTGAGGTATAATAATATTGAGCACATACTATTTTATTTAATTTATCGAGCATATAATATTTATATGCCAGGTAATAGTAAAGAAAATTTCATGTATTAATTCATTTAATATTTTCAAAACCCTGTGAGGTAAGTATATTTGTTCTACGTCAAGATAGGAAACTGGAGCAAAGAGTGATTTTGTAACTTTCTCATCAGAGTAGTAGATGGCAAAACGGGATTTAACTCTGAGAGTCTAACTCCTAAGTTAATGCTTTTATTTTACTATTTTATTTATTTTGTTTTATATATATATATGTTATAATAAATGCATATTTATTATAATTATACATCACATATTCAATATTTATTTATAGATGTATATTATATATAATTCATAATAAAATAGTACATTTAAATACAAAATTTATTTATATAAATTTAAATACATTTTAATATAATTATATGTAACTACATATGTACACATATATATCAGCATAATTACATATATCTATCAACCACAGTTATATTATTGAATAAATCAAAAATATTCAAAACTTTTAAAGATAATACACAAGACTTCAGAGAAATATCTGCTTGAAATTATTCATTCAGACTCTTTGGAAATCATGGCTCTTATCAAAGCATTTCCTGAAAACATGTTTTCATTTTGTTTTGTTTTGTTATCATGAAGTACGCTTTTCATTGAGGAACATTATAAGAAATTGTGATATGAAAATGTTTCTGCATAATCAGGAAAGTGCTGTATTGTAGACAGGTCTCTCTATCACTGCATGAGTAAACACCTGTTAGAAATTAATCTAAGGCATAGGATATTCAGACATGGAAATATCATTGTGCCTTTTTGAGGCACTTTTTTTGCAATGAATTTACTTGTCTGGTTTCTCCTACTTCAAGCTTTAAGATGTCAACTTTAATAGTCAGGTATGATCCTAAGTATTAAAGCATAACAATACCTAGAGGGGTTATTTACCTTGGGAATTTGCATTTAAAAACCATTAATTGAGAATTATTAATTTTATATTGAGGACAAGAGAGTTTAATGTACCAAGTATTTATAACAAATTCTAAAGAATACATAGCAAGACTCAAGCCTTCAGTTTCTCATTAATACAGAGTTAGGGATCAACCTTAACTTCTATGTATAGAATAATCCCATCAGATTTCTCTTGGGTGAGACATGGTTTTACAACAGGCTCAGAGTTAGCATTTGTGGAGTCCAAGGTAAGCATTCAAATGGAAGGCTGTGTACCATGTGCCCAAATATTTAAAAATTATAACTTATGCTACACCCACAGACTGGCCTGCATTCCCACAGGGGCCCTATAGCTGTTTATGAGAAGTCTCCAAAGGGACCAGGAGCTAACAGAGTTGTATTAATCCCTTGGTTCAGCCCTACTATATGTGAATGTGAAAAGCAACACAGATCTACTGGTCAGGGCAAGGTAGATATTTGCCTACCACTTACATTCACTTACCAAATTTAAGGAAATTCTTTGTTGTTAGGCAATATTTGGCGGGTTTACATATGTCAGCAAATTCTTTGATATTTCTCTTGTCTTAGTTTCTTTGGGCTGCTCTAGGAGAATACTATTCACTGGGTGGCTTATAAACAATAGAAATTCATTTCTCACAGTTCTGAAGACTCGAAATTCCAAAATCAAAGTGCCAGCATTTTCAGTGTCTAGTGAGAGCCTCCTTCTTGGTTATTAGGTGGTATTTTTTCACTGTGTTCTCACATGGCAGAAGAGTGAGAGAACTCTCATCTCTTTGATGAGAGCACTAATATGTTCATGAGTGCCCTACCCTTATGACTGGGTCACCTCCTGAAGGCCCCATCTCCAAAAACCATTGCATTGAGGGTTAGAATCTCAACATATGAATTTTGGGAGATCACAAACATTCAATCCATAGCACCTTCCATCAAAAGGTGATGTCTAATTCCTCTCCTCTTGAATATGGTCTAATCATAGTGACTCAGTTCTAATAAAAAACAATGTCATACAAGTGACTCTGTGGACTTCCAGGGCTAGTTTAGAAGAAAAGTTGATATAACTCACTTCCAGCTGGAGATTCTCTGCCCTCTGGTGTGTGTGTGTGTGTGTGTGTGTGTGTGTGTGCCTACTGACCCTTGGGTCGTAGAGTCAGAGAGGCCATGTATAGGTGTTTCAGGTAAATGTCCCAACTGAAGTGTCAGGCAGCAGCCAGCATCCACCACCTGAAATGTAAGTGAATGAGTCCCCTAGATGACTGCAGTCAAATTGATGCTGAATGAAGCAGAAACAGGCGGTTCCTACCAAGCTAACTAAGACCAAATTATAGAATTGTGAACAAAGCTGTTTGTTGTTTTAAGCCACTTGAGTTTTAGAATGGTTATACAGCAATAAACAGCCAGAATACAGTATTAAAAGTGAGTTTTTCTAATGATCATGATAACATTGTTAAGTGTTCTAGATTTCTAAGTCAGAAGATCTGAGAATTTGAATTGAAGCTCCATCATTTATTACTATGTGGATGTAAGTCACTTACTATTAGTACTTCTTCCCTCATTTTATGCTTGGATAATAACCCTGCCTCAGAGATATCAAGAGTTTCAAGAGGAGAATTCTTATAGAAGCATATGACACAGGGCATTTCACGTTTCAAGAATGTTCCTGAATCCAGATCTGACAATTCCAGATATTTATTCGTTCTTGCTTCTCTATCCCTATTGCTTGCTTTTCCACAAGCAGAGAGAATTGTGAAAGGTATGCCTGTTACATCTGCATCTAAAAGTGTGAATAATCTGTACTTTATTTTTAAACTAAGAAATTATTACTAGGACATGCTTCTTCAAAGACCATTACCCACGAAACCATTCTAACCATTTCTAAGAAGAAACTCAAGAAACTGGCAGACTTTCATTTTTGTAGTCATTAAAAACCCAAGAAAGGAAAACACTATGTTCCATTGGGAGCATCCAATCTGATTCATCTTCTGGCAGACTTTCTCACTAAAATGAGTGCCCGAGGGGACAAAACACTCCCCATGAGTGCCCAGTACAGCTCCACTCTGTCATCTGCTCCTGCTACATTAGAATGTTCTGCATCTTAACCAAGTACTCAAAAACAGAATGTGACTTAAAAGGTTGACTTTTCTAGAAGCTAAATGTCACAGATACTGAGTCTTTTATTTTTTAATTTTCTCTTAATGTTCTCTAAATGGCATCAGAAGATGGATTTCAAAGAAGTATAATATATTTAAGATTTCACTTAGCAAACAAATGCAGTAGAAGGTGATATCAAACAACTGTGATTTTCAATCTCATACCTAGCAGAGAAGCACAAAACCATTTTAGTGAAGAGCATAATTTGACATCCTTGCCATCAAAGGCAATTTTAAACACATAATTCAAAATGCCCATTGACAGCAGACCTTTCTTGTTGGGTATTAATCTGCCACGATGAATATGGAAACATCAATGTCTCTCAATTAGAATCATAAACCTTAAAAATGAGAAATAAAATCATGGTGGCATGAACAGGGCACAGGTGGGTAATTGACAAGCCTGCATAATGTGGAAAAATCACAGGTTAGAGGAAAAGTCATAACAATAATATAAAGCTTTGGGTTTGTACAGCCACTTCCCCCAAAGAAATCAAAGCCCTCTACATACATTATCCCATTAATCCCCCTGTTACCTGCTGTAGGAGCAGTGTTAGGGCAGACACCTATTGGTGGTGATTCTGTGGCCATCGGTATCCTGCGTGGCAGCCTTTTGTGAACCCTATTACTTCCCTTCTCTTTTCAGTAATAAAGTGTGAGATTAGCGTTAGAGTCACAGCTGGAGATGTAACGCAGCGTCAGTTCTTAAACCAATTTGTCCCTTTCCCCAACTTGTCACACTACACAGATAACTATCTACAATATTTTTATCCACAGGTACATTATTAATGGGCTATAACTGTGTCTCTGAAAGAGAATTCAAAGACATCAAAAACATCTGTAACTATTAATTAGAGCCTTGCTTAACTACACGAGATTATTTTAGAAAGCAGGTTAGCTGTGGGATTCATTTGTTGCTCAACACCCCAGACATTTCAGACATTTAATTTTTTTAATCATTCTCTTTCCATCTCCTGTTAGAAAGATTATATACAGTGCGTATATGCATAGATTCATGGAAAAGAATAAACAAAAACACTGTTTTGCTATCATGCATATGAACTTCTCTGAAAATCAGATTACCAAAATCCTATTTCACATCCCTTTAATCATTGTATTTCAGGGAAAAAAATAAGCTTCTAGGAAATATAACTATTTTTCAAATGCTACTCATTCATATTCTATCAATCAAAGTTGTCAAACCATAGCTCATCTTCTTTCAGGAAGAAAAAATTATACTGTTTAAGAACTCTATTTCTATGATCTATAGACTTTTATGTATGCTAATAACTTTACTATATTGGAAGATTTTATTGGGTGAATTTTTCTTTGATAATCCATCCAAGGATTATATCTGCTACCTCAAATTATCTTTGAAAATAAAAATTTAAAACTATGTCTGTACTGAAATTTAAGACAATAACTTCACTTCCAAAATATAATTAGGAAGAAGTATAACTAATTTTTTTAATTACCTGGGAAGAATATTCTTGATTCTGAGATACACAGCTAAAAGAGAAGAATCACACAAATTTTCAGAGTGTGTCTGTGTGGAGTTATTGCCTTCAATTTTTATAAAACAAAATAATATAAATATAATTTTATATAATTATTATAATTTTATAAATATAATAATATAAAACAAAATAATAATATAATATAAATATATTTATATAAATTTATTTATATAAATATATTATATAAATTTATATAAATGTATTTATATAAATATAAATATAAAAATATAAATATAATAATATAAAACAAAATAATTTTATAAAACAAAATAATCAGTATCCACCTGCTATATAACAACACCTACATTTTCAAAAGAAATATCATTTTCAGAAGGGATTCTCTATAACCTCAGATCACAGGAAGTAATTTTAAATGGTGCTTTCTCATCAAAGGTCTTTTACAACCACACTATATTTCCAAGGACTGTTTAGTATTAAGAATCAACATTTTGAAATATTTAGAGTATGTCTCACAGGTCACATCAGTTATTATTAATTCACAAAAGACCATTTTGGCTCAGTATTTCTTATGGTTGCCAGATATCATAAGCTTTTTTTCAGAATGGCAATTTCCAGAATTCCATAGGTCCTTTACTTCAGCCTAAGTAACTCTAATATTATCTTTATAATTTTGTTCTGGTCATATATTGCTGCTTAACTACCTACTCCAAACCCCAACGGATTTTTTTAAAGTACTCATTTTATTATTCTCACAAACTTGGTAAGTGTCAGAAATTCTGATAAGACATAGCAGGCATAGCTATGATGTTTGAAGCCTCTACTGAGAAGTTTCACACAGCTAGAGGCAACTCAAGTGGATGAGGGACGAGGGATGAGGGATGAGATCCCAGAGTTCAGACTGGGATGGCTGACTGAGACTGTTGACCAGAATCTCAATACATGGCCTCTCCACGGGGTTTGGACTTTCACACAGTCTGGTGGCTTCAGGGCAGTCAGACCACTTTCCTTGGTAGGCTCACAGCCTCCAGAGCAAGTGTTCCAAAAAGCAAGGCAGAAGCTGTATGGCCTTTTACAACTTAGCCTTAAAAGATAAACAGTGTCTTTTCCACCATACTCTATTGGTTGAAACAGTCACAAAACTACCCAGACCCAAGGGGAAAGGACATAGACCCTAACCTCAATGAAAATATTGTCAGAGAATTTGAGGCAATATTTTAAAACTTCCATATACCCATCAAGTTCAAGGGGATATTTACATTAAAGAAATGGTTCCAAAGTTTAAAAAAATTTTTTTTTAAATCATTGATCAAATCCAGTCTGGTTATTTTGTAGAAGAAAGAGATCTTGATGGAAGGAAAATCTTATGCATTATATGTATTTTCTTTTTGTAATTTGAGCTAGGTTGTATGCATTTCTCTCAAATTTAACCCTGGTTTTCTTACTTAGCATTCTATGGAAGAGGCCCTTCCTTGTTAATGATAGGAATAACCTGTCTTTGTCCCACCTAAAAGCTCTACAGACATACAAAAACACATTGTCCTGAAGAAAATATCTACCAAAATCACTGTGAACACCCTGAAAGACAAATCTTCTAAATAAAATAATTTATTTATGTACATTTAAAAGATTCATTGTTCACAGTGAGATAGATAATTGAGAAAGATTCTCTCCATGTGTCCTGTTAGTGCCCACCGCCCCCCTCGCCAAATCACTCTTACCGAATAAAATAGAACTGAAAATGGATTGAATCAGGGAAAGAAAGTATGAAAACTATGAGGCAACTCTCCTCAAGCATAGTAAAAGTGTATAGGAAGTCAGTAACTTTTCTCATGGTCAAAATAAGGAGTGGAGAAGTTGCTTCTTTAAGGAGGGACAGGAATTTCACTGCTGGAAAGTACTGTAATGAAAATTACATGGGAAAGCGGTAAATCATTCTGAGGTTGATAGGATACAGTGCAAAATAAGAGGTTTAAACATTAATTGAAAAGATCTAGGGAGAGCTGCGGGGAAAAGACTGCAAGGGCTAGATATTGAAGTTGCCCTCCATAATCCTTGGGCTAGCAAATGTAAGGCAGATTGGCAGGTCTATTACTAAAGGACTCCTGGGGTGGGGATCACCAAGAATGGTCCTGGGGCTGACTGGACCAAGCCAGGGAACTTATAAAATAGAGAATTATTTATTTATCACAAACATAGAAGTTGAACTGCTAGTATATGTGTGTTTAAATTCCTAATACTAGGAAGAAACATCATCATTGAATTTAATAATTATGGAGGTAAGAATATGGCATCAAAATTCCATATGATTATGAACTAAAAAATATTTCTGAAATGAGGATGATTAAGAAATTTTCTGCTTAAGGTGGGAGGATATGGTTCATATAATTCTAAGTATGTCAGCTAAATGTACACATATACACACACATTTGAATCTCCATTTTCACTGTGGTGTTTGCAAGCACATGCTTCAAACTAACATAAAATGAAAACTTTAATTATTCTCTTACAAAATGTCCATGCCTTTTATTTGGGGTGTGTGTGTGTGTGGAAGATAGGTAATAAGAGATTTAATTAGGGTGCCTGGATGGCTCAGTGGGTTGGGGCCTCTGCCTTCGGTTCGGGTCGTGATCCCAGGGTCCTGGGATCGAGCTCCGCATTGGGCTCTCTGCTTGGCAGGGAGCCTGCTTCCCCACCCCCCCCACCCCCGTCCCTGCCTGCCTCTCTGCCTACTTGTAATCTCTCTCTCTCTGTCAAATAAATAGATAAAACTTAAAAACAAACAAACAAACAAACAAAAAGAGATTTAATTAATTTGAAATGGATGTCTTAGAAAATGTACTTTTTAAATTAAACTATTTCACTAGTTGTTAAATAAATAAATAGATAAATAAATAAATAATTGACACTCCATAGTCAGCTTTCCTGGTTAGGCTTCAGCCCCACCACAGAGTGAGAATCTTTCAAGAGACATTTGTTCCATTAGAAAATTTCCCAATTAAAAAATAAAGAAACTTTGATGAAACTAGAATTGAAATGATGTAATTAGCGATCCATAATGAAACTGGTTGTCATAGAAATAAATCATAAAACAGATTTTAAAATTTTTAATTTTCTTCTAAAAGCTCAAACAACATAGAATTAGAATCCATAAAGCCTGAATTCATTATGGAGCCATTGATCAAGTTCATGAATGACAAACCAAGTATTTTTTCTAAGGGAAAAAACCATACATTAGTTCTACAACTTTGCTTCATATACTTTCTTGCAGAGTCCCTTGACTAAAAAAATCAACAACAAATACAGGAAATGAATTAAACACCAAGGATATAGTATAGGAGACCTATCTGGCCCCCAGCTATACCTATTTATGCCATGACAGCTTGCTAATAAATAATAAACAAATAGAGTAGGGGAGATGTCTTGGTGATAAGTAATTAAGTCAAATTTACTAAATCAAATCCTTATGTGGATGCTAATGATCCAGCCTTTAAAAAAGAAACACTTTGGAGGCACCTGGATGGTGCAGTCGGTTACGCGTCCAACTCTTGGTTTCAGCTCAGGTCGTGATCTCAGGGTCATGAAATCAAGCCCCACCAGCACTCAACATGGAGTCTGCGTGAGACTCTCTCTCTCTCCTTCTGCCCCTCCCCCCCCCACACATGTGCTCACTCTTTCTCTAAATAAATAAATAAATCTTTAAAAAAGGGGTAGAATACTAAAATAATCTCTTCAAGTTATGCTATTCTAAACTATTATATTTTTTAAATGACTATCTTGTCAATCATTTTTTCATGGTCCAAATCTTAGCTTCATAGTCTTTCATACCCAGGGTGCCCACTGCAATAAGAGCCACTGGGGTCAAAGAAATAGATCTCAAGGGGTGAGACAGGCCACAGTATCATGCCTAACAGGTCAAAGAGGAAGACCAGACTGTTAAGTCTATGAGGCCTGAGAGTAAACTGTTGGCTATTTGTTTTTGTCTTTTTTACCAATTTGCAGAAGGAAAACCTGAAGTAAAGACTAAGTAATCAAATTCTAGGACTTGATTCCACTCTCTTTTAGGACTCATTTTAATCAGATGGATATTTTAATTTCCCCTATAGTCCCCAAAACTGAATGTTCTTCACTATCCCACATCCGAAGGTGCTAAAAAGGGGTGGTAGCAAATAACTGGCTCCTTTGAAATGTCTGGTCCACAACTAGTCCATCTCAGCTTCTGACTTCAGATTCCCAATGACCTTCAACTCACTCATGATTTCAAGATAAATACCTTTCTTACTTCAAACTAACAAAAGCTTCCAATGTCATGACTCCGTCAAGTTCTTCTAAGCCATTGGCACTATCATTTCTTCTCTCCCTTTCATTGTCTCTGTTGACCTCAAGATTAACCAAATGAACTAATCTCTCCCCAGCATCCTACATTCTCTTCTGCCCACTCTCTTCTGAGAAACTGGCTGGGTGAAGTCCAACACCAGCTGAATTCCTCCAACTCCAGTTTTGGTGATGGTGTACTAGATACAATAATATATCGAAATCCACCTTGTTAAATTCCCAATCTACAACTTCATCTGGGAGGTAAGAACCATCAACCAATTCCACTAACTATCCTTGGTGAGTTTCCATTCTCAACCCTCCCAATTACCACTGCACCCCTGCTCATTTTCTCAAGTTGTTCCCTGCTCAGCCTCAGAAAACAATCTGCCTTAAGGAAACTAAAGCAATTATCTATGGTTGGGCAACCTTTCTGGAATGGTGGAGTGAGGAGCTCAGCAATGATAAAATTGGATAAAACTGTCAAAAACAAAAGTTTCAGGATTCCGGAAATAGAACAATTTAAGAAGTATCTACATAAGAGAAACTACTAAAGTAGTTCAGACAAGCAATTGTCTATGGCATTTTAGCATGGGATTGCTACCATTCCTCCCCTGCCACCCACCTATGTACTAGATGTTCCCTGTGTGCTAGGATGATGCAAGCCATAAAAACCACCAGCTTCTCAACCAGGAGAGGTAAGGGCCAGTATTCACCAGAACAGAGAAAAATCCCCATATTCCTGGGCATTGAGAGACAGCAGCAATTCTAGTGGCAAATAAGAAAGGCCAATGTTGGGGCGCCTGGGGTGGCTCAGTGGGTTAAGCCTCTGCCTTCGGCTCAGGTCATGATCTCAGGGTCCAGGGACTGAGCCTTGCATCGGGCTCTCTGCTAGGCAGGGAGCTTGCTTCCCTCTCTCTCTACCTTCCTCTCTACGTACTTGTGATCTCTCTCCCTCGGTCAAATAAATAAATAAAATCTTAAAAAAAAAAAAAAAGAAAGAAAGGGCAATGTTAGTTAGCCTGAGGTTGTGATCCTATCTGGGTGGGGAAAAACAAAACAAAACACAAGCACCAGAATAGATATAAATTTAACAGGAATAGATAACAAGAGTAGAATTTGATGGGCTTCTACATATCTCTGAGAGTTTGGAAGACAGTGTGCATGTGCAAGGCTACACACATTCTCAGGAGAGACTGGAGAAGACAGATACCTACTTATCCCTGGATGAATGTGAGGGCTCTGCTAGCAGAAAGTGAAAGCCAGGAACAACTAGTAAACTGTCAAATTCAGATATGTCCCCAACTCATGCACACATCCATAAACAGGGGCAAAATTCTTAACAGCTTAAGGTAGATGAGTACAACCTGTAATTGTTAAGAGAACACTAAGCAATTCTGACATGAGAGCAAACCCTATGAAGTCAGGCTTAAAATAAAAGTAATAATGAAATAGAAAAAAACTTTAGCATAGACATCAGAGGTCACATACTCTGTGGGAAAGACAGACTCCACAGACTTTATCCAAACAAATCATTAATCAATAAGCAAGCAAACACAAACAACACCCAAAGAAGACTCAAATTCACATTTGCTGTGATATGTTATCTAAAAAGTCCAGTTTTCAGCAAAAACTTATAAAACATGCAAAGAAACAACAAAAATGTTGCCCATACACAAGCTAAAAAAAAGCAGTCAAGCAAAATTGTGTCTGTACTAGGAGACCTAGATGTTGCACCTAACATACAAAGACCTCAAAGGATCTATTACAAGTAGGGTCAAGGAACAAAAGAAACTCATACTTACAAATTAAAGGGAAATATGATAATAGTGATTCATCAAATAAAGAATATCAAGAAAGATAAAAATTGGGCGCCTAGGTGACTCAGTGGGTTAAGCCTCTGCCTTCGGCTCAGGTCATGGTCTCAGGGTCCTGGGATCGAGGCCGGCATTGGGCTCCTGCTCAGCAGTGAGCCTGCTTCCTCCTCTCTCTCTCTGCCTGCCTCTCTGCCTACTTGTGACCTCTGTCTGTCAAATAAATAAATAAAATCTTTAAAAAAAAGAAAAGAAAGATAAAAATTGTAAAAATGGAAAAAAAGGAAATTCTTGAACTGAAAATTATAATAATAATTAGCATTTCCATTTTCCACTCCAACACATAAAATATTTGGAAGTTATAACTCCCACCCTCATAACAAGAAGAATGCTTAAAAACAAAAACCCAACAATTCTTCTTAAATTTATCAGAGAATTGAAGTCACAGACCAAATCACTGCCCTGAAACCTGGAGAGAAAGAGAATCATGGCTTACCAGGGACAGACACCACTGGAACCATAAACTGGTAGGAACACTAAAAACTGTAACTGACAAAACCTGGAGATAAGTGTGGACTAGATTTAGAGTTAAAGCTCCTGACCAGTCTTAGGGAGGCCTCTGTATGTTCATAAATTTTACCTCTAATTACCCCACCAGATTCCCACTTACAAAGTCTGGAGAAAAATGTCCATGTGCTTTGGAAAGGAGAAAAGGAAAAGTGAACATCCTGAAATAGACACAAAGCATTTTGTTCTCCAAAACAAAGTACTTCCCTCAAGGAAAACTACTTCGCTAGAACATTTCCTGACCTAGAGAAGAACAATGAGCCAACTCTAGCCCCCTGTAGCCTTCCTGCCTCACATATGGGCAGTTAAAAAAAAAAAAAAGGCAGGGGGAAGAAGAATCAGAAACTCTTCTGAAGGTCCCAGTCTAGAGACTCTAGCCCAATTTTTTAAATAAATGGGGTTTTATTCAGAAAAGTATAGAATTCTTCCCCTACCCAGTACAATACCAACAAGGCTCCTATATAGTAACAGTGAAATACAATTAAAAGAGCTGTAAGACATGAACTCTATTTAAGAGGAAGTTTCTAGGGAAACTGAAAGGCAACAGGAGAGATAGAAATGAGGACACTAGAGTAAATTGAAGCATCTGACACCTATAGCTGTAGCAAACATTAAATTCAGCCTAACTCCTAGCCAGATAAACATAAAACATCACACTAAAGACCACAGTTCCTGACACATCATGTCTGGATTTAAACAAAAAATTACGAGGCACTAAAAAGCCAGGGAAAAACAGTGTGAAGACACAAACGAAATATCAGAAACTAACTCAGGTAAGTCAGATATTTTTAAGTTATCAGACCAAGAACTAAAAATAACTATGATTATTATGGTAAGAGTTCTAATGGGAAAAGTGGACAACATGCAAAAACAGATGTAAGCAGAGAGATGAAAACTCTAAGAAAGAATCCAAAAGAAATGCTAGAAATTTAAAACACAGAGGGATGAACAATATTTTTAATGGGCTCATCAAAGACTGAACATGCCTGAGGAAAAAAATCAGTGAGTTTGAAAAATAGGTCATTAGGGGTTACCCAAACTGAGATGCAAAAATTTTTTTAAAAAGGATGTTTTGTGTATATATATATATATATATATGCATATATATATGTAGAAAGAGAGAGAGAGAGAGATCTATATCTATATATCTATACTAATATATATTTATCCCTCTTGCATGCACACGCGTTCTCTCTCTCTGTCTCTCTCTCTATATATATATATCCAAGAACTATGCGACAATTAGGAAAAAATGTGTACTATATATGTAGTAAGAATGCCAGAAGTAAAAGAAATACGATAAAGATCAGAAAAAAAATTTGAATAATGGCAGAAAAATACCCCAAATTAGGGCAAACATAAAACCACAAATCTAGGAAGCTCAAAGAACACCCAGCAAGATAAATATGGGGGACAGGGGAAGGGAAAAACAAAACTGCACCAAGATATATCATATTCAAAAGGTAGAAAACAAAAGACAAAGATAAAATCTTTCAAGAAGGCTGAGAAGGAAAAAGTCTTTTATCAAAAGAAGAAAAAGGGTAAGAATTAATTGGATATCTCTTCAGAAATCACGCTAGCAAAAAGAGGAAAATTAAATATATTGAAATGGAAAATTTAATATATTGAAAGAAAAAAAAATCAGTATTTTACAATTCTGTATCCAGCCAAATTACCTTTCAAAAGTGAAGGAGAATAAAAGACTTTATGAAAACAAAAACTGGGGGAATTTGTCTTCAGTAGTTCTGTGTCATCAAAATCATTAAAAAAAAACTTTATCAAAGAAAAGGAAAATAACATAGATCAGAAACTCAGATTTACATAAAGAAAGGGGAGCACTAAAGAAAGAATAAATGAATTACACATTTTACTTACTCTTAATTGATCTAATAGTCAATCGTTCAAAATAATAGCTACAGTTAACTGGATGGTTAGAGCTTATGGATTAGTGAGGTGAATGGCAGCAATGTTGTAAGGAATGGGAAAGAGGAATTGGAATACACTGTTATAAGATATCTGCATTACTTATAGAATAGTATAAGGCTTTTTGAAAGTGGACTTAGATTAGTTATAAATGTACTAAACTACCAAAAAAACTTTTTAAAGAAGCGTAATTGGTATACTGAAAGAGGAGAGAAATAGATAAATACAAAAACTGCTTGATTAAAACCAGAGAAGGCAGAAAAAGCAAGCAAGACAACAAAGAACAAGTAAAATAAATGTAAAACAGTTACAAATAAATATACCAATTAAAAGTCAGAGACTGACAGAGTGGATTTTTTTAAAAAAGACTCAACTATATGTTGTCTATAAGAAATCTACTTCAAAGATAAGATAGATTAAAAGTAAAGAGACAGAAAAAGATATACTATACTAACACTGATCAAAAGAATCCCAGAGTACTATACTGTTTCAGAAAAAGCAGACTTCAAAAAAGGAAAATTATGTATTTTAAAGAGGGTATTACGTAATGATAAAGAGGTCCATTCCATAACAATCATAAACGTGTATATGCTTAACAACAGAGCATCAAAATACGTGAAGTAAAATCAGAACTGCAAGGAGAAAGAGATTAAGTTCACAATTACTGTTGAGACTTCAACATATCTCAATCAATAATGGATAGAACCAGCAGACAGAAAGTTAGTAAAAACACAGTTGAACTGAACAGCACCATCAATCAATATGATTTAACTGACATTTATAGACTACTTCATCCAACAATAGTAGAACACATATTCTTCTCAAGTTTACATGGAACATTCACCAAGACAGATCACATTCAGACCATAAAACACTTAATTTCTTTAACTGACTATATTCTCTATGCTATATTTTTCATTTCCATGACTTATTTGTTTGATAACTGGAAGTTTGTACCTCTTAATCTCTTTCACCTATTTTGCCACCCCCCCATCTCCCTTCTGGCAACCATTAGTTTCTTCTCTCGACTTAAGAGTCCAGGGTTTTGTTTTGTTTGTTCATTTTGCTTTTAGATCCCACATATAAGAGAAATCATATGGTATTTGTCTTTCTTTGTTTAATTTATTTCATTAAGTACAATACTCTCTAGGTACATGTTACAAATCATAAGATCTCATTCTTTTCATAGCTGGGTAATATCCCATTGTATATATAACCACATTTTCTCTACTCATTCATCTATCAATGGACACTTAGGTTGCTTCCACATTTTGGCTACTATGAATAATGCTGCAATAAACATAAGGGTACATATATCTTTTCAAGTCAGTGCTTTTATTTTCTTCCACACCCAGTAATAGAATTATTGATAATTCTATTTCTCATTTTTTGAGGAACTTCCATACTGTTTTCCACTATGGTTGCACCAATGTATACATGGTTTCTTTTTTCTCCACATCCTTGCCAACACTTGTTATTTCTTATCTTTTTGATACTACCCATTCTGACAGATGTGAGGTTATACCTTGTGGTTCTGATTTGTATCATTCCTTGATGATGAGTGACACTGAGCATCTTTTCATGTGTCTGTTAGCCATCTGCATGTGTTCTTTGGAAAAATGTGTATTCAGGTGTCTGTCCATTTTTAATCAGATTATTGGGTTTTTGGTATCGAGTTGTATAAGTCTTTATACATTTTGGATATTAATCCCTTATTGGATATATTATTTACAAATGTCTTCTCCCATTCACTAGGTTGTCTTTTTTTTTTTTTTTAATTGATGGTTTCCTTCACTGGCAAAAGCTTTTTATTTTTATATAGTTCCAATAGTTCATTTTTGCTTTTGCTTCTCTTGCCAAGGAGACAGATATATAAATATATTGCTAAGGCTGATGTCCAAGAGATAACTGTCTATGTTTTCTTTTAGGAGTTTTATGGTTTCAGGTCTCACATTTGGGCCATTAATCCATTTTGAGTTTACTCTTGTGAATGGTGTAAGAAAGCAGCCTGATTTCATTCTTTTGCATATACCTGTCCAATTTTCCTAACACCATTTATGGAAAAGACTATTTTTTCTCTGTGATATTTTCTTGCCTCTTTTGTTATAGAGTAATTGACTATATAAGCATGGGCTTATTTCTGGGCTCTCTATCCGGTTTCATTGATCTACGTGTCTCTTTTGTTCCAGTACCATATTGTTTTGATTACTATAGCTTTGTAGTGTATCTTACATCTGAATTGTGATACCTCCACCTCTCTTCTTCTTCATTAAGATTGCTTTGGCTCTTCGAGTCTTTTGTGGTTTCATACAAATTTTAAGATTATTTTTTCCAATTCTGTGAGAAGTGTTATTGGTATTATGACAGAGGTTGCACTGAATCTGTACATTGCTTTGGATACTATGAACATTTTAACAATATTAGTTCTTCCAATCTACAAGCACAGTATATCTTTCCATCTATTTATGTCACCTTCAATTTCTTTCATAAATACCTTACACTTTTCAGAGTACAGGTCTTCTACTTCCTTGGTTAAACATTTACCTGAATAACACCATCAATCAACTTACTTAATTGACATTCATAGACTACTTCTCCCAAAAACAGCAGAATGTATATTCATCTGAAGTTCAAATGGAACATTCACCAAGATGGATGATATTTCACATCACAAAACACCCTTAAAACTTTTTTAAGAGAATCATAAAAATTATGCTCTCAACCATAATGGAATTGAACTAGAAATCAATAACAGAAAGATAACTGGAAAAATTACAAAACAGAGACTAAAAAACATACTTCTAACATATGGATCAAAGAAGAAGTCTCAAAAAAAACTTTTTATAATAGTTTGAACTGAATGAAAATGAAAATACAACTTACTCAAATTTGTAGAATGCTATGAAACCATTCTTAGAAGGAAATATGGCACTGAATGCATAGAGTGGAAAAGAAGAAATATATAAAATTAATAATCTAAGCTTCCACCAGCTAGAGAAATAAGAACAATATAAACTTAAACCAAATAGTTCAGGTACATCTGGGTGGCTCAGTTAGTTAAGCCTCTGCCTTCAGCTCAGGGTATGATCCTGGGGTCCTGGGATTGAGCCCCATGTGGAGCAAGAAGCCTGCTCTTCCCTCTCCCTTTGCCTCTCCCGCCCCTGCTCATGTTCTGTCTCACTATCTCTCTCTCTCAAACATACAAATAAGTTTTTAAAAAAGCAATTAAAATAATAAAAATTAGCACAGAAATCAATAAAATTTAAAATCAGAAAATAATAGAAACAGATGTAGTGAAAAAAAGGGCCATCTGTACCCCAATATTCATAGCAGCAGTGGCCACAGTCACCAAACTTTGGAAAGAACCAAGATGTCCTTCTACAGACGAATGGATAAAGAAGATATGGTCCATATATGCAATGGAGTATTATGCCTCCATCAGAAAGGATGAATACCCAACTTTTGTACCAACATAGACAGGACTGGAAGAGATTATGCTGAGTGAAATAAGTCAAGCAGAGAGAGCGAATTATCATATGGTTTCACTTACTGGTGGAGCATAAGGAATAAGATGGAAGACATTGGGAGATGGAGAGGAGGTGAGTTGGGGGAATTCGGAGGGGAGACAAACCATGAGAGACTGTGGACTCTGAGAAACAAACTGAGGGTTTTAGAGGATGGGGAGTGAGCATGGAGCACTGCGTGTGGTGCATAAACAATGAACTTTGGAACATTGAAAAAAAATAAAATTTTTAAAGAAAAGAAAATAATAGAGAAAACCAATAAAATAAAAAAACTTACTATTTGAAAAGATGAAAAAAATTAATAATTTTAGGCAAACCAAGAAATAAAGACAGAAGACACAAGTCACTAATATCAGAAATGAAAGATAAGACCATTATTTCTCACCTCATGGACATTAAAAGGGTAACAAAAGAATGTATCTGAATAATTCTATGCTTGCAAACGCAATAACAAAGGAGACCAATTCTTTAAAAGATACAAATTCACTGAAATGCACACAAATTGATATAGATAATCTGAAGAACCTATATTTACTAAATAAATTGAATCAACAAATAATAACTTTCCAAAAAAGAAAACACCAGGCCCACATGGTTTCATTGGCCAGTTGTATCAAACACGTAAGAAATTATGCTAATTCTCTACAATCTCTTCCAATCTCTTGGATTGGAAAATAGCAAAATCAAATAAAGACATTACAAGAATGGAATACTACAGACCAATATTTCTCATAAATATAGATACAAAAAACCTCAACAAAGTATTAGCAGATCAAATCCAACAATGTATAAAAGGAATTAATTTAATTCCTTTTCCTGCAAAGACTGGCTCAACATCTGAAAATCAATTAGTGTAATTCATCATGCCAAAAAGCCAAAGAAAAATTACATGATCATATCATTAAATACAGAAAAACATTTTACAAAATCTGACACCAATTCATAACAATTCTCAATAAACTAATAATAAGGAACTTCCTCAACTTGATAAAGAATATCTACAAAAAACTTATGCCCTAACATCATACATAATGGTAAGAAAATGCTTCCCTCCTAACATCGGGAATAAAGAAAAGATGTCCCCTTTCAACAACTACTTTTCAAAATCACACTGGATGTCCTAGCTAATAAAATAAGGCAAAAGAAAATAGAAGGTTAAACCTAAATTTAACATATGACCCAGCAATTCCACCCAGATATCTACCCAGGAGAAATAAATATATATCCACAAAAAGGACTGTATTCAATGTTCTAGTCATATTATTCAAAATAGTCTATAATTGGAAATATTCTAAATATCCATGATCTACAAAATACCTAAATACAAGGTGATACATTCAAGCAATGGAATACTATTCAGCAATAAAAATGTATTGATATATGCTCCAACATGGGTAACTTAAAAAATATATATTACCCTAAGTGAAAGAAGTCAGATACAGAAGACTACTCATGTTACATTAGATAAAGGTAAACCCACTGTTACTTGGAGTCAGGGGTATAATAGGAGTTGAAAACAAATAGGCCGTGACAGATATTTGGGGGGTAATAGAAATATTCTAAAGCTGTATTCTCAGTAAAGCTGCACAACCTCATAAAGTAACTAAGAATTACTAGGTTATACACTTAAAAATAGATGAATTTTATGGTATATAAATTATACTTCAATAAACTCTTAAAGAATAAGAATGCAAACAATGTATGACATGCCTGAGCACTGACTCATCATCCCACATACAGAATATATTCATATTCATTCAATTCTTGCTTTCTTTCCTCCAAACATAGATGGTGTGTTATACCTCTTTGTTTATGATAATATCCCACCTGTACCCATGACATATCTCCTCCCACTCTATTTGAGATTCCCCACTACAGTTCTTTCTCTGATTCTCCTATATCTTCAACTTTTCTCCATTGGTATCCTTTGCATTAACTTATATCAAGCTCATTTCTCCAACAATTTAAGAAGGGTAAATGAAATTTATTTTTCTTGAATGTATCCTTAATCTCCTTCCTGTATTCTTCTTGCTGCCTACGTTCTTCTATCTCCCATTCCTTTTTCAAATTACTGAAATCTGCTTTCTTTCCTCTAAATACAAGTACTCAAGTAAACTTTCTCTCACAAAAGGTGCTGATCATCTTGTACTTTCTAATTCAATGCATATTTGTTAATCCTAAACTTATTGGACTTCTCTCATCCACTTGATCTTGTTTATCATTGCCTGATTGAATTTTCCTATCTCCTAGATTCTAGATATCATATTTTGTCCCTTTTAACCTTATCTGATCATTCATTTTTCTTTATGCTCTTCTGTACTTAAGTTGAATTGTTAGTTTCTACTAAAGTCCTACCCTTGGTTAATTTCATGCTAATTATAAACAGTCTTCTCAAATAACTCCATGCGTTCTTGTTTCCAACAACCATGTGGTACCATGTACCAATGTACCATGTACCAATGTACCATGTGGTACATTGATTACATTAGTAATCCTGATTCATCACCCATCCCTACATTTACACCCTTTGTCATGTAACTTTATAATATCCTACTGCTCTGATGCTGGGCTTGGTTATATAAGTTGCCAATGGAATGTTAGAAAACGTGATGGGCACACACACTAGAAAGCATCTGTATGAATGGGCTTGTCAGCTGTTGCTCTTATCCCATTGCCCTGAGAATAAGCACATGGTAGCTGTTAGAGAAGGAGAGCATGTAGTACAGAGTTAAGATTCCCCAGTTGTCTCAGCCAAAAGCATTCTAAATCATCTGTCTGACAGAAAAACACAAACAGAGAAGGAGGCTAGACCTAAAAAATTTCAAAGATGTCAATAAATAAACACTCATAATTGCATGCTACTGAAGTTTCATTGTTGTTTGTTATATACCATTATAATGACAATGGATAACTGATATATCCCTCTATGGTGGAAACTAGCAAATCGGTGTTTGCCTTACAGACTCTGAGCTTCCTACAAGTGAACAGCTCTAGCCAAATGTCCTACACACATCTCAAACCAACATAAATAAAACTGAATTAATAATTTTCCCACTTAATAAGACATCTAATAAGACTAATTCTACCTCATACTTTGGCACCACTTATTCCAGTCAACCAACCTAGAATCTAGGAGTTATTCATGCTTGTTCCCTCTCCCACATTCCTCATCTCTAATGGTACAACAAATGATCCAACAGACAGCAGTTAGCAGTTGTGTGGAAAGGGTGTGTGTGTGTGTGTGTGTGTGTGTGTATCTTGGCATTAACTGGAATTGCCTTTCCTAAAATGTCATCACTAAAAGCTCAAAATTATGCTATATGTTTCCTCTACTTGTTTGAGCAAGGGATAATTTGAAATTAAAAAATGCTACAAAGGAATATAATTTTTGTGCAAATTCTTGCCACATATTAGAGAAGGTATTGAAAGAAATAATACATTTCTTAGCACTAATACTTGATTCTATAATTAAAAAAATTTTTTAAATATTGACAAGTTTCATAATGTTATGTTTCCAAAAACTAATATTTGGGAGGGAATTTTGATGGTTTTAAAAAATCTTTTTTACCCTTGGATACACTTGGAAAAATTAATTTTGAAAAAGATTAATGAAATGGCTACCAAGGTTGCATACAGGCTGAAGGTGACAATGACAAAATAATGTGTTTTTCAAGCAACATAAAACATGTATAGGAGAGTAATAAGGCAAAGCAAAATGAATTAAAATGTGTTATACCCCTGTTTGAAAATGTTCAAAGAATGACAGCAGAAGAATTTTAACCGTCTCCTGGAAACAAATAGAAAGTATCAACAGCCTGGAAGATGATAAAAGACAAGTCAGAGAAAAAGCTATTTGGAAAGTTATATCTGAAAAAGAAAACCTACCATATCCTTCTGAAAGAAAAAATGTTAAGTGTTGGTTTTTCCAAAACAGCAAATTCATCTTATTAAAAACTTTGAGATAAATATAGTGTAGACAGCATAAGGACTATTAGTTATGTCTTTCTGCATAGTCTTAATGAGCCAAACGATGTGGTCTAAATAAACCATATGTTTTACTGGAGTCCTTGTTGTTTTTTAAAGAAACTTCTAAACAGTGGTTTTGTACATAGAAATGTTGCCTTGAAAGAAAGATATGAGTTAAGGAAGCAGCACAGCGTAAAAGTTAGAATCTAAAAGATCTGGCTTTGAAGCCTGCTTCCACCAGTTTTTAATTGTTTGATCTTGATAAATTTCTTAACCTGGGCTTTGGTTCTCTACTCTTTAAAATGAATTTTAAAACATTCAGTGTTGTTATTAGTATAAAATCAGATAAAGTGTGTAAAGCATTTATCACAATGTTTAGCAATAACAACTACTTAATTAATGTTAACTGGTACTATTAAGTCTTATTGTAGTAATACTATTACCACTCAAACTCCCCAAAATAATATGATTGTTTGTGATCTGTGGTAAACATCTTTTAGTTGTGATCATCCAGTATCATTTGAACTCCCTCTCCAAACTATGATTGTACCCACGTTGCAAATACTGCCTCCTTTACTTGGTATCCAAAATATAATATTTCCCAAGACTTCTTGCAGTTATGGTGTAGACATGCAGCCTAACAATCAGATATACCTATGAAAGCCCAAGTTTCAGAATTGAACTTGAACTATAATAGGAAACAAGCTGAGTGCAAGGTGCACATTTTGATGATGCAGAACCTAATTTTGAAATCAGCAGAAAGAGACAAAGATTCTGGCGTTGATAACTGCAGGGACATAGTTCCCAATTCCTGACAGACACAGTGCGACTCTAGGTAGGCCAGAGGTAGCAGCTTCCTCGTGGCAGTGGTGTTGTTCTGGAAGCTATTCCTGGAAGTTTTCCCCAAGGAGTATTAGAAAGCTGGAGATAGAGACTTCTAGCTACATGATGTTCCTTTAAAAATCTCTTTGAGGTGGAACTAGCTAGAGTAGATTCTGTTGTCTCTTAGAATCCTGACTCATTGTAGTCCCAACTTGGAACTAAGTTCACACAAAATTCTGTTTTGTTTGGCATCTATGGATGGCAGTAAGGAAAGCTCAATAGGTGACAATTTGCATGACTATCCTATTCTAGGAAAGACTAGAGCCTCAGGGAATAAAGAGAATCCAGAGTAGCAAAAAGTCACAAAAGAAACCCCTCAGTGTTCCTAGGGATGGAAATTTATGAACAAAGACAAAGTACAAAAGGCTAGTCACTCAGAAGATCCCCCAACCTAGCCTTTGCTTTCATGCATAAGTCCTAGAAGAGAAGTTTTCAGGAATAGTAAAAGTGTTTTTTCACAAATTCTATTTAAGATACTGAGGACAAAAAGTCACACAGCTTTGTGGTCTATATGTGGTCAGCACTACTGGAAAATGAGACACTCTTTCTCACTTGGAGGTTTCTCTGGAGAATAAAACAACTAGAGCAGATTTAAAGGCAGGTCAGAACAGGCTCCTCATGGACCAGAAAAAGAAGAGAGGACGATATTGTACTGATGATCGTTGAGAGCATCAACGGATTATGGTTCTGTACAGTTAGAACTGCCGCTTCACACAACCTCTGTGTAGCTTAAAGCCATCAGAGCATTTTCTAAAAAACTTTTTTCAGGGACCCAAGCAGGATTGAAAAATAGATGTGTTAATTATTGTAGTCAAAAGAATTGGTCATAAGCACACATCTTTTGGGATACAATTCTGAGTATGGGACAGAGAAGCAATAGGTATAAACACTTGTATCTTGTTAGGGTGCCATCCTCCTCCATTCCCATGGCTCAGTTTTGTTCTTTTGCTGGTGGGTCATCAAGAAACATAAATTGTATTTGGGGGGGTTGTTTTAATCAAGATCTTTAAACTAAACAGTGAAAAGAAAATCCTATGGCTCTCAGAAATGAAGTCTGTCATGGTTTCATATAAGATACTCTCTCTCTTCATTCATACAGTCCCTCTAAGTTCAAGGCAGGGAGGTACAGAGGTTTCATGGAGAACTGAAACAGTAGCTCAGAGTATGCTGGAATATAGCGATCTAAAAACCTGCTCTCTTCCAACCTCTCATTTACACATCCCAACTGAAGATGTGGAATGGGTCAATTCACCTGCGTATGGCAATATAGAAGACATTACCAGACAGTTTGAATAGTCATCTCAGAAGAACTCATTCCAACCACATGATCCACCTTTGGTTTGGTGCCTAATCCCTTTTCTAATCAATACTGACCAGGATAGCTGTATTGAATTTTCAACTCCCGTGGTATGAGCAATAGCAGCTTGAAAGGAAGAATAGGTAGATTAGGACCAGAAAGCAATAAGGGTACAGCAGCACATGGAACTGCACAGTCATCTTCAAGGTCTGCCAAGTGCAACACTCATCCAGGAAAATTAAAAACTGGTGTAGCAGCTGTCTACTTTGTGGACTAAGTAGAACTTTTTGATATTTTGCCAATAACCCTAGGAAAAATCTTGTTCTCCCCTCTCATTGGTATAAATAGTCTATCAGAGAACATTTCTTTTGAGAAACATACAAATGAACTGTAATATTTTAAAGCAAAACTTTCCAACTGCCACAGAATATTAAGAATCCCATATATATTATTCTCAGAAAGTCTCCGTATTCAACTAACTCCCAACATGAGATGCTGAAGTACAAAAAGACTGACCCACTGAAAGAAAAGAGATATAATATACTGTGGCCTGATCACGAAAGTGTGAGGTGAGTTCTGAAGACCAAGCCTGGGATTGTAATGTGGGAAGATAATCATTACACTGGAACAGAGGGCACAAAAAGAGCCATCAAGCTTCCTGTCAAAGCGTAAAAGTCTAAATACTGCAGTACATTGTGCCAACTTCTGCAAAGAAACTTTTTAATTTTGGCTAAAATACACCATTGAGTTGTTGAATAAGTTTCTAGTAGCTAAGAGAAAAAAAGAACAGGAAGCCCATCAAAAATGTATTGCCTGTCATCTGTGTGTTCTGCATAGACAATGTCCCATAACTTGGATGGCATACTTAGGGATACTTAAGCAGATGGTGACACGAGTCAGTTTTCTTAAGACTCATAAAAAGGAAGAGAAGAGAGTCACTGCCTATTTATTAGGACAATGCTAGCTGTTATAACACAAAAAAATAAAATGAGGCAAACACAACAGTTGTTAATTTCTTGCTTATAAGTCCAAAATAAAAGGGATTATGATAAGGAAAGTCTTCGGTTTTCTGAAATACATCATAAAACCCTGATAAGAATAGCCAATTCCCAGCCCCTTGGGCTTGTTTCATCATACTGACTTTTCCCTGCAAAGGAGTTGTATACTTAGCAAAGCCTTGCCAGGGTATGAAGTAGAAAGTCCCACCATTTTGTTATTTTATTTTAATTAGGGCCACAATATTCTGACTTAGTGCAATGATTTTTTTCTAATAACTCAAAAAAAGAACTCAATTTCAAAAACAGTCAAAAGTCTGGACCAGAGGAAATAATCAAAATATTTAACAATTGATTCAACATGGGCACAGAGCAACACAGAGATGCCTAATAATTACAAAGGAAGACAGTCACAATTCTGAAGCAATTCATAGCAGCTGATATGAACCCTGCTCTCTGTTCATGTCAGGGAGAGAGTGCAGAAATTCCCTACACACCTGTGGGCTCAGGCTATAGGAATACATTTGGAATCTGAGGATGGGATTCTGATCTAAGGTAAAGAACAAATCATATCAGCCAGGTGCAACTGTAATCATTATGCAGATCTTCTTAGCCAAAATGCTCTACAAGCCACCAGTTCCTGAAGTTTGAATGGAAATGTCACGGTATTTGGAGCTTCTTATTCAGAGATTATGTACCTAATCATCAAGAACCTCTGTGGAGCTCAGCATCTTGATAGGGAAGAAAAGGAAGCATATTTTATGTAGCAGATATTTACGATTGGGGTCAGAACTGACTTACTTCATAGCTAGAATAAAGAAAAGTGGACTCTCTCATAGGCCCACTTTTTTTTTTCTTTTCTCTTCTTTTCTTTTTTTTTTTTTTTTTTTAGCAGTTATGGATATCAAGACTATAGGGAACAAGTCCAGGCAAATTATATGAATATCCCAGTGAAATTTTTGTGCCTTTTTGTTCCCTCCATCAAGTGATTTCTCCAAAATAACAAAAATTGATGGAAGAATATGTCAGGGGTCACACTATCCTGGAATAACAGATTATCAGTGCTCTACTTAGAGCCCCTCTTATCTCTACTATGACATTTTCATACACCCCCACCTTCGGATTTACAGAGTTTTAAATAGGCAGGACCCGAAGCTCTGAAGCTCTGTAGAGGAAGAGGACTGCCCTCAAGCTACTAAAGCCACTTGGTCTGCAGACACAGAGATAATTGTTCAGGAGTTCTTGTTTACCTAGATCAGACTTTAGCCCTTGACCATGTATGGAGTTATTCTCTTGCCCAACTACCTTCCTTGGTTTGTGACTACTCTGAGGTATATCTTATACCCCAACACTCCACCTAAGGATGGAGGCACAGATATTCTCTGCAGAATTTTGTCCCAAGAACTCACCCTTCCCTAGCTTCTTGCTTTTTCTGTCCCAAGCCCCATCTTTTTTGAGCTCCCCTTAGACATGTCTACAGTAAATCACTTGCACACAAAACCTTATCTTACGTTCCTCTTCTGCTAGGAAAGCTGACCTAAAATGTTGGGATTTAAAAGGGAGGAACTTCAAGGGAAGAAGCTCATATTTGTAGATTCAGCAGAAGCCTTGGAGATTCATGGCAGCTCTGAGGAGTCATCAGTGCCAAACTCTATATTATCCCACAGAAACATATTGAAAAATACTTAGAATTTGTTCTGTACCAAGAAAGATACTCTCTTGTCCTAGTTTCCTCTATTCTTTCTCTCCCCCCTTAAAGTATACAGTAAATAAGAAATCTTTCAATTGAAGACAAAACCAAGATAAATGTGTCTCCTTTAGTTTCTAATGAATAGAACTGAGAAGCTGCACAAGATAAATATAAGATCCAATAAGGCCTTAAGCAAATACATTTAATTAGCTGGGTTAATAGAGGGAAAGAAAGCCTTTTATAACCCAAACCAAGAGATTATCCAAAAATAATTTATATTTGTTTTAGTTAAGCAAGTTCATTTTCCCACTTGTCTTTGCTTTAGGCAAATACCCAGGTGAGATTTCCTTCCCTGAATACACATCGGTTGGGGCTAAGAAGAACACAGCTAGGAACACACTACTCAGTAAAGGTCTGAGAATATAATTCGCTATACTGAGTGGATAAAGCAGGTTAGCTTCACATGGACTAGCAAGAGTTGAATTCAAGTAATTTAAGCACTAGAAATAAAAACATTTTTCATTATATTAGAATTTGGTTAGGACTATTTCATAATTCCAGGAGCCGAGAAAAGACTTAGCGACTCTGGATATCCAATACACCCCCATCCAATCAGGAACTGCTAAGAACAGGAATGGAAATTTCCAGAGAGCAGCTTCATAGTTATTTCATCAGAAAAAATTTAAAAGATAGTACTAGACTATAAATGAGATACCTGACTTATATATTTCCTGGGTAAAAAATTGGTAGTAATTTTTAAAAGGTTAATGAGAAAATATTTTGTATGACTTACTGTGGTCAAGTTATTTTATTTGTTTAGATGACATTTTGGCTTATGATGAAACACTGAAATTGAAATTAGATTCTCCACAGTGGATATCATTAAATTAAAGACTGTCATTTTTAAACTCAATTACAAGACTGAAAAACTGTTTCAGAAAATAATTGATTTAGCATGCTTAATTAGTAATAAGAGAATCTTTGGATGAAAGTAGGCTACCAGCAGGATAGAGGTGGCTGAGTCTTGTTAATTTTGAGAAATTCAGATGTCAACATATTGCTTTGTTTTGTAATCAGGAAGCAAACTCAAAACAAACTTTGAAGAGCTAAAAACTTTCAGAAAAAAGGCAAGAATAAATTTTCAGGGAGAAGAATTATTGAATAAATAAATCATTTTGTATTTATAATAATATTAAATAAAGTAAGTCTCTGTGTCTTTATTTTGTAATCTTTACTTTGACAGAACATTCCAGTGAGTATTAAGAGAGTGTATTTGTACTTAATAAGTAGGTCATTATTTTTCAATGCTTACATCTTTGTCAAAAGTTTAATACCATTGACCCCAGCACAGAGAAATCAACGTTGGGGAGGATACAATCACACAAGAGGGACATAATATCACCTGTGGAGATTTTTCACCCTATATTTTCCTACCCCTGGATGCCAGAATTCTGAATCATCACTTCCTTGTGCTTTCTGAGAATCATGATTCCATCATGATTCCTGAGAATCATGGTCTTAGTGGCTCACTTTTACTGAGAGATGTATGGTATATTTTTCTAACATATTGGATGAAAAAAAGTAGAGAAACACAGAAAAAATCAATACATTAAATACTGTCAGGCCTTAAATAAAAAATGAAATAGACTAAAAAATTGTCAGTCCTTGAGATTGTTTTACATAGTAACTCAATTCAAGTCTTGAACACCTTCTATGTGTTAGGCATACTTCAGGGTAACAGGATATAGGTGCTAAGCAAAAGAGAAAAGATTCCTGCTTTCCTGAAAAACTTTATAGCCCTTTGTTCTTATTATATTTTCATTTATCGAATCTATATATGCTGTGTATATGTGCCATACACTGATCTATAAAAATAATGCTTCCTTTATTCTTCATAACATATCAGGCAGACATTATAAATATTTCCATTTTCAAAATGAGGGAACTAAATCACAGCTAATAAGAGATAGAGACAGGAATCAAACATAAACAATTTTTTCTGAATTTGTGTTTTTAACTACTATGTTACATTTCATCTAGTGGAGAAAGCAACCAATAAATAAGTTCACAAACAACGCAATTTCCATGACCTACGAAGGTAAAGAACTACCGTCTTCATCTCATAAGGGTTTGACCAGAAAGCAGAACCAGTAGGAGATACAGAGTCTATCACTATGTCTGACGCTGGAGCTTGAGGTTCACACAGCAGTCAGGCAGGAAGGGAAGATGAAGATCACGCTGGAATCCCACAAGGACAGAGTGAAGCCATGTCCATTCTGTTGCCTTTGATTTTGATGACAAGAGAATCCTGTGAAAGCAGGATCCTTGCTGCCTATGTCACATGCACCTGGCCCAGCTGCTGCTTCACATCAAGGAGGCAAGTCAGTAGATCAAGAGCAACAACATTTACATGCTGCAAAATGGTGGCACTCTCCTTTACAGTCTCCAACTCTGGAAAGAGGGTTTCTTTTACAGCTCCCTTTAATGAGAAACAACCTAGAATGGGAATCCTTGTACCACACAAAGCCATTGCATATGCTCTGAAAGGGAAGACTGAGATGGGACTGAGCAAAAACAATGGTAAACAGATTTCCTGACCTTAAGCTAGAATCAAGCAGGGAAGACAGACACTGAAGAAGCAGTGTGTGATGAATATCTAAGTAAGGGTTGTGAGATCTGCTGGGAACACTTGTAACTGGGAGAATTAGAAGGTCAGCAGAGGAACTGGTGAAGAAATTACTTTAAAAAAAAAAAGATTGTATTTATTTATTTATTTGTCAGAGAGAGAGAGTGCACGCACAAACAGGAGGAGAAGCAGGCTCCCTTCTAAGCAAGGAGCCCAATGCAGACTCAATCCCACGACCCTGGGATCATGACCTGACTCAAAGTCATATGCTTAACTGATGAGCCACCCAGGCATCCCAAGAAATTACTTTTAAACTAGAACTCAAAAAATGATTTGAAATTAGCTGTTGGAGTGGGGATGAAATGGGAATAGAGTTTAAGAGAGAAGAATAAGGAAATTTTCCAGGATAGGAGATGTACAGAGGCCAGGAAACAAGAAGAGCATGGCTGGAAGCAGATTGAGAGGACGAGCAGAACTTGAGAAATATGTAGATGCTAACATTATACAAATATGCAATACTTAACCTCCTTTCCAGGATTATCATTCCATTGTCTCTTCATTATGAGATTTTCAGAAGTAGACTCTGGCCCCCCCATCTCTGTATCACCAGACATTTAACATCAGGGATATGATAGGTATTTTGGAAACATTAAATGAGTAAATGAATTAATCAATAAATGGTTCCTGCCCTAAGACTTATAATACATGTATAGCATGCTCCAAAATAACTTTTACAGGTTGAAATAATATCAGTGAAATTTATTTTGAGTCTATATATATTAACATAGCTCTTCCTAAGAGGTTTCTATCATAGGCCTGTAAAAATTAAAAATCATGAAAATATATTTGCAAATCATGTATAAGAGTAAGAGTAAGGAGTTAATATTCAGAATACATAAAAAACTCTTACCACTCAACAATTTAAAAAATCTAACAACCTAATTTAAAAATGTGCAAAGGACCTGAATAGATATTTCTCCAAAGAAAATATACAAATAGTTAATAAGCACATTTAAAAATGCTCAATATCACTAACCATTAAGAAATGCAAATCAAAAGCAAAATGAGATACCATCCCATTCTTGTTAGGATAGCTGTTATTTAAAAAACGAGAAAAAAAATTTTTTAAATGAGAATAAAAAATAAGTATTGGCAAGGATGTTGGAAAATTGGAACTCTTGTGTATTG
The DNA here is from genome assembly GCF_963455335.1 of Martes martes. NCBI lineage: Eukaryota > Metazoa > Chordata > Mammalia > Carnivora > Mustelidae > Martes > Martes martes. Next base: position 137,274,365 of record NC_137888.1, read on the forward strand.
CTGGTGACAATGTAAAATCCTATAGTTACTGTGGAAACATTACAGCAATTTCCCTAAAAATTAAACATAGAATTATATCTAATCCAACAATTCCAATTCTGGATATATACCTCAGAAGAATAGAAAGTACTGTCTCAAAAAGATATTTGTACAATGCAGCATTATTTATGGTAATCCAAAGTGGGAAACAACCCAATTTTCCATTGATGGATAGATGCATAAACTAAACATGGTGTATGCATACAAAATATGGTAATTATTTAGCATTAAAAAAGAAATGGAATTCTGATAGAAGTCACACATGAATGAACTCAAAGACATTGTGGTAAGTGAAATATGCCAAACACAAAAGAACAAATATTAAATGATTTCACTTATATGATGTACCTAGAGTAGTGAAATTCATAGGAACATAAAGTAGAACGGTGGTTTCTAGGGGCTGAGAGAGAGCAAGAATGGGAGTTATTGTTTAATAGATACAGAAGTTCAGTTTGAGAAGATGAAAATTTCTAGAGATTGGTGGTGATGGTTGTACAGTATAAATGTACTTAATGCCACAGAACTGCACAGCTAAGAAGGCTAAAATTGCAAATTTTTGTTATGTGTATTTGTCAGAATACTAGAAATGTTTTAAAGATATGTGTCCTTGAGAGCATTTGCTTCAAAAGCAATTAAAATCATTAGAATGTATTGTTTTCTATAATAATGCCACTTTTATTATACAGAAAGAAAAATAACTGCTGGTTTTCTTCTAAGTTAAACTATCATTCAGGAGAGATGAAATAAACACATTGAGAGTTGCCAAAGAAAAATTGCACCAGATGGATGGAGTTAAACAGGCAAAGAAGACTTCATTCAAGACTACTGAAGTAGGGGAGAAAGATTGAATTTTCAACTCTACTCGAACAAAAAGCAGGTGGAATTTCAATTGCTGTAGTGAGTCTGTGGGAAAGTACTAGGACAGTTAGTCAAGAGGTTGGTCATTGTGATTAGGTCACCTGTCTTTGCTAAATGCTTGTGGAAGTTATGTTCCTACCCTTCCACAAAAACTGGGAGATTGGGCCAATTTCTTTTTTTTATTGAAATATATTTGACACCCTGTTAGACTAGTCTTAGGTGTACAACACAGTGATTGATAACTCTATACATTATGCTAGGCTCACCTCAAGTGTAGGGGTCACTATCTTGATGATTACATTTCAAGTGGGATGGCTCCCATTCTGGGTTGTAAAACTGGAGAGACTGGAAGAAGAATAACATCTCAAAGGAGTAAAGAAGGAATTTGAAATGACAGCTCTTTAAAAAGGAAGTGGAGGGTCCTACCATCTGAAAGAAGCCTGTCTAAAGTTTGTCAAGCTGAGGGAAACATTAAGGCTAACTTCACTAGAGTAAAGCGGAAAACAAAAATGATTCACCACTACTCTCAATAAAAAAGCTATGAAGCACATATTTTAGCAAGAATATAACTGAAGCAGGAAGAATGGGATGGGAAGCAAGAAATAATGTTGAATAAAGAAACTGGTAAACATATTAATAAGTTAAAATAAGTATTGAGTATAAACAGGGCTTGTAATAACAAATAAAATTGGGGAGAATTTAAAAACAAGATGAGGGAGAAGGAGAATTTTAAGCAGACTCCACAGTGAACATGGAGCCTGACATGGGGCTCAATCTTACAATGCCGAGATCACTACCTGAGCCAACACCAAAAGTTGGATGCTTAACAGAATGTACTAACCAGGTGACCAAAACTGAAAACATTTAAACAACAATCTCTCTATTAGATCTAAATACTATAGGGTCGGGGGATGTGACCCTATACTCACACTATCAGCAGAGGCCCAGATGGAAGTCCAGATTTCTACTCTTGCCCAGCTATGATGACCGTGTCTATCTCTTCTCCAGGGTGGTATCAACGAAGGAGAGTAGGGAGTCAGGACTTGCATCCCAGTCCAGCAAGCAGTATGCCTTGTACAAAGACACACAAACACACACAAATACACATACACCAAGAGTGTTACCCCATCCTAACAATGAGAAAAATCTGAATAAATTATAAAACCTTAACTTCTCTTGAATATCTCAAAGAATGGAGGTTGCCACGAAACCACAGAGCCAGTGTTGGACTAAAAGCAGTGATGGCACCAACAAATCACAAAGGGCTCAATTTGTTATTTGGAAGGAAAAAAGGTAACTGCAAAAAGTACACATCAAACATCATATAAAATTGTGTAATTCTGAATATTTCCTTATGATATAAGGACCAATATTCCACATTGTTCTGGAAATCCTCATTAGCATAATGAGGCAAGAAAACAAATTAAAATATATAAAAATGATAAAGGAAGAAGCACAAATATTGTTATCTATATATGATATAATTATGGCCTTAGAACATTTAAAAGTTCTAAAGATAATTTTTTAATTTAAATTCAATTAGCCAACATATAGTACATCATTAGTTTTAGATGTAGTGTTCAATAATTTATTGGTTGTATATAACACTCAGTGCTAAATTAATAAGAGAATTTACCAAGGTGGGGGAATAAAAACTATAAACAAAAATCAATTATATTTCTTTTTGTTTATTTGTTTTTTAGAGTAAGAGTAAGAGGGAGAGAGAGAGTTCAAGTAGAGGGCAGAGAGGGGTAGAGGGAGAGAGATAATCTTAAGCAGACTCCATGCCCAGCACAGAGCTCAACACAGAACTCCATCTCACAAACCTGAGACTGTGACCTGAGCAGAAACCAAGAGTCAGATGCTTAACCAACTGAGCCACCCGGCATCCCTAAGTTGTATTTCTATGTATCAAACTAGAACTTAAATTTAAGTATGTTTTAATATTCTACTTATAATAACAGAAAATAGTAAACATCCAAGAATAACCCTAACAAGATATAGAAGAATTTTCCAAAGAAAACCATAAAACTTTACTGAGAAATAGTAAAGAAAAAAACTAATGTTCCTGGTTTGGGAGATTTAAAGATTTAGTCTCCAAATCAATTTAGAAATTCAAGAGAATTTCTATCAAATTTCCCATGTATTTTGTGGAATCAAATAATCTGAGTATAAAATTTACATGGAGGTAAAAGAAGGGCCAAGTCTAGCCAACATACTTCTTGAAAAGTTCAAAAGGAGTCTTGTTCTTCAAGATATCAAGGTTTGTTATAAAAAGCTACAGTAATTAAGCCAGTGCACACTGTACAGTGATAGTCAATAGGCCAGTAGAACACAATAGATTGCTGAAAAAATAGACCTATACTTATTTGGACTCTTGTAATATGGTAGAGATGGTTCTGAAGATTGTTAGAAAAAGAACACCTTTTCAATAAATGTGAAAAACTGAACTAAACTTTTAGAAGACATTATAGGAAAATAACTTCCTGTCATTTTGATAGGCTAAGCAAGACTTAAAGAGCACTGACCATAAACATAAAGATAAATTTACTTACACTAAAATTAAGAACTACCTGAAGACATCATAAAAAGAATAAAAAGTCAAGGGATACAGCAAGAGAATGTTGGTAGCACATACAGCCAAAGAAGTTGCACTTAGAATACACAAAGAATTCTTAAAAATCAATAGGAAAAAATGACAACTAGATTTTAAAATGAGCAAAACACTTGAACAGGCATTTTAGACACACACACACACACACACACACACACACACACGCAGCCTGAAAGAAAGGAAACACAAATAGCCAAAAACTTGTTTAAAAGGTGCTTCACCTAATAAGCAATCAAAAAAATGCAGATTTAAGAACAAAAAGTTATCATTACTCATATATATTTAAAATAAAGATAACCAAAATACTGGTAAGGATGCAGAAAAAAAGAAATTCATAAGTTGATAATGAGATTATAAATTGGTACAAGCATTTTAGAAAACACTTAGACATTATCTAAAAAAACTGAAAATACAAATACCCTATGACTCTGCAATTCCAGTCATCTTAATATATAAGTATATAGTAAAGAAACTCATACATACATGCCAGGATACGTATATATAAATGCACATAGAAACATTATTTTTTATTAACCAGAAGTTGAAACAATCCAGTTTCCCAGCATCCACAGAATGAATCTAGAAGAGTAAAATAGTCATACAGAGAAAAGATTTGGGAAGCCAAAAGAGAGGAAAATCAAGTCAGACTACATGGTACATTCTCAACAGGAGTAAGAATTGATTCTTGAGAGGTGAAAACAAAACAAAACAAAACAAAAAAACCCCTGCTCTCTTTATGTTAAAGCATATATATAGTATATTTATATATTAACATATATATAATATATATGTGTGCATTAAAATTCCATGTTGGTGGGGTTATAAGATGGAAAGGGCAGTTAAGGAGAACAGTAACTAAAATGGCTCCTTAGGGAAGTGATAATAGAAAATGGTTGGGGGATACTGGACTAGGCAATGAACAGAGCAGGATATGGATACAGGTCTGCATGGTGTGGATTAACCAAGAATACTTTCACTCATGACAACTGAGACAAAGGAGGATGTAAGGCAGAAGGGATGTGTCACAGTAGTCATTTAGAACCAGAGGGTAACTAGTTGAAGTTATAGTTCTAAACCTTTAACTACAAGTTTTAGAATCTTCCCAGAGGACAATTTCTTCAGTAGCTTACTGAACTGTGTGTGATATTCTAGAGGAAGGGCTAACTCACAGGAGGCAGGAGATGATAGGATGATCTTAGAGTGACTGGTATCTCCACAGTGAGGCAACCAACTTACACAATAATCACCAGTATTGGATTCAATAGGAAAGGTTCATTTTATAAAGAATTCTAGGAGTTACCATGAATGCAGAATTGCATCTTCCATTTGGTATCCTTGAAAGTAAATAAGAATAGAACAACTAAAGTTGGTTAAAGATTTAATTACTTAGTCAAAATAATAATGTGTAACAGACAACCAGAACAGTCATTACAATAAAAGCCAGTGGGAAGTATAATTTAAAGAAGGGCTCAGAAGAAAAAATGTTGAGTAAAGATCACAGTAATATAAAAACTGAGCTGAAAAAAAGCAGTGAATAAAAGATTAGATTTCCAGCTAGAAAGACTTTTGGTGATCATGAAGTCCACAGCAGTTAAGTGAATTGGTTTGGTCATGAATCTGGTTGCCAATGTGGGGCTGAACCTATTAGATCTATTTATTAGTGCTTCTCCCAGTAAAATGTAGCATTTCAAAGGACATTGATTGTCATTTTTGCCTTAGAGTGATTAGTAAAAAATATGTTTCCCTCATTTTTTGATTTTTATACTGAACTTGTATCTACAAATTAATTCAAAGAAGCTATTTTAAAATAACTTTTCAAAGAATAACTGAGACTTATATTCAAGTGGTAATTATATCAAGAGCTTTGAAACCATGCCCACAATTCTCACTATAAAATATATAAAATGCATCACTCTGGACCAAAGTTTTTGTAAAACTATTCATAATAAAATATGTAGTATCTCATTCCATTGCCTCAAAATTTGAACAACTCAGAAAAATGACTTGTTAGAGAAAGTTTAACAAGTGACTAAAGATTGCTTTTTGAATAAAATAGTATGTGATTATTATTCTGAATAATTTACATAGATTTGAGGCTAAAGTATCGAGTTAATCGTTAAAAAGAGAAGAAGGGGTATTGAGTGACAATGGCCCTTAAAATATAAACCAAACAGGGCTACAGTATCTGTGAATTAGAGACTCAAATCAGAGTTGATAAAATACTGATGCTTAACCTGATGAGCCCGAGAAGAGCAAGTAAAGGATGCAGAAATAAAATGCATTCTTGAGGGGAAAGGGAAAGAAGGAAAAAATTTCAAGACTGATTCTTCCTGATTGACAATACTATTATAGCATGTTGTTGATGATGGAATATAAAGTAAAAATGGCACATAACAGCAGATGAGACATTTCTATTATTATGTCCAGACTCACCAATTTATTATGCTGTTTCATAAGAAAAGATATTATTGGTCATAGCAGTAAACCCTGAAGAAAATCCTTACGACACAGTATCAGTAAATCCACTGGGAGTACACCAAGTTCCTGCTTTAGGTAGGTACAGCCTTTCTGGTTCCCTTTATCTATGAGACAGAGTCCACCGTGGCTTGTCCAAAACGTCACAGGTAATGTGAAATATCATTATCATCAAGAAAAGCAGAGGCTTAAAAGTTTACATGAACCAGGTCTTGCTACTCTTCTGCCCAAAACCCTATGATGGATCCTATTTCACTTCAGATAAAATCTGAATGAAGCCCTTAGCATGCCCTTCAAGGCCCTGCTTATTCTTATTTATTTATTTATTTATTTATTTGACAGACAGAGATCACAAGCAGGCAGAGAGGCAGGCAGAGAGAGAGGGAGAAGCAGGCTCCCTGCTGAACAGAGAGCCTGATGCCGGTCTCGATCCCAGGACCCCGAGACCATGACCTGAGGTGAACGCAGAGGCCCAACCCACTGAGCCACCCAGGCGCCCCAAGGCCCTGCTTATTCTAGTCCTCTGTATCCCTTGCACTTCACCTTCTAGTTCCCCCTTTTCTCACCTTGCTAGAGCTAACCTAGTCTATATACTATTCTTCAAATACAAAAGACCCGTTGCTGCTTTGGACCCTTTTGAACTGGGGGCTTTACCATCTGCTGGAACAGTCTTATCTCTGATATCTCCATGGCTTCCTCCCTTGCCCCTTGAAATCAGATCAGTTTTCACTTCTTGATGAGACTTACCCTGACCATCTATTTAAAATTGCAATTCTCCCAAGACTCCAGATACCCCTTGTCCTGAGTCCCTTTGCCTTTTTTTTTTTTTTTTAAGATTTAATTTATTTATTTGTCAGAGAGAAAAGGAGAAAGAGAGAGCATACAAGTAGGGGGAGCAGCAGGCAGAGGGAGAAACAGGCTCCCCACTGAGCGGGGAGCCTGATCATGACCTGAGCCAAAGGCAGATGCTTAACCAACCGAGCCACCAAGGCATCCCATGCTTTTATTTTTTAACCATAACACTTAGTACTTATCTATTCTCAAATCTCCTACCCTTGACTCCCTGTTAGAATGGAAGTTAATGAAGGCAGGGATTTCTATCACTGATGCATCCCAAGTGCCTAAAACAGTTCCTGAAACACACAGGGTTCACAGTAAAAATCTGCTAAATAAATTAATGGACACATATATGTGAGGTGATCAGCTGTACTTTTTTCTTAGTTGTTGTTGTTTCTTTGTTTTGTTGTATTGGCTGACTGGGTTAGTTAGAACAACACTGTTACAATCTGATAGCTTCTTTGCTTGGGATTAGTTACAACACTTAGTGAGTCAAGAAATGACTGAGTAAAGTGGAAAAAAAAATACCGTTCCCTAAAAAAGTCTGCAAAATCTAGACAATTTAGGATTTTCACTGTGTGAAATATGATACTGAACATAGTCATGACCCCTAGGCCAGAAAGCATCAGAAAGAGTCTCTATCTGTCCTATACAGTAATGTTAGAAGGACTAAATGAAATGCAAATTGGGAGGAGATTTGGGGATTTCATGAAATGAAATGTAAGAACCAGGAAGAGACAGGGAATTGCCTGATGCCCAAAACACATTGCTCATCATGTGCCCAGAAAAATACACAGAGATTTTTCTGGTCAGATGGTCTCTGTCATATCCTGTGTTAACAAGGGACACCAGGGTCACATCTATGGAAGGATGGCCTCTGGGAACTATAATAAAGCATTAGGGAATGTGGGCCAATTAGATCCATTCCCACTCAAGACTGACAATGCACTCCCATTATTATAATGGCCCCCAAACAAAAATAGGAAGAGAAAAGAAGGAAATAATAGGATTGTATTACTATAAAGGAATCAGGACATTGCATTCTAATTAATATGGAGGACCACATTTACACTCTCTCCAACTCCTGTCTCCTGAAAATATTTAAACAGAATTTTCCAATGTGTTCCCTGTATTGATTTTTTTTCCTTGAAACTCAATAAGAAAAATGATCATTTGGCTGACAGAAAGATGTGATCATCTTTTTTTTTTTTAATATTTTATTTATTTGACAGACAGAAATCACAACTAGGCAGAGAGGCAGGCAGAGAGAGAGGAGGAAGCAGGCTCCCCGCAGAGCAGAGATCCTGATGAGGAGCTCGATCCCAGGACCCTGGGATCATGACCTGAGCCGAAGGCAGAGGCTTTAACCCACTGAGCCACCCAGGTGCCCCAGACATGATCATCTTAAATCAGCTTTCTTACTATAATAATGCTTATGATCAAAAGGTTGTCTTTAATGTCTAGACAATACTGTAAAATGAATTTCAGTGCTGGCGATAAGCAATCCTGCACATATTCAATTAAAGATACACTGTCCCAATGGAATTGACTCTATTTTAGTACAACATCTTGATTTAAGCAGACATGCTCTATTAGAAATCTTATTTGTAAAGGAAACAGTAGGAATAAAACTATTTAAACATTCAGTTGATTTTAACCAACTGTATAAAGATTTACCCCAGAACTTAAGCATGCCTGAAAGAAGGTACAGTTCTTGACATTCTATTTGTGCACAATATTGCCTAGTCTTAAATCTGGCTAATGTAATTCATAATTAGAAATTGTGTCAGACTTTTGGAAAAATGAAACATCTGCCTAGATTTAGTCAATTTTTTTACTCCATATTCTTCAAGCAAAGGATATTTTCAAGTCCTTCCACAAAATATTTTTAAGAAGAGCTGCAATGTACTTTGTTCACAGAAAGTCAACTTTCTAGAATAGGAAAAACATGTAGATTTTGATGTCAGATAGACTAGGGTTCAAATTCTGGCTCTATCATTTACTTACCATGAAATATTTGGTGTATTACTTGATTGAGTCTGTTTTCTTACCTGTAATATGGAAATAACAACGACTTACTTCCATGGGTTGTTTACGATGATTACAAAATATATATAAATCATCATACACATAAGATTATAAGATATATAAAAATCATCATACACACAGGAAATACTAAAATAAGGGGGTGCCTGGCTGACTCAGACAGAAAAGCATAAAACTCTTGATCTCGGGATCTCGAGTTTGAGTCCCACATGGGGTGTAGAGATCACTTAAATAATTTAAAAAAAAAAGAATAGAATTTTAAACAATAAGTTGAAAGTACTAAAATAAAGGGAGTTATTGTTCGAATTCTAAAAAGAAATGACACCGATACGTTAAAGTAACTTGGTAACCTAGAAAAATTAAAGAGAATATCATGACAAAAAGATTACTATTTCTTTGAAAGTTATTTTCATTTGATCTTTCTCCTCTTCTCTCACTGCTGTCAGCCTTCTGGACATTGCTACCTCTCTTACAATCATGAAAATGCCTTCCTGAAACTTCTCCTTATCCCTACCCTCCTAACTCCAACTTACCTGCTTGATTAGCTTCCAGATCAATCTATCTAGTAATATGTTCCATTAACAATATAATTTCCCCCAATCCAAAACATTGGCAACTCCCAGTTACATACCAAATAAAACTGAAACTTCTGAATTTGATATTAAACCTCCATAACTTTGTACAAATAGTTCTTTTCTGTCTGATCTCCCCAGATTCAGGGATATAACCCTACATTTCAGTCATTCTGGCCTACTCACTGTTCTACCATATTGGGGGAGGGCACATCAAAGGGTGGAACAGAACCCAATGGGAGTGAGCTATTCTGGGTGCCCAGCCTAAGGTGCAGATGTTTAAATTTGGCAGTGATTTACCACTAATTCTCCCTCCAGAAAAAAATTCCATTTTTCTCTACCGTCTGCCTTCTTTTTTTGTCTTCGAGAACTGTGCAGTGTCTGTTAAAGATCAGGGTACTAATAGGTGGTTTGACCTGGGATGCTTAGAATTGACGTGGTCTTGGCATTACAGGAAACAAAGAACACACAGAGATTTGAGTGAAAGCCTTTGTTCCACAGTGAGAGGAGCAGCTAAATCTACCTAGGGGAATTTTTCCATACTCATGGAAAGGTACTGTACATCAGAAATGCCAAGCACCCACCAGGGGATGATAAAGTCACTAATGAGAGCTCAAAGGGCAAACATTTCCAGACTGTGACCAAGGTGACAACAGCAGGTTTTCTCTATCTTTCATGATGCCACTTTTGATTACCCAAATTATGAAATATGAGTTTTAATGTATAATTTTAGCCTGAAGTCTAAGGCAAAGAATATGGGGTGCTCATTCATCAAAACCTTAGCTGATGTTTGCAGAGCGTCATTGTTGCCATGGTGATGGCAGGTCCCATAAATTCTCAAAAATCAGAAACACAGATCAGCCTCTTGATTATTTGTGTTCCCTGGGAAACCAGGGCAAGTTCCAGCTGCTGAGAGGTTTAGTATCATACTAATAAACTCTCAGTCTGAGACTTCCAGCTTCTATGTCCTTGTCATGCCATGCCTTCCCCCTGCAACTCGCCCTGTTAAAACCCTTCCCAGACCTGTGGCTCCAGCTCAGTGGACTATCTGCCTGGTAGTCCTCTCTTTCCCTACTCCTGTCCCCTGGCAGGAAATTTCTCCTTCAATTCTTCCTCTGAAGTTATAGAACAACCTTGCAGTTATTTGTTTTATTTTATAGTCCATTTTATACTCGAAGCAAAGAAACAGGGGTTGATTCAGATTTGGGTTTATAATTTTGTTATCCCTCTACAGCCCCAAGTGTAGGGCCTTATACACAGAAGGCACTCAGTAAACACTGGCTACAAAAAGAATTCAAAACAAAGTATGTGTCAGCACCCCAAGTCACTTCTCGGAATTAAGGGAGATCATTTGAACTAAGGCTTGACGTCTGAATAAAGGATAACAAAGTAAAAAAGGAGATAGGGTAGGAACGTATACTCTAGGCAGACAGAATTCCATGCACTTAAGTAGGGAGGTCAGAAAATCCATGGAGGGTTGAGAAGCTACAGTATTTTAGCATGACTGCAGTATAGCAATATATGCTCACATTTCCGAAGACGCCAAAGAGTAAGTCTGATGTGCTAAGAGGAATTGTGGAGAACACTTGTCATGTGAGGACACCCAGACAGACCTGGGTGGCTCTCCAGCAATGCAGAGCCCTCTGTTTTTTCATGCAGCCTGTATTAGTTTCCCAGGACTATAATAACAAGTTACTGCAAATATTCTGTGGCTTACAGGAGTAGAAAATTTTTCCCTCAGAGTTCTAGAGGTCAGAAATCCAGGATCAAGGAAGCAGGGCCATACTCTCTCCCAAGCCTCAGGGAAGAATCCTTCCTGCCACTTTGAGCTGCTGGAGGCTGCAAGGGAGCTTGGCTTGTGGCTGCCTCACTCCAGTCTCCGTTTTCATCTTCTCTGGGTCTCTCCTCTGTGTATCACTTATGAAAACACTTATTATCCATCAGGATAATCCAGAATGATCTCATCTGCAAAGATCTTATTGCCAAATGGAGTCAAATTCAGTTTCTAGGACATGATGGACATATATGGAATAGGAGTAGGAAGGGAGGGAGGACCATCACTCAACCACTATGAACCTCTGGCAGTGTGAGAGGGTTCCCCATAGGAGCTTAGGCTTGTCCTGATACCCTTTGGCTTAGTATATGCAACTCTCTTCCTCACACTCACAGAGTAGGCAGTCATGTAGGTCATAGAGCAGGTCTACTGAGAACCTCTGCTCCTTCTTCATCTATAGATCCTGAAGCTCAGTGTAAGCTCCCATGCCAAATTTCCTCCTTACCCAATGGGTATGCTTTGCTAAGGTGTTGTCCGTCCCTGCAATAGGATTTCTACCTCTCTTCAAACATCTGTTAGGAAAATCTTTGAACTGTAAAGGAAGGCACATTTCAAGTTCTTTCTCATAAAGCTTCCAGACCCTAGAAAACCCAGAAAATAAAAGTATATGCTTATATATATATATATATATGTATATATATATAAAATATCTATGTGTGTGTGTGTAAACATAGAATATTTATAATATTAATAAGATTATAGCATTCTTAGCAAACCTCACACTGGCTTCTCCAAGTCTGTGCTCCAGCCCATTCACAATGTCCAATTACCTGTACAAGTCATACATTTTAGAAACTCAAGCAGACAAGAGTCACTGACTTTCTTTAGAGGTCACATAATAAGAAGCCAAATCTCAAAACGTCTTCTGAATCTCTGGGTCTCAAGACACAGAACTATGATAATTGATGCAGGGGATACAATATGAAGTCTTTTTTTAAAGCTGGTTGCCAATAATGAATTTACCTTATCAGTTTTCATAATTTCTTTTGAGACCGAGATGGGAAAAAATGTAGTTCCATATCTAAATCTCTGATGCCCTTCAACCCAACCAACAACTTCATCCCTCTTCTCTTCCTCTTCTTTTCACTCATACATTAAAAGGGAAATTTGGGCTTGTGTCATACGATGAGCAAGGACCAATAAATGGGACCACAGTACTGGGTGGTATACCCTTGGCTCAGAGGAGTTTATACACCCTGGGGAGGAAGGTTAAGTGGGGTTTGATATTGTCACCCGTCATGTAATTTTCCGACTTGAGTTACAGTTGATTTTTTACCTAGGATACTCAAAGCCGTTGAAGCACAGGGTCAGTCTGGGTCTGAAGGAAATGGACCTTCTGACATGGGCTCCAGCTAGAAGAATTAACATACATTCAGAGCACTCCCTCATGTCAGCACCAGAAATTGAAGTGGAGGTTCCGCAGAAGCAATACCACTGGCCTTGGCTTCACCGGGTCTAATCTAGCTCCCTATATATAATATATCCAGCGATATACACTGGAGCTGGCTCACAACAGCTCATAAACTTTCAGGAAATTTGTGAACCAGTTAAATACATTATATTAAAATAAATTTGTATCAGCTTTCAATTAAATAAATTATATTAAAAACAAAGGTAATACTCAAAACTCATCATTTCCTAATGATTTTATTACAGCTGACTAATTCACCAGTGCTACGATAGCATCTCGAAAGGCCCAGAATTTATTTGCTCTGTCCACTATGGGCTTCACATCACCTGACACAGAGACAGAAACCAATTCCCACATTTTTCAAAGACAGTCTTAGCAATTCATGGACAAATGGATCTGCAACAGACATATTGAATTCGTCTGTAATTTTCTCCTTCAAAGTACTGTTGGAACTTTCCTCTGATCCTAGTATCCAAATTTATAGTCTTCTTGCTATATTTTGAAAGACAAAGAGAGCAAGGCAAAGAACCAAGGAGGTGAGGGAAGGGTGTAGAACAGAAAATCTTGTCTCTACTGGTGACCAGTCTTGTTCATTTCATGCTCTTCCAGCCCTTCTTAAAAGCTTCATTATCACCCTATTTGTTAAGGAAGCAGCACCCCTTCTCATTTTCATTTGGCAAGAAAATAAAAATTTAGAAGCCTTATTCCTAATAGATTAGGTTAGACGTCATTTTAAATATTTCTATTGCAATCCATTTCCACCTGAGGAAAGTCAACCTACTTCTTTGGAGCCTTCTAAGAGTAGTCTGCTTACCCTGGAATACTCCACTAACTGGAATCTTCGCTGGGTAGCAGATAGAAGCACTTAGGCTTATACTTCTTCTTACTGCATTTACATTATTATCAAGCTAAACTGTAGGAGGTCTTAAATGTGTGGTGAAACAGATGCTATCCAAACTCCTTACCCAGATCCCCCTTGCTGACCAAGTCATGATCATGGTTAGGGTATTCACCTTCTTGTACGGGCAATGTGCCCCCTATCTTCCACTCAGAAGTAAATCTTTATTTATCCAAATCTACTATGGTAATACCATTCCCCTTGCTAGTGATTGGTTAAAAGGCTGGGTAAAAATGATGCATTTGTGGTCACCAGTGGTCTGCTAAGAACACTGAGGGCATTTCCCCATAAATTAAAAACAAAAAAGCACACCAGAAAAGATAGTCATTCTGCTTTCACCGGGAGTTCTTACTTCTCTTTGTTTATAATGCCTATTTTTTTTTTAAGATTTTATTTATTTATTCAACAGAGAGAGAGCACGAGCAGGGGGGAGCAGCAGGCAGAGGGAGAGGGAGAAGCCCGGTATGGGGCTCAATCCTGGGCTCCTGGGATCATGAACCCAGCCAAAGGCAAATCCTTAACTGATTGAGCCACCCAGGTGCCCCTGGACGGTCCTTCTTGAGGTACTTTGCACCATAGCAGCTATCTTGTAACCAAGATGGGACACTGTTCAGTGAGGCTAACCTGAGGATCTTTGAGTTGCTTAATTCTGCAGTCCTGAAGCTGCCCTGTCCCAGGATTTCTTGCTATTTAAAATAAACATCTTTATTGTTCATGCCAGTAGTTTTCAATGTGCTAGACTCACACCATGAGCATCAGCATCACCTGGAAGTTTTTTGGAAATTCAATAGCTTCCCTTTAACTGCAGTTCCAGTTTCCATGATTTCAGTTACCAGCCCTCAACGGTGGTCTGGAAGCACGTGATCCTCCTCGAAATCTTGCAGAAAATAATCAAACCAGCGAGAACGACCCTCACAGAAGCAGGAGAACTCGGGTTTATTTTACACCAGTGGACCCTGACGAGCTTGCACTTGAAATTCTGGGTCCCTGGCAGTGGGGTTACAGAGTTTATAGGGGAGTGTAGGGAGTCAGGTTACAAGGGCTATGCTGACTGCTGGCAGGTGGGTTTAAACTGGGGGAGCAAGGGGTTTCTTTAGGTGGGAACAGAGGTTAGGCTAGTGCAGGGGAGCCTGTGGCTGAAAGCCTGTTTACAGAAGCAGAAATAGCTGGTTATCTCCTGTTCCCAGGGGGGTCTTCTGGTTATCTCTTGCTCCTTCTAGTAACTTCTATTTACTGAGGCCTGCGCCTGGGGCTGCTCTGGGTAGTTTTCCTCTTCAAAACAATAGTCCAAAGGTCATTAGTAGCCTAACACTAAGTCTGAAAGGTCATTAGTAGCCTAACACTAAGTAGCCTAAATCATTTACTTCATCTCACCCTTTAGATATTTTATCATCTCATATCATCACAAGAAGAAGAGTGAATATGGTACCATAAGCTATTTTGAGAGAAAAACCCCATTCACATACTTTTTTGTGCAGTATACTGTTGTAATTGTTCATTTCATTGGTTACTGTCATTAACCTCTTACTGTTCCTTATTTATAAATTAAACTTTATCATAAGTATAAATGTAATAGAAAAATCGTGGTTTGTCTAGAGGTTTTGTACTTCTGTGATTGCAGACATGCACTAGGAGTCTTGAAATGTATCCTCTGATGTCATTTTTAGTCTTCTAAGAACATTCCTTTCCTTTCCTATTCAAGTTTTAAAATCAATTTCTCAGTACTTTGTTCTAATCTCCTTTTCTTTGTAAAAGTCTACAAAAAGTAAAAATAGACTTTTGTAAAAGTCAATTTGCTTGTAGAAGTCTACTTTTCCAGAAATTATATGAAATTATTTTCTCAAAAGTTTTAACTTTCCACCTTGTAAGGCAACTCATTTTCATTCATGAAAGAAACAGCCTTTTATATATTTGGTTTGTCAGCCAATCTTGCATCGTTTTTTAAAATCACTATTATTTGAGGTAAATAAGCCTCATTTAATAGGCTTAACATTTGCAAACAATTAATTTTACAGCTAGAGATAATACCTCGGCATTAGCATTATGCACACTTGACAATGCAAACACATCTATTTGCATACTTATTCTCAGATTTTCAAACATATCCTTATTAGAGGCAGTTTTAGAAAAAACATAGCCTCTCTGGGATTTATGTTGTTAAGCATTAAGTCTATTCAATAATGGTTCTTTATTAGTCTTGATACAATTTTAGCCTCATAATCAAATGATGCAAAATTATCCCTGGAAGTTTATGTAGAATACTTAGTTGAATACTGCAGAATCTTTGGATCTCAGACTTCCTCCCACATCATTAAGAGCTTAGATAAACTACCCTATCCCAATATTGTATTTATTCTTTTTTTCCCAGCCCTTGATACTGTGCTTCCACAAACATGTCTTAGAGAGAAAATCAAGAATAATTCGTATAATTTTATTTATCGCCTTTTTTCCAGGGTTTTCATGGTAATCACTTTTGACAAAATTCCAAGGTATTTTAAAGGAATTCATATTTTGTCTATTTTATGATGGGCATAGGTCTAAATTATCAATAAAATCCTTGGCATTAGCTAAAATGAAATGACCAGTAGCAAGTCACACTTCTTCTTCTGTACTGACCTAACTGCATGCCTTCTTTCTTCCTTCCTAATCTATAGAGCCATTCTAGGCAAGGGTAGCCACTAATGGTCTTCCATCAAGCATTAACCTACCCAGAGGCTTCACCAGTCAAATGAAGCAATAAAAACTATCTAATCTTTATTTCACACATCTAAATATTGCTAAATTCGAAGTATGAAAATTGTGAAGAAGTAATGAGCAAATCATCAATACCTCTATTTTACTTTAATATATAAGCCTTAATACATAATAGTTCAAAGAAAGCAAATGTAGTTATTTTAACATCATCCAAAGAGGTATTTGATAAAACTCAGCTTCCACTTTTCAATGTGCTGAATTTTTTAAATAAATACATGTTTACTTCTGAAAAATGTGTAAAATACAACTCTCAAATTTAAAAAAATAATGTTCTTATTAATGATGAATGCCTGGAAATTCAAATCGGGAACAAGATAAAGATACTCATTATCAACACTGGCATTAAGCATTATTTTGTAATCCTAATCAACACAATTAGATAAGAAATTAAAAATAAGAATATAAGCACTCCTGGATGGCTCAGTCGGTTAACCATCTGCCTTCAGCTCAGGTCATGATCCCAGCATCCTGGGACTGGCTGCATCAGGCTCCCTGCTAAGTGTCTGCTTCTTCATCGGCTCCTCCCCACACCCCATGCTTGCTTCCTCTCTCTTTCTCAAATAAATGAAATCTTTAAAAATATATATATATAAATATATAAGCAAAGAAATGAATTTTCAATTTTTTATGAATGATATGACTGTCTATTGGGAAAACCCGAGATTATCTATTTTAAAATAATTAAAACAGTAAGGTGTGTCTTAAAAAATTGTTTATAAAATAAGTTTGTAAGATTAATACCTTACTTTCACAGATATATCCCTACTTTTATACATAATGTGCTTCAAAAAACATACTTCCAACATCAAACAATGAATCTGCATTAGAGTACAGAGAATGCGGGTGAACATAAAAATTTTAAGAACAGAGGCACCTGGGTGGCTCAGTGGGTTAAGCCTCTGCCTTCAGCTCAGGTCATGATCTCAGGGTCCTGGGATCGAGCCCCACGTCGGAATCTCTGCTCAGCAGGGAGCCTGCTTCCCCCCCTCTCTCTGCCTACTTGCGATCTCTGTCTGTCAAATAAATAAATAAAATCTTAAAAAAAAATTTTTTAGGAACATATTAAGTAAGTAGAGGTGTTTCATTAGTAAGTTAATAAGTAAGGCAATTAAAATGAAGTAATTATATGCATTTTTGCAGTAAGCGAGAAGCTAACATGTTCCTGTCTCTCCAATCTTGAATTCTTTTTCTCATAGTAGGAATGGAAGAGGAAATCTTGGCTCCTGCATGGTTCATCGGGGTCAAAGTTCATTAGTTCCTTTTGTACATCAGTTTCTCTTATTATTGTGTCATTAACTGAGGTAAGGTTTCTCTTTCCATAGGGATTTGGAAGTTTACTTATTTGGTAAAATCTTCACCAAAACTTTACCTAGTACTAGTTAGAAATGAATAGAATAATGGCTTTACTGAGACCAGAGTCATAAGATAATTATAAAATTTCCAGTTACAACCCTTTAAACACAATCCTTAATGCAATTTTTCCAACATTTGATTCATGAGCTTTAATTTTGGACACTTCCTTCATAACTAAATTCAGTTGCATATGGACAATGAATACTCAGTTGAGGCTAGTGTGAGCTTTTCGGCATGTCTGAGTAGTTTCACTTTTGCCTCAATTATTACTAATTTTAGGAGACCTGTGCTTCTTATCACTAGTATTAGCATTTTTTTTTCATTTTTTCCATTCATTCCTATATTTAAATAGTAATTTTTTTACAAAATGGTAAAAAAAAATAATATTCAAATATAGACTCCAAAATATCCAAACTACCAAAACTCAACTAGTGACTATAAGCAGGCAGGTCATCATAAAAAATAGCTTAAATTCTGTATTTATTAGTTAAGAGATGAAAGCCCAAATTCAGCAGATGAAAAGCAGTTTGGATGTATCATTACTTCTTATAATGTAAAAATGTACATGTTGCATGAGACACAAAATTATAAAAGACAAGAATGATTATAGAGACAAAAATAAGTAGAAAGCTTAATTAAAAATTTTTTTACAGTAACAATTTAAAAGTCGAGAATTCAGGGATAGGTGCGCTTTGGTGGCTCACTCAGGTAAACATCTGCCTCCAGCTCAAGCCATGATCCCAGGGTCCTGGGATTGAGCCCCACCTCAGGCTCCCCGCTTAGTGGGGAGTCTGCTTCTCTCGCTCCCTCTGTCCTTCTCTCAGTTTATGCTCTCTCTGTGTCTCTCAAACAAATGAATAAAATCTTCAAAAAAATTTAGAAATAAATTTGTTCTAATTATCTATTGCTATATAATAAATCACTCTAAAACTTGGTGACCTATAAAAAGAACAACAATCATTTATTATCTCTCATGATGTCTTAGGGTCAGGCATTCAAAAGACCCTAACCGTAAGATTTTAGCTCAGGATCTCTCGAGACGACAGTCAGATACTGACTAGAGCTGAAACAACAGCGCATGGAAGCCGCTGAGAGCTGGTATCTCTTTCCTTTTCTTTATCAGAGTCTGGAGGCTTCTCCAGGCAGTCTCTCCAAACACTACTTTGGAGTCTCACAAAATGGTAGCCTCAAGGCAGATGAAGGCCTTACCAGTGAGTATTCCAACTAAAATAATAATAATAATAGTAATAGTGCATCATGGCCTATTCTTTCATGGAAAGGAAAAGTCTTTTATAGCTTATCCTTAGAAGTCACACAGCATCATTTCCACCGCATTCTATCGGTTACCAGTGAGCCAAAAACCCATCCAGATTGGACTTTACCTCTTGATGGGGAAGTGGCAAGACTCCGCAACAGCATATTGTATGATACATAATATTGTGACCATCTTTGGCACAACAATCAGCCACAAAATATAATAGGACCTATGCAGAACCCACATGGAAAAAAAAAACTAAAGCCTTTTTAAACATTTTTTACAGTATTTTTTAAAACATTTTATTTATTTATTTGTCAGAGAGAGAAAGTGAGCACACATGCACAAGTGGGGGAGCAGCAGGTAGGGGAGAAGCAGGCTCCCCTCTGAGCAGGGAGCCCAATGAGGAACTCCATTCCAGGACCCTAAGCCAAAGGCAGATGCTTAACTGACTGAGCCATCCAGGCATCCCAAAAACTATATAGCCTTAACAAAAGTAATGAAACAGAGAAGGACATGACCAATAAGCATAGGAAGAGATGCTCCATGTAATTTGCATTAAGGAATTCCAAATTAGGGACATGGCAAATTAGGCAAATTAGGGGAATGTATCATTTGCTGCAAATGTAATACTCTTGATGTGGATAGTGTGGGAGGCTGTACCTGTTACTCAATTTTGCTGTAAACTGAAAACCTCTCTGAAAAAATAGTCTAGTATAAAAAAAGAGAGCAAAGATTTAGGTTAATAGAGGTTCTTGAGTGCTAAGTCTTGATATCATAAAGATGCCATTGCTCTCAACATAAATTCATCAGTTTAGCACAATCTCAATCTAAACTCCAATGAGACTTTATTTTGAAATTCAAAAAAAGGATTTTAAGCTGTTCTTGAAGAGTAAACCATTAACCTGAGGACTTAATTAAAGAGTCAAAGGCCAAAGGAAATTACTAACTTCATAAGAGTGCTGTGTACATTAAAGGAATGCCAGAGGCAGACAGTCAGAAAGTCTCTGGGCTATAGCAAGCACTTAGTCAATGTTACCTATTCTTGCCATTGTTAGATGTAAATAAATCAGTATTACTCTCAGTGCAATTCTCCTCAAGATAGAAAAAGAAAATAAAAATAGTCTGAGATGAAATATCTGTAACTAATGTATTCTAGTTGTAAAGGATAGGAGAGAAATGGTTTGGTAATGAGAAGGCTAATGAAATCCAGATGAACAGTTTTTGTCTGTTTTTTGGGTTTTGGTTTTTTTTTTAAGATTTTATTTATTTATTTGAGAGAGAGAGACAGAGACAGGGCATGAGCAGAGGGGAGGAGGCAGAGGGAGAGCGAGAAACACACTTCCCGCTGAGCAGGGAGCCCAATGTGATGCGGGGTTCAATCCCAGGACCCTGAGATCATGACCTGAGCTAAGCGCAGACCTTAACCAACTGAGCAACCCAGGCGCCCCCAGAGGAACAGTTTAAGATACAAGAAACAAGAACATGTGCCTTCACTTTCCCTCCCTTTCCACAGATTTATACACCCACCACACAAATATGTTCTTATTTCTCATACAGTAAGAATGTTGTGCACAAGGTGGGTATTGGTCCTACACTAGCAGTCTATTCCTACTCTCAGGAGAGGGGAGCATCCATTATGGACACAGAAACTAGTCAGAAACTAGAAGTGTATGGTCAAGTCTAGTAGATTATGATCTGTGGGGATAGGATCCAACAAACTGAATTCCAACAAGCTCCCTAGATAATCCTTACTCTCAAAAGAGTTTGAAAACCCCGCTCTGTACAACACATGCATTTACATATGGGGAAATTGAGGCCTGAAGAAACCAAAATAATTGCCCAAGGTCAAACAAATCATTTGTAGCATAATCAGGACTAGCATCCAGCCCTTACACAAAATGAATCTGTAAAGTAAAAGCAAGTTCTATAGAGAATTATGAAAGGTTATTCCATAAACACTTACTCATTTGGACTTAATAAGAACAATCTAAATCAAATTTTCTCTATGAAATATGACCCCAAGTTAATGACAGTTAAAACCTAAACTGAAGAAGAGTTACTTGGCTTGGAAACTGTCTCAAACTCTAGAAAGATGAATGTGCACAGTGCCCTATATTACATAAAAATAATTTATTTAAGATTTCCATGTAGCAACACCAACCTTTCTGTTTAAAAAAAAAAAGTTCTGCTATGCCAGTTATTAAACCTTATTGATTGGTTTAGGATACTATTTGAATACAATTTTGTAATTATTTATTCAACCACTTTTCCTGAAATGTAGATTAAATTAATGACTTTCATTGTCTTATCCATTCCAAATTAAGCTCACTCAGAGGAATTATCCCTTTGGCATGGATTAAATATATGATCAGCAACACACTTTTAATGAAGAATCTTCTTTTATTTTAATTTATTTTATTTATTTGACAGACAGAGATCACAACTAGGCAGAGAGGCAGGCAGAGAAAGAGGAGGAAGCAGGCTCCCCACTGAGCAGAGAGCCCAATGTGGGGCTCCATCTCAGGACCCTGAGATCATGACCAGAGCTGAAGGCAGAGGCTTTAACCCACTGAGCCACCCAGGCGCCCCTTCTTTTTTTTTTTTAAATGAAGACTCTTCTTAAATGTGGGGAATGCAAGGGCACCTAGGTGGCTCAGTGGGTTAAAGCCTCTGCCTTCAGCTCAGGTCATGATCCCAGGGTCCTGGGATCGAGGCCCGCATCGGGCTCTCCGCTCAGTGGGGAGCCTGCTTCCCTTCCTCTCTCTCTGCCTGCCTCTCTGCCTACTTGTGATCTCTCTCTGTCAAATAAATAAATAAAATCTTTAAAAAGAAAAAAAATGTGGGGAATGCAAAGCCTTCTTGTACTAATATGTCTCTAGTTAGAGAAATTTGGAATATATTCCTTTCTACCACCTTCTCAAAAGGATCATAGAAGAAAGTAAACAATGTTAGTATTGAAAGAAAAGAGCAGAAACATAAGTTAAAGCCCAAGTAACTGAAGACATTTATATAAAGTGGCTAGGGACATCTGGGTGACTCAGTCAGTTAAACACCTGCCTTCTGCTCAGGTCACGATCCCAGAATCCTGGCAGCATTGGGCTCCCTGCTCAGCGGGGAGCCTACATCTCCCTCTCCTCTCTGCTAGTGCTCTCACTATCTCTGTTACTATTTCCCTCTCAAATAAATAAATAAAATCTTTAAATACACGCACACACACACACATTCATTGGGTTGTAAAGTCAGTCTCTAGATATAAGAGTTGATTTCCCCGTGTGTGTGTGTGTGTGTGTGTGTGTGTATGCATGTGTGTGCGTGTGCACATGCGTGCGTCTATTTTATTAGTGATAAGATAGCCAAAAGTTATATAATGGCAAGGCATTCTCCACTATTTAAAAAAAGCATAAAACCATACCACTGTTCTGAAATCAATTACTGACATAATTCACATTTCACATCAAGTTGCCAGTATATAATGATTTTATAACAGAAAATTCTTTGTTGGTTTCAGCTCTATGTTGTATTAAAAACTCCATTACAGAGGCCCCAAGCTATGCACATTCATTTTATCCCTTTAGTGATTAAAAGTGTGTTTAAAATAATTATTGGTGGTCTTGTTTTCAACTCTTCCAGAAGCATTACCTGCATTTGTGACATCATAACCCCTGCATCAAAAGTGAAGCAAATGCAACAATCATAGCATCAATCCTTCTGTGAATAAAGATTTGGAAGGAGTGAGCAAATTGGAATCATAAGGACTTGAGGGAAGGGGACAGAGTGAGGCAGATATCAAAATCAAAACAAAATATTTAGGATCACACTATTCTAGAAAAACCATACGAGCCACCTGTTGGGCACTGAGGGTTTGTCTGAGAATCACAGTTTGTGAGCCAGTTCCATGGGTGTCTTCTGAACAGTGCCTTAGGCACAAGTCCTGACATTACCCACTAAACTCTATACTCTATGAAGGCAAGGACCACATTTGATTTTGTCCACTTCTGTAGCCTTAGCACTTGCCGTACTGTCTGACTCACAGTAGTTCTTCTATAAACCTGTGTCAAGCCAGTGAAGGAATTTTTAAAAAATGAATAAATAAATTAAGAGTGACCATTTCCCTTGGATGGCAACTGGTCAACCAACTAGTTTTTTTCTCTCTCTTGAAGAATTCAAAAGTGCTGCAAGGAAAGTCAGACAATAGCAAGAAGAAAGTGAAAGTCATGATTTAAGGAAAAGCAATGAAATTAAGCCATATTGGTCGACAGTGTAGACAAAAACAAAAATGGAATCTAGGAAGCAGTCAGAAGAAGAAAAAAAAAGCCAGCAGTAAAAGTCTTGAACAAGCAGAATGTAGCCAGTAGCACAGGAAAAAGATGAGACAGAGATGTCCAGCAGAGTTGCACTTTTCGTCCCCAAAGCCCCTGTCAAAGTGTTGAAGAATTGTTCTCAGCAGAAAAGGAGTGGCCTTGTTCAGAGGAGTGTGCAAGTCTCATCCCTAGGGGAAGCCCAGGGCCCAAGAATAATACAGGGATCCAAAGGGTTTAAGGTAATACTAATTCTATGGTGTGATGAGCCCCTAGGATTAGGATGAAGCTCATCTCCAGCTGAGGCTTTCCTCAGCAACTTCCCTCAATCTCCTTCTGCAGAGAATACCCCTTCAAAACTCACCTACTCAGGAAACCCCACCTCAGGTTCTGCTTCTAGGTGATCTAACCTAAGACATCTACTAAGTGCCAGCCAGATCCAGGGCCAGACACTGTGAATAAATGGTGACCAGCAAAGGCTCAGCTCTTCCCCTTGGAAATTCTAGATTTGGCTGGAGATGGGAGAGGGACAATTAAACCAAAACTTAACAGTAAAAAGTAATTAATTTTCATTCTTACTATTTCAATCAAGAAAAATGACACCATCACTGAAAGGTAGCATCTGGAACACTACAAAATTCAGTGAGCTACAAGATTCCAGACCGATGATTAAATGTCAGAGAGTCACCATTACAGAAGCTAGATACTGATGACTAAGGAACAAAGCAGTACATTTTGTTCTTTATGTACCACTCATTGCACGCAACCCCAGGCTTCTACCTCCAACTCAGGGGGTCCTGTCTTTTCCTTCATACAGACTTTCTCCCTTTTCTGTTTTCTATCCCCTTTTCTGTTAATCCAAATATAATTTAGATGGGAGGCACAGAAAATTTCTGCCCAATATATTTTACGCATGTGAGAATAGAGTAAATAAATACATAGGAAAAGACAGCATGTGTCTGCACCCCAGGGAAACAGGTAATACTAAAACTACTTGTTCTCAGTAACTTCTCCAGTTTCAGCAATTCTCATAAACTTCCACACTCAAGGAGAGTTTCAGGAATTAAAAGCATCTCTGTAAAACCAAAATGCAAAGGATCCAACGTCCTAGGGTCCTGAGAAAGTCAGAGTTCCTGGCTAACTGGGTTAGTAGCCACTGTGATTACATAAAAGCATTTCCCTAGTGCCTACCCGACCTTTGTAACAAGGTGAGAGGAAGCAGCTTGGCTGCCCTTCCAAAATCAGATGTCTCTTAGATATATGCCCAAGAGTTTCATTTCACAGGAGAAAAAGAAGTACAGATCAATGTGACTATGGCTTTGGTGAAAGGGCTAAGCAGAAGGAGCTGCAGTGGGATTAGGTTCTTGTGTCCTCAAGCAGCACGGCATCTTCTCCAGGTTGCACATCTTAGGAGACACAGTTCACTGTCGACATCTCTGAGACTTCCTACTCTGAAAATGTTCTGCATGTGGAAAATCCTCCCAAAGGAGTTCACCATTACTGATTTCCTTTCACAGGAAAATTTCTCAGAGATGCCATTAGAATTATGCCTAAGAGGGAGATTTTAAGCTGCTGCTAGTATTTATCAAGGCAGATCACTCTCAGAGTAGAAATTTTTAAAAGCTTTTAGAAGACATAATGCTGCTTTAGTTCGGTTCTTCAAACCAGGACTGCTGGAACTTCATTTTTCTTCATGAAAGCCAGTTCAACTTAGTGTAAGCTGTACGCTCCAAGAGAGCTATAAGAGGAGGGAAAGTGGTCTGTATAGTGATGACACTGGGTAATACAGCATCCTGGCTCTAGAGTCTGGGGGCCAAGTCCCAGTTCTCCCATTCACTAGCTAAGTGAACTTGAGCAAGTTGCTTAATTTCTCTGCCTCAGTTTCCTTATTTGTACAATGGAGATAATAACAAGACCCATTCATAGGGTAGGGTGGATGATTAAAAATGTAATCTTAGAGGTGCAGCATTTTGCACACTCCTCAGCACATTAGAGCAGCTCAACGACCTCCTTTATTTTGCATTATTTAATAAACATTTATTGAGTGCCTACTACATGTTAAGCATTATTCCTGCATTTATGAATTTAACTTTCTAGTAGAATATCATACAGAGATGATGATGGTGATAATGATTATGAGGAGCTGGTAGTGGTGACAATGGTGATGAGAACAGCACAGTTAGGAAATTACGATCTGTCCCTGAATAACCACAGTGATTTGCTCTTCAAAGTTTCGCCTCAAATACTCTTAAAAGTCAGGCAATCTTATAATTGAGATTTAACAAACTCAGTCTTTGGGATGAGATTGAGCTGAATTTTATCCCCTGTTCTATAGCCACAAAGGGCCTCCTAAGCTAATTAATGCTATAAACAAGATGGGAGGGGAATTTTGCCTGCATCAGAGAACAGTTATTTCTAAGCACTTTCGCCTATAATTTTCAAACAAGCATTGTAATTGCAAAGTAAGCAGAAGCCAGCATTGCTAAGCCTGGCTTTGTACTCATTACCACTTGCCATTATTCGCTCATTAATGCTGGTCCTGGAGCTGGCAAAAGCCCACTCAGCCTCATCCTAGCTACTGCACTCAAACGAAACGGAGCAAAATGCCATGAAAGATCATATACTGCACTAAAGTAAAACTCTGGAATAATGTGATAGTTACGACCACTGCCCCAGGAGCCCACCTACATGAATTCAAGTCCAGCTTGAGTCCATCTTGTCCTATACAACTTCAGTCGGCTTATTTCACTTCCCTGAGCCTGGGTTTCCTCCCTTGTCAATATGGAGAATGGCAGTCAGTACCTAGTCAAGTTACCAGGTTTAAAGAGATAATCTATGAAAATCATTTAGTATAGTGTTGACTCACAGGAAGTGCTTAAGAAAATTTAGCTGCTACCATTTTTTATCGGGATCATCATCATTCTAACCATCAGAGAGAATCAGTGACACCACAGCAGGTAAGGAAAGTCCCACAGCTTGACAGACAAAAACAAGGAGCCTCCAAAGTTTCCGAAGGAGAAAAAGCGGTGAACATTGGGAAGAAATATCCGTGCTCAATCTCAGTTTTAAAAATTGTACTAACATACTCAAAGGCAAGTCTCATTTTTTCCAATGAATATGAAAAAATCCTAGAGGAGAATTATATGGTCATCTTATGTCAGCAACCTACATTCCAAAACAAATTAATGAGATAGCAAAAAGAATTCCTTGCATCTGGGTTGCCAAAAGGCCAATTTTTATTTTACTTATTTATCTGGTGAAGAGAGGCAGGGGGAAAAGAGTTGTATTTCTCAAAGTCAGGTTTATTGATCCCTCTCTAAATGCATTATCAAGCTAAGAAGTGTAGTCACCAACTGCTTCCTACTAGCTGACTCGGCGAGTGAACTAAGACCCGAGGGATTTCATTTCCACCTTAGAAAGTCAACTTTCAAAGTCAAGGTAATGTTGTTAAGCTTTCATACTGAATTCCCCTTCAACTAAATCTAAGATATTAGGGTATTAACTTACCGATGGAAAAAAATAAGGGTATATTTTCTAATATTTTCAAACTCTCAAAAAACATGCTTCTTAGTTTCAGTGTTTTACTTTTAATCATTCTAGATCAGGAGAACCTTCAAACCATTTTTAGATGACAAAATTCTGCAATCAAATGTAGATTATTTTAATGTATTCATTTTATCTTTTTAAGCAGACAATATTTGCACATTTCTGAACCAAATTTCAAAAGAGCCACAGTATAGCTTTTTGTTTTGTTTCATCTTGCTTGAAGCCATAGCTCGACTGGGAGAGTTCCTCAATTACAGAGTTGGTTTTTCCTCCAGGAAAATATTTTATTTGTTCTTCTCCCCCTATCTTCTGCCAAGTGACGTTGCCTTTCTCCTTTGAGCTGCATGTCTAACACTTGAAAAATGTCATTTCATGTTGTTCTAAAATGATTTGGGACCTGGGCAGCTTCACTTCTATGCTTGACAAATAATCATTCTTGATTGAGAAATAGGAGAACATGGAAAATGTTTCCAGTAAAATTGATTTAAAATGTGAAGCTGCTGCACTGTGATATACAGTTGTAGAATAAGAGCCATTTCATGAAAAGCCACTTCAGAGTAAACCCATGTTAAGTGATACTTAGCCCTCATTTATCTTCCCTTCCCCCAAAGCAGGAGAACCTGAACACTTCAAAATGCAAGAAATCTGGTCTTTGGGTTTCACAGCAGGTAAAAAGAAATACCTAATTAACTGGTGGCCTGTTTCTCTTGATGAAATATGTATATCATATATTCATGGCTATAGTAAGACTCCTATTAGCCCAGAGAAAAAGTTCAGAGACCCCATGACCAGCTCAGCAATTAGGAGGGCAAGATCAAAGATGATTAACATGAGGAACTTTACATAAACAGGAAGAAACCCTGGGATGGGGGAGGGGAACCTCCTCCACACCCATCTAAAAAATGGAAAAAAAAGGTCACATAAGCCTATAAATTTTTTTAAAAAGAATTTAGTTTTCTGAATAAGCAGTAAGAATTCTATAAATAATCAAAATAATAATGTGTTATGCATTCAAACAGTGTAGAAAGGCATTGCTCTGAAGTCTATGAATATAGTAAGAGAGCTTTATATCTGTAATGCTACATGTCTTGATTTTAGGAAATGCCCTTAGTTAATCAGAATTACATGGTGTGTGTGCGTTCCCAGACTGCACAGTAACCTACTTCAGAATCCTCCGGTAGCTGACAAAAACTCTGTGTCTTTTAAAGCTCTTCAGATGATTCTGACATATCAAGTTTGAGGACATCCGATTTAAAGGATATAACTAAAGATTGACTCTTTCATACTGTCAGGTTCTGACTCATTCACAGATATGGAAATACTGGCTTGCCCACAGTGGGACCAACTAACATATCACAGTGAATAGGTCTTGGCCAAAAGAATCTCTTTGTCCTATGTACTGATACCACATTCACTGGGCTTGGATAACCCTAAACAGGCATCCCTTCCCAGAAAGAAAATAGTGACACTTTGCTGTTTGTTACACTGCAATTTACTGGTACTAAGCTATACTTTTGTCATTCCAACAGGGTTTCCTGAAGCTTGCAAGAGCACAGTAACACATCAAGACAAAAATAACTTAAAAATAATACAAACCACATTCCGTCGTGAAAGATGAGTGGTGGAGCAGAGGAGACACAGATTTCAAGGTCACAAGAAGTGGGTTAAATACTTCCACTCCCAACAAGTGGGGAGAGAAGAGAAACTAAAACTAGCATTTAACATTGTTTACTATGTGCCAGACCCAAATCTTGGGAAATCCTGTGCATTTACTGTTTATTCTAGCCCAGCACTATTAACTCCACTATCTTTTTCAGATTATAAAGAGGAAAAAAAAAATGTCCATGAAAGGTATGAGTAAGGTGCTTTACAAATACCCACTAGCAATACACACTCTGCTCACTCTGCACACAACCAGCTGTCAAGACAAGTCCTGGTTCTGCTATTTCCCACTGGGAATAATGGGTAAAACAGCCAGCTCTGCTCTTCCCTAAGGCACTTTCTATATCCACGGACATGATCCAAGAATTTGGATTTTTATTTGCAACATTCAGGCAATCTCTTATAGTCCCGGGAGACTGCTTCTGGCGGCAATGTCGGCAGGAAAAAAGATCTTTCAAAAGAAGAGAAAACCTACCTAAATACCTTGGAGAACACTGAAAAGAAAATTGGAGAAGCCTCCCATTCCTTGTTGATTAGAATGACTTTCCATCCAAACTCTCAATGGGAATGGAAAGTAGAGAATTTTTCAGAGTAACTGATCCAAAAAAAAAAAAAAAAGATATTTCTTGTTTAACTCAGATGATCCCAAAATGTACGCTTTCCACTTTTTAAAGTATACATACATTTTCAGTAACTTCCTTTTCTGAATTATATTAGTTTCTATTTTTTTCACTTCATTAGGCAAATATCCCAAACTAAATACTGAGTTTTTAAAAATATTTTATGTATTTGACAGAGAGAGAGAGCACTAGCAGAGGGAGAAGCAGGCTCCCCACTGAGCAAAGGAGCCCAATGCAGGGCTTACTCCCAGGACCCTGGGACCATGACCTGAGCCGAAGGCAGATGCTTAACAACTAAGCCACCCAGGCACCCCTAAATACTGAGATTTTTAAGAAGCAGAAAAATCAATGGCCTCAAAGAATCCATACTTCAGAAGTGCTCCTATCAGAGAAAAGTAATATTCAGACATCTGTACTCAACTCTGTCAATACATCTAAATGACTCACCAACATAGCAAGTTATGTACTTTAATGAAATGTGAAGAAAAAAATAGCTCCATTAATATTTCCTGAGTTAAATGTAAGCACAAATGTCAGTTGAGACTTAGCACATTCATAGCTCAGAAGCAGTAGAGATAACAAGGGGGAAAGCAAAGGAAATATATAGCCCCAGCTGTGGACACAGCATGTTGAATGGCCCTAGGAGAATTTCATAACCTCCTTGTACCTCAGGCATAGCGTGGTATTAAAGGACAATGATGTAGCGTTACATTTGTTGGAAGCACCTGAGTGAGGACAAATACAAGGCCCATATTTCCCAGAGTATTATTTCTATTTTGAGGTTCAAAGGCTTCTGATTTGTTCTGTTGACATTTGGTTCTAAGAGATTTAGAACAGAAGAAGGCAAAGTATAAAACTTTCACGCTGGTACAATCAATAGCAGCATCTTCTAGAGCAATGCTGTCCGATAGAGATATACACAAGTCACATAGGTTATTTTAAATTCCCTAGTAGCCACATTTTAAAAAAATGAAAAGAAACAAGTAAAATTAGTCTTAATATGCTATGTTTAATCCCACATATCTAAAACATTATTTCAACATATAACCAATATAAAATAATTATTAATGAGGTGTTTGACATTTTTTATATTAAGTCATTGAAGTCCAGTAGACATCTCAGTTTGCACTAGCCACAATTTAAATGCTCAATAGTGCATATGACTATTGGCTATGTAATGAACAGCACAAAGGCAGAACATTTATAACACCTTAGAAAGTTCTACTGGACAGTGTTGATTTAGGGTATTAGGAACTTAGAAAATGGGGAAATAATTGCACCTGGCTTGAGAAGGTTGGTCTGAGGACAAGCAGTCAACAACTCTCAGGTATCCTTAGCTCTTCCTAAAATGCCCCACCTCTGGGGCTAATGATTCCATCAATTGAGAAGCTCAAACTCTCTTATCTACAATACTCACATCAAATAAATAAAGGGTTTTGAAACTGATGATCCCCAAGTCAGGTCCCATCCAACTCTCACACAACCCTACAGCATCTGTGTGAACAATATTAACTGACCTTAAGAGAAAGGGTTTGTTTCAAAAGGAACATGCACACGAATATTTTGTGCTTCAGTGTTATTTACACTGTACTTTAAGAGAGACAGAGAAACACTTGGTTTGAATTTAGCTTTTTCTTTCCCTTTCTGTTTATCAGTGTTTTCCCCAGAAGGGGCAGGCACAGAGCCCAGGAGACGTTCTCCCCTGGAGATCATCCAAGAGTTATCCTGCAGCACACTGCTCTCAGTCAGAAGTTCAAGGGCAAATCCAGCAGCCTCTTTCTTCCCCCTCCTTAAATGAAGTTGCTGAAATAGTAACTCCTTCCCAAAATGATTATCACAAGAAGAAAATATACAGTTAAAACATTTAATGAAGTCACAGATTTATTGGAGCCCTGCCACTGTGGATATCTAAATGTGGTGAATTCTAATGTATACATTCAGCAAGAAACAGAAAACCCTATATAAAGAGTGCCAGCTATCCTGCCTGCTAATTCCACTCAGTAAGCATATGTGCCTCAGAGAGGACAACTGGTACCATTTTCCTCCACATTTCAGCAATCTCTTTGCTAGGAGTATCATCTAATCTTTATTACCATTAAAGTATAGTTGACACAGAGTATTACATTAGTTTCAGGTGTATAATCTTTTAATAAAAATATTTTTGTGCATACGGCCCCTAAACTCAGTTGTGCATTTTACTGTTTGGTTAAGGGATTTATCAAGGATATTTTGACTCTGCACTATTTTTGCCTTAAGATTTGATTTGATTGTACATCCTACCCCCTGAGTGAAGCGAACGTGTATGTGCCAAATCTCATACAGCAGGTTTAACCAAGATGACCTCTTAAAGCTAACACTGGTGGTGAAGATAAAAGCCTGTACACAAACAACTATAAAACTAGGCAGAAAGCCATAATAACTGTTAATTAAAATGAAGTATGAAAACCCAAAGAACAAAGCAACATTTCTGCCATTTAAAAAGATGTCTTAGAGAAGGTGGCATTTGAGATACATCTTCCGGGAGAAGAAGGATTTCAAAGAATAAGGATAGGGTGGAGCAAATTTATACACAGGAGGAAATCACATAAGTAAATGCATGAAAATGATAAATTAGAGCATGTAATGAAGACATAGTATTTCAGTTGAGCCAACATGCCAGAAGCATTTTTAAAAAGTGGGAGATGGGTGTGGAGATAAGGACTTGGGCTCAATCTTAAGAAGTTGGTTGTAATAAAATAGAATGTGCTTATAAGCCCCAGGTGCTTCGTGGTTCAAACACAGCAAATACTTGTTTTCCATCCATATAACATATCCATAGAACTTTCTAGCAGAAGTTTCTAGGTTGGTGATTACCTCTTCTCCATATTGTACATTAAAGACCTAGGCTCCTTGCACTATTGGTTCCATCATCCTAAGGGCAAGAATGAAAAAACAGGCACAATCTGGCTTTGCATTTCAGTGAACTAAGAATGGCTTTTACATTTTTAAGGGGTCATAAAAAAAAAAATAAAAAAGATATGTATTGACAGAGACCACCCCACAAAGTCTAAAACATTCACTATTTGGCCTGTTCCAGAAAAAGCTTGGCAACTCCTACCTTGAGGTCTCAGTGTCTTCTGTAGGTAGCAATCACAATGAGAAAAAGTATGTGGAGGAGCCTCAGCCCCTTTTTAACAGCCTTGCCCAAAAATGACATACATCACTTTTGCTTTACTCCTATTGGCTAGAACCTCAGTCACATGGCCACTTCTAATTCCAAAGGCAGTTGGAAAATGTTGTTCAGCTGTGTGTCTAAGGAAGAAAAGGAAACAGGTTTTGGTGAAGAGCTAACAGTCTCTATACACCCTGTTAAGGTGTTTAGATTTTCTTCAAAAGGCAATGAGGAACCACAAAAGGATTCTGAAGAGAGAACTGATGTGACAAAATTGTTTAAGAGCATCTCCTTCCTGAAGTTGTAATAAGCAGCCACCTGCAGGAAGCAGAACTCACGTATTCTCAAGTCAGTAAGGCACTAACACAGACTTAAATGCACCTGGCAAATGGCCCAGACCAATTTTTAAAAACTACCCATTCGTCAATTAAACTCCTCCACAAGGCAATTAGCATAGTGATTTTCACTCTCCAGAGGGCACAGGCTATAGAGAAAAATCAGGAGTTGTAAGAATTTACAATAACAGTAGATTCTTTGTGGGATGTTATATGGAAAATGTCAACAGCACAGTATAGATTTAAAGATAAACTTCCTTCAGTAGAGAGGAACAGAAATGATACCAAAGGAAACACAAGCACCCTATGGAGAATGGGCAGTTCAGGGCATGAGAATCTCTTCACCATGTTGTAACATAAACACAGCCCTTCAAATCAGAATGATGTGGGTTTTATTTCTATTCTGACAACAGCTGTATGACTTTGGGAAAATCACTTAGTGTCTCGGTCCTCAGTTTCATCATCTGTAAAATGGATGTAAAGGAAAAAAAACTTCTTGCAAACGCTGTAAGAATTAATAATATATAGAAAACAGCTGACCCATTCCCTGGCAGAGAATAAACTCTCAACAAATTTTAACTACTATTATTACTGTTATCATTATCATGCCCATAAGACCTCTTTTGAACAAAAATGATGTCACTTGTTTCCTAAAATGGGTTACCAATTACACATAATTTACTAACATTGAAATACGTGGTTACAACTTGCTCTTGCATTTCAAATTAAACAGTGAAGATGTTCAAAATCTCTTTAATTAAAAGGAATCTGATATTCAATTCAAAAGCAAGAGTTTACAGCCATTAAACTAGATCCAGTCCATTGTTCATACACTTTTGTGGTTTTCCAAATATACTTTACATCTAAATACTTGGAACTAGTGGTTCCTGGATAGGTAGAGTCATTTTCCACTATGAGACACCTATATTAGTTACGTGAGTCATTGTTTAGTAGACAGGAAGTAAAAGGCAATGCATATAAAACAAAACTATTCTGTGACCTTCATCTGAGGCTTTTTGCTCCAAGACAAAACCAGTGATCAACTTATTAAAAAGTTATGTATTATGGAGGTGCACAGCATGCACTCAGTGAAGATACGTTGTTGTTTAATAAACTAAGGGTGGATATAGTCCTGTAGTTTATGAGTAACTTTTCTTGAAGATCTCTGTCATCTGCCTATGAAATTGAAATGATCCCCATCTTAAGTTGTGTTCCTTCAGAAGCAGGCCCAAGTCAAGAATCTGTATGTGCATGGTATATTTTCAGGGCTGCCCAAGAAGAACCAGGACAAAGCCAGAACATAAGATAAGGAAAGGGAAGAAGCAGATTCACCAGGTTCCAATGAGTAGACTACTTCTGCAGGCAACTCTGGTCAGTGTTTCTGGGAACCTCTGGAGAATAACATAGAAGATGCTTCAGGGTTTTCCACTGTTGTCCACAGGAAGGGTGAGGAAACTGGGGAATTTACCCATCAACTACTTTTGCCCCAGCTTAAGGGTGACACCTGAGGTTCTTACAGCAAGAGAAAACCCTGGTAGTGCTGAAGAAGTATGGGTGAATCACTAATCATACCTGCTAAAATACCCAAGGAGATGGTATATCAACCCTTAAAAATAAAACCAAGTATGGTTATCACCACTGCTACTTCATCCAAGAGGAAAAACTTTTCTGTCTACTCTGATTTTTCATTGTATTCCTCAGGGTTCTGAAGAGAAACAGAAGCAACAGGACATGTGTATACCTATGAAGGTAGAGATACAGATACAGACACAGATGTAGGTTTATTATAAGAAATTGTCTCACATGATTACTTATGGAAATCAGCAAGTCCCAAGATCTATATGGTGAGTCCACAAACAAGAGACCCAGGAGGGCCAACAGTGTAGTTCCAGTCCAAAAGTTGGCAGGCTCAAGACCCAGGAAAAGATGACGTCTCAGTTCAAGTCTGAAGGCAGGGGGGAAAAGCCAGTGTCCCAGTTCAAAAGCCATCAGACAAGAAGAATTCTCTCTTACTTGGAGGAGGGTCAGCCATTTTGTTCTATTCAGGTCTTCAGCCAATTGGACGAGGCTCACCCACACTAGGGAGCACAATCTGCTTTACTCAGTCTACACATTTAAATGTGTAGACTCATCCAAAATCACCCTCACAGAAACCCACAATACTGTTTGAGCAAATATCTAGTATCCCATAGCCCAGCCAAGTTAACACATAAAATTAACCACCACAACCATTTAGGGAATAGGGCAACCAATGTTTTTCCAATTGAGAACTCAAAATATTTAAATTGTTTCATCCTTTCACAACAGACAAAAATTAAACCAAGAGAACCAATTATAGAAGAGAATATTCAAACCAGTCCCCACTGATGAAACACATTATGACAACAACTATATTTTGTTTCCATCAGTCACATATTCACTGCAACTGGTCTTTTGAGTCAGGGGTCAGTCACAGATCTACTCACGTGTGTTCATTTCAAGAATATCTGGATGGACCACAGTGGGAAGGAGTGTGAAGTTACACACATTCTTTTCTTATGATATGACACTGATGTTTATGCTTTGTAGATAAACCAATTTCAGAATCAATGACCTAAACAACATTTAATTTGAATTCCTAAATACACATAAACAGATACATCCAAACATAGTTAATGACCAATATTTTCATTATTTGTAATCAATAAGATTTTATCTTTCTAAATATTAACTGTTCCACTACAGTTATCCCTGATACCCTCTTCAGACCCATTAAGTCAAAGAGATCAAGACTCCTCACTCTCAAGGTCTGTGGTCTTGCTAAAAAATCAAAACAAGTTAGTGGTTATTTCTCTGCATGTCAGAAATCACAATATGTCATTAAAAACTTTACCAGCTATAATATAAGTGAGTCATATGTGTGGTATTTTTAAAATAATAAAAATTAGCACAGGGATACCTGGGTGGCTCAGTAGGTTAAGTGTCTGCCTTTGGCTCAGGTCATGATCCCAGGGTCCCGGGATCAAATCTCACATCGCGCTCCTTGTTAATTGGGGAGCCTGTTTCTCCCTCTGCCTGCCACTCCCCTGCTTATGCTTGCTCTCTCTCTCTCTCTCTCTCTGACAAATAAATAAATAAAATCTTAATATAAATTAGCACATTTCTGGTATAAATTATGTTTTGCTCAAAAAGAAGTGATGGGTATTTGGGGAGAAGAGAGGTAAGTAATAATAATTTTTTAATTTTAATTTTTATAACAATTATATTATTACACTATATTATTAAACATATTTATATATTATTGATTATATATATACATATTTTAAATTATTATTATTATTATTATTACCTAGGTGTCAAGTCAGAAGAAATGAGCCAGGCATTCTACTAGGTAGTAAAATTCCGGCCCTCGTGAACTTTACATTCAGGGAGCAGAGTGGGGAGATAGAAGAAAATCTCTAAAATATAAGAAAGGCAAATCATGTAAAAGGAACAGAAAGCACAAAGGAGAGGGCTTACCACTTTAAATCCAGTAGACAGATGAGGCTTCTTGGTAAGCCTAACAAGTACATAGAGCAAGTGCTTTCCTGGCAGATACAAAGCAAATACAAAGGCTGTGGCAGCATGGGGCCACATACCTGGCCCATCTAAGAACCAGTAAAGGAGCTATGGTGACTTGATCAGAATGAACACAAGAGCAGCAGGAGGTAGGGTCCAAAGGGAGAGGGGTGGAGTGATCAATTCATGTAGGGCCTTGTCATCTATCCTAAGGACCTTGTCTTTTACTCCAAGTAAAATAAACAGAGCAGGGATTCAAGCAGAAGAATGACATTACCTGTCTCATGTTTCAACAGGATCACTTTGGTGGCTGCATTGAAAGCCAACTAATGAAGGCAAAGGTGAAATCAGAGAGACCACAAAGGTGGCTAGCGAGGTGATTCAGCTGAAGGAAGACAAAATGTTTTCCAAGATGGCAACAGTGGAGTTTGTGGAAATGGTCACATTCTGGATATATATATTAAAATATATATCTCACCCAGTGAGAGCATTCATAGAGAAAAGAAAAACAATTCAAATAGAAATGTTACTGAAATGTTGCTGAAAAGAGTGTACAATTGAAAATATATAATTTTTCCTTTTTTAATGATTAGAAATAATTTTTTAAAAAATAATATACATAAGAGCCAATAAAGAAATTCAAATCACAAATAATGCCTATCACCCAGAGACAAATACTATTAACATTTGGTCTATTTTTATAATTAGGATAATACTACACAACTATATTGTAACCTAGTTTTTTTGTTTGTTTGTTTGTTTTCCACTTAAAAAAAAATGAACATGGGCACCTGGGTGGCTCAGTGGGTTAAAGCCTCCGCCTTCGTTTCAGGTCATGATCCCAGGGTCCTGGGATCGAGCCCCACATCGGGCTCTCTGCTCAGTGGGGAGCCTGCTTCCCCCTCTCTCTCTGCCTGCCTCTCTACGTACTTGTGATCTGTCAAATAAATAAATAAAATCTTAAAAAAAAAAAAAAAGATCATGAACATTTCCCAAAGTAACCTATGAGTATATCATTATTTATTAACCACTTCCTCACATTGTTAGACCTTTAGAGTATTTCCAATTTTTCACTAGTATATTTAACAATGCAATTTTACTTATGTAAATAAGTCTGTTTATGAATCTCTGATATTTCCTTATAATATACTCCCACAAGCAGAATTGCTTGAACAGGGTATACCTTTGCATGGTTTTTGATACACAATGCCAAATTGCTCTCAAGAAAGACTGAATTCATTCATACTCATAAGGATGTCTTTTTTCCCCACCCTCTTTTCTCTAAGTGGGTAGACAAACATTTATCTTGGTAAATTTGGAAAAACAGAATATGGTATTTCAATACTCTCAGTCTTTGTTTCTAGAAAAGTTAAATGAGTTTCATATTTTTATTGGCTCTTTAAATTTCTTATTTTATGAATTATTTTGTTCATATAAATTACTTGTTCATATCCTTTGCTCATTTTTCTCATAAGGTGTTCATCTTTTTCTTATTGATTTATAAAACTTTTTATACATTAAGTATAACAAGTTCAGTTTGTTTTGGTTTTCTGAGTTCCTTTATGTAAATATAAATCAGGGTCTCTCCTAGATCCTGAGGTAAACACCAGAAACTATATTGATATGTCCCAAATTAGTTCTAAATTCAGAGCCTTCCATTAAGAGGTCCCACACTATTCCTAAAGCAAGTGCCAGGAGTTCTAAGATAGTATTTATCAAAGATTCTTAGAACACTCACATCAACAATTCCTAGGAATCTTGCTTAAAGATGTAGATTCTTGAGGACTCCTGGGTGACTCAGTAGGCTAAGCTCCTCTCTGTCTGCCCCTCCCCTCCCCACCTCTGTTCACTTACTCTCTTAAATTTAAAAAAAAAAAAAAAAAAAAAAAAGATTTTTAGCATGAACACAAACCTACTGAGTGAAATTTTCAGGGAATGGGGACAAGCTGAGAATTTGCTTCTTTGGCAAGTTCTCCAGATGATAGTTTTTGCACAGCAAAGTTTAAGAATCACTTGCAGCAAATAATGCTAACTCTCAGCACTTTCAGACTGCTAATGTTGGGTTAGGTTTCAACTGCAGCCAGGTCTGTGATATTGCCTTGCCCTAGACTCACTCTCCTTAGGGATTTTTGTAGTGTCCATAGTGTGGGGCAGGAATGGCAAATGGCCCAGTGAAGACCATGGCAGCTCCTGCCATTATATAACAGGTTATACAAACCACCTCCCTAGCACAGATGCAGATGTACAAATCTTACACAGTACCAGAAGGGCCATTTAGAACACAATATAACATGCCAAGGAAGAAACAGTGTCTCTGGTACAAAAATTAAGTCACTCTTGCAAATTGCAAAAAGTAGGTCACTCTCCCCAGAGTGGATAGCTAGGGCAAATACCATTTTCTTCCTTCATATACCACAAATAATTTTTAGTTAAGCAAACAACAACAAAAGCCAGACATCTTTTATGCCCTCACTTTGCTGAGGTCATTTCTGCAGCTGTAGGCAGGTAACGCCTGACAGTACTCCTTGTGCCCAGTGTATAGCTATGTTGGATGCCGGCCAGGAGCCACCAAGTGCAATTTGAAAACACAGGAGAGTTAACACCTCTAGGGAAGTGGTTCTCAAAGTGTGGCCCCTGGACAATAGCCCCAGCATCACTTGAGAACTTCCTAGAAACCCAAATTTTTCAGCCCTATCCCAGACCTACTGAATCAGAAACACCAGGGTAGAGTCAACAATGTGTGGTTGCACAATCTTTCCAGGTGATTCCGATGGATATTAAAGGTGAGAGGGAGTAGATGCATTAGAGTCACCTGAAAGGTATGTGAAAAACCAAGGACTGATCTTGCCCCTACCCACCCCCGCCCAGATTCTGATGCAGTAGATCTGGAGTGGGTCCAAAGAACCTGCATTTCTAACAGGTTCCCAAGTGATACTGATGCTGCTGGTCCCAGGACCACACTTTGAGAATAACTGATCTAGGGAAACACTCACCCAATGTGGAACAGAAGCAGGTAGGTAAATGATTCCATCTTCCATGTCTCAGTAGATAATCCTGAGACACTTTTTTTAAGATTCCTACAGAATCTTCCCAACAGAGTTTAGGTTGTGCCTAGCAGTAACCAGTTTAATCACACACCCTTGGTTTGGCTTTACTTACTTCTCTGTTCTGCTCTTCCAAGCCCCATGCTCCAATTCCTTGGGATCACTTCCCAAAATAACAACTTCTACATTTCTCATGCTCTACATTTTTTGGAGGAACCCATACTCAACAGTACCTATTCCATAAACCTCAACATATAAGTATATTGTCCAACAGATTTCAATCACCACTTGCAATAGTCACTTTCTTAGCACACATTTCACTATCTCCTTCTTTCAGTAAATACTCATATCCGTTCCTTTGCGTTTGGAACATGAGTTTCCTAATACTCAGTAAAAATATCCCAACTTCCACCAGAATTGCCCTGTGTTATGCTTCAAGAGTGTTGTTTTTATTTGCATACCCAAATAAATACCTTCTAATCCAAATATTCTTCAATATCAATATCTATGTTGGTATCAGTCAATGTCAGTATCCATGGCAGGATAACTGCTACCTGACTTCCTGCTGACATCTTCAGTCTGTGACATGTTGTTGGAAGGTATGACTGAAGACTAATTTTGCCCCAGTGGGACCACAAATTAGGAAGAAAGCAAGACCATTACTAAGTTTGCAATGGTGAGCTCCTTCTCCCTGAAATATCCCTGTCCTTCTAGGATTCTCGTCTCCCAAAAAAGTCCTCCTATGGAATTAAAAAAGGGATTTAACTCTACCAAGGTTCTCTATGGCCAAGAAAGAAATGAACCAGTAATATCAAGAAAACCAACGGGAATGCTGCCACAGCTGAGAAACAGAGAGGAGGGGAAATCAAGAGGAAGTGTTTCCCGTACCAGGCCTGCTGAGAACTTTGACAGCAGGCTTTTAAACTGTTGAGACGAAAGAGAGGATCAGAATTAAGTCCTGAAATACATTTCTCTTTTCTTCCTTTAGCCAGGATATTTTTGTTAAACACAGTTTAGTGAAAGAAATAGGATTAATCAAAAAGGGTCTACAGAAAGAAAGAAACAATAATAAAGCCTGCAGTCTGTTGTTGTTAAAGTGTAAGCAAGAAGACAGTGTGTTGTTAAACAGAGGCCTGATGGGGAAGACCGCTGGGAGGGAGGAAGGGTGGAGATCTGGGAAGGCTGAGTAAGACCGGAGGAAGTCTCCAGCTGGGAGGAGAACTTTGGATCCCATGTACTTAGTAATTTATAGCACCTTGACATGAGATAAGTCATCTTACCGTTGACTGTAGTTTTTCCCCTAACTCATTTATTACGACAAATGACTGGAAACCCAGAGCATGTGATTTATTTATCTATCAACTTGCTCAAGCCCAGAACTAACCCACAGAGAAAACAGGGATGAGAAAACCATCTATCATTTTGAATTAAACACTTGTTACCAAATCATGAAAATTTGTCCTTTATCCAACCTATGTCTATGATCAATAATAAAAGGGCATGCCTTGGAAACAAGGTGACTTGAAGGCTTCAAATAAATCCCTAGCCTTCTGCAAACTTGAGCTTTAACCTTCAAAGACCACAGAGGATGGAGTTTGGCAGCAAATGGTCCAATAATCTTCATGCTGATGTGAAAATTGTGACTTGCTTAATTTAAAATACAGTTTAACTGTGAATATTTCAAGTTTTGTTTTGATTCTGGCTTTTAATACTTACTGATAAGTATGCAGCAAGAGATACATTGGGACTTTTTATTACCATATTGCCTATTACTGCTTCTGTGTTTAAAAAATCTGCTTATTGCAAGCAGGGTACAGTCAATTTGTGCATATTGGATTTAATTTTCCACTAAGCAAATAAAAATGCCTAAATGCAATTTACAGATCTTCTTTTTTTCAAATATTGTATAT
Organism: Martes martes; assembly: GCF_963455335.1. Lineage (NCBI taxonomy): Eukaryota > Metazoa > Chordata > Mammalia > Carnivora > Mustelidae > Martes > Martes martes. The sequence goes on from NC_137888.1 coordinate 137,315,417, forward strand.
GTACTTTGATTTCTAGTGCCATCTGAATGACCCCATGCTGAAAGATTTTCATTTTGCATTTCCAAAATACATACAGAACCCATTAAATGAAAGAAATGTAAGTCATAATTTATATAGGGAAGAAAATGCTCCAATCATAACCCAATGATTTTATATAACCAATATGTCTCTGGCTTCGTTGGCCTATAATTGACTACAAAATGCAATCACACTTGTTTTCGTACACCCAAACTTTAAACCTAAGTCCTTTCTTAATTACCAAAAATTGGCTACCACACTTACCCCTCCTCTAAACAACCTTCAGGATGCTGCCTGCTATCTGTGCACTCAGGGTCAAGCCCCCTACTCTGATTCTCCCCTTCTGCTATCTTTGTCATTGGACTGCTACTGCCCATGACCTGCCAGATATCAATAAGCACAAGACATGGCCATCCTCCGCCATTTACCGCCACTGCTCCCAGCTTTATCTGAGGGGACCCTGGTCCTCCGGTCCTACTCCACAGCAAGGATAGGCAAAGCCCTCTACTAAACTCCCCAAAACATCAACAGACAGTCTGGTTACACACAGGAGCAAAGTTGATTCAAGTTCAGAGCCATAAGAAAAAATGCCATCCTGACAGAGGCTTACCAGCGTCTTAGGAGGAGGAAATCAAAGGCAGGGTGTTTATAGGGCTTTAGGGTCTGGGCTCAAGAGGTTTGAGACCTGTCATTTGGTGGGGGTGGGAGGGGACGGACTGGGATTGAGCAAAGTCTGTGACATAATAGTTTAGGATCAGTGAATGCAGAGGTGAGGGTCTGAAAGTGAATTATTGTTAATTATTGTTTGAGAAAGCAAACTGTTTGCCTAGGTGAGCAGACTGCTAGCTCTGATAAACTGATCAGTGGGAATTTCCTGAAGCAAACAGTCAGGTTATTTATTGATGTTATCTTTCCCAGACAAAGGTTTCCTGAAGCAAATAACTATGTTATGTTAATATTGGTGGACTAGAACCTTATTGACATCTTGTCAACACCAGTGAGCTCAGTTTTACCTCCCCTCTTTGACAGGCCGGCCCTGCATAAGGTCTCAAAGAAGAGCTTCCTGCCTCACTCTGGACTTCCCTTTAAAACATCAAGGAATTAACTCTGACTATAGGAGATAATGAAAAAAATGGCCTTTTCTGCCCTGCAAATTCAAATTGATTCTAGATAATGTGTTAATTCTTTTTTTAATTCTCATCTTAGTTAGCCAAAACAAAGGGAGCCTAAAACAAATAACTATATTGGAACCTAAATTGAAAAAATAAACTCTAGGCAGTATAAACTTTTTTTTAACCTGTTTTTCTTTTTTAAGCCATTTAAGGAGATAGTCTATTCCTGACCTAGAGCCATTCACAGGCAGTCTAAATATGAGATGCTCCCCTCTGATGGCTTCAATTAATGCCTTAATTTTAAATACAATGACAAATTCATCTGGCTCTAGAATATAAATTCTGGAGTCACAAAAGCACTAAGGTCCCTCAACATTCTAACTCATTAGGCAAAGGCTTAAAATTCTAAAATCAAGAGACAATTGGGGTATCTTGTAATTAACCCCATAATAAGTACTCTCCTAGGAGACAAATGTCCAAAATAGTATTAGGAAAACTGAAAATACACAGGGACTGGTATGAGTATTATTACCTTACCTGAGTCTATCAGTTCCCTGAAGTCAGAGTCTATCCCCAGTACCAAACACAAAATAATTGTTAAATAAATGTTGGAGGTTAAGTAGCTGACTGGATAAATGAATGAGTAAATTACTAGCAACCAGCCCTCTTGAGGTTTAACACACTAAATCCTGCCTAGAGATCTTAGAACTGCAATCAGGCAGAACTGCCGAAAGAATTCTTCATTTTGAAAACTTTGCTGATGCAGCAAATTAATATGAATCCCTAAGCTCTACAGGAAACTGATAGACCAAAAGATGAATCTAGAAATGTAGATTGTACCAATATAGCAACAGATCTGGAAGCAAACCCCGACAGAGGGCAGAATCAAGCAGAGAGACTTAGAGATGGAGAAGATGTGGAACCATCCCCTTGAGGTGACACACTCCTTCCCTTGAACAAGACAGTTAATCCAGACCAAGTTAGGTTGTCAGATACCATCAACACCTTCCAGGGGGCTGTAGAATTTTGGGGTCTTCCCATTCAGCATCTACTTTTTGGCTGTGATGGGAAATGGAGAGAATACTACAAGGTCAGAGTTCTAAGTGCCCAACAAATGCCCAGCTACTAAAAGGAGAAATTCTCCCAAGCTTCTATGTTGTAGTCAAAAAAAGTATGAAGATCCCTCAAAATAATTCAGGCCTTATCTCCCAAGCATTTCTAATACAAGAATCACATCTACAAATGCTCCATGATCATTAATTCTGACTTCAAAATAGTGAAGTCTTAGAGTTGTTCCTAACAAAAACCTAGGCTTCTCAGTAAATAATATATTTTGGTGTCTATTTAAAATCCAATCCTAATAATGACCATACTAGCAACTCTTGTTTGGACCTTGATTTACTCCTTTTTTTTTTTTTAAAGAGTTTATTTATTTGACAGACAGAGATCACAGGTAGACAGAGAGACAGGCTGGGGGCTCAGTCCCTGCTGAGCAGAGAGCCCAATGCAGGGCTTGATCCCAGGACCCCAAGATCATGACCTGAGCCTAAGGCAGAGGCTTAACCCACTGAGCCACCAGGCACCCCAACCTTGATATACTTCTTACAAATAAATTGTACTGCAATTGAATCTATTTCAAAGAAAAACCAGGCACTCTGAATAATGTGATTTTATTTGGTGGCTACTAACATCCTCACAGAATTTCAGATTACCAGGGGTTAATTAGTTCAAGCTCATTGCAACCCAGGGGTATTTTTGCAAGATGGTTTATTTAAATCTTATCCATTCCTGGAAATGTATGATACAGTGAATATCCAGATAGTAGGAGACCCTATTCCATTATTTTGAGTGGAAAAAATAAAGGATGTGTTCCCAGCCCACCCAAAATCCTGAACATATTTCCCTAAATATTACTAAAACTGTTAGACACCTATATAACACTATACCAAGGATCTCTACAGAATGCAAACATTTAAAATACCAGTTACTGAATTACTGAATACTTAATGAAGTAATTAGTGGGTGTGTTTATATGTAATACTCAATGATTCTAAACAATATTCGACATAAGATACATTTTTCTTCCAGTCTGCCACAAATATGTATATACTATATGTAAATAAACAATATATTAAAGATACTAAAGAATACTGAAGCTACTTTCTAAATTGGACCAGGCTGGTAGAACAAGGAGTGGAGTGGGAGGTGGCATTGCACAGAGAAAGAGGTACAGGATCCAATATCAAGTAAAATTCCACAAAGGGTGATGTTGGCTCAACCCAGGGTAGAAGTGGGGAGGGGCACTGGTCAGGGGCAAGAGATCTGAAGTATTTTTATCCCCCAGCTATCAATTTGGTGCTAAGTGTTGCCTTTGGGGGGAGAGATGACTAAATTCCCACCAATTTCTGACTCTGTGCATTCAAAGCAAGCAGATTCTGGAAGCCTGAGGGCAACCCTTAAATAAAGAGGTGCTGGTTATTAGTAGTAAAAGCCCCCAGGCTGAACATTGCCACAAACATTGACTACTCTGGTACCTTTTTTATACAGATGTAGAACTGAAGGCTCCAGAGATGAAGTAATTTGTCACATGGTGACTGGGAGGTACAAGAAGAACCAGCAGGGCTTTTGACTTCCTCCCTTTTTATTTGGTTAATTTTGATCACATCTGTCCTCTAAGCTTTCATTTTTCCCAACTGGAAATCCTGATTTCTTTGGTTTTCACTCATCCAAAAGCATTGCATTCACTCAGATGTCTTAAGTGTCTCAGGTACCTGTCTTTGAAACTAGGCCTATTGTATCTTGTCTTTACAGTCTTCTAGTTTCAATTAACCAGAAGATTCTGACATTTCAGGAGAGCAATAACTGCAGTTCTATATGTGAGGTAGAAGAATTTCTCCCTTTAGTATAGTGCTTTTACCATGGGTTTGGGTTACCAACTTGGTTTAGAGCAACCCATTCAGCTGATGACTCTCATACCAGCTGACAGTGACTCATGCTATCACTCAAGGCCTTTTCAAAGATTTTCTGCCTGAAAAAATTCTCCCCAAATCACCTTCCTCCATCGAACATAACTCCTACTCATTCATCTCTAGAAAGTACTTCCTTTAGGAACGTTTTCTTGCCTATCTCCAAGACCAGGCTGGATGATTCTGGGTGCTAAAGGAGTATCCAGAGGATCCTTATTGTAGGAGTTATCATTCCGTCCTCTAATTGTCTTCTAGCCTTATTCTGCATTTATATCATCAGATCTTTAAAATAATAACCATCTTATTCCTATAACCCTCTGTGATTGGCACATAGCAGGTTATCTATAAAAAATTGTTGAATAGGGGCACCTGGGTGGCTCAGTCCGTTAGGCGTCCAGCTCTTGGTTTCGCCTCAGGTCATGATCTCATGGGTCATGGGATTGAGCCCCAAGTTGGGCTCCATGCTCAGCAGAGAGTCTACTTAAAGATTTTCCCCCTCTGCCCCTCCCCCCTAGTAGTGTGTGTGCTTGTGGTCTCTTGGGCTCTGTCTTAAAAAAAAAAAAAGAAAAATTGTGGAATAACCTGTGAGAAAAATTTCTTCCTGAATCATAATGAATGGTTCAAAGCTTTCCCTATCTCCAAATATATATATATATATATATATATATATATATATATATATATATATCAAGATTTATTTTCCACCAATATGGAAATGAGCAAAGGTGTTCACACATTAAAAGCATCTTCAACTCACCTTTAAGCTTGAAAAGACACCAGGCACAAGTCCTTTTGAATATAGAGGCAATATCCTTTCCTACAACCACTAATAACCTATACAGCTGCTGGGAAGGAACTAAACCCTAGTCCTCTCATGTGCCAAACACAATCCTAACAAAAGTGAATTATACCAGTACAGTAAAAGGCAAAATCAATATTGTTATTCTGGTCCTATCCTATTTATCTATACCCACAGGTTTTGCAACACTTAAACACACCAATTACCCACAATTATAACCTACTAATTTCATTTTTGTATAAGGATAAATATTTTCCACAATTCAGAATTGTCTCTGAATGAAACACTAGACTTAACTCAAAGATTGTCTCAAGACGCTAAGTCTAGCTCCACTACTCTTGTGAGATGCTCTTTAAACAGACACACTTTGCTGTGGAACACTGAGTACCATGTGTAATGCAATGACTCTATCAAGTCACTAGATTAAGAGCCAGTGTTATGTGCCCTGACAGCCACCTCCATGCAATCTTTTCCTTTTTAAAATAAAAGAGTGTTGTCCAAGGCAACACTCTGAATTCTAGTTCTGGTCATAAAACAGCCCAGAGAGTTAAATAAACTCCACTCATAAAATGTATCATAGCTAAACAATTACCACGGTAATGACTTTTATTCTCACATCAATAAGACTTTGATAGAGATACTCTTTTAAAGACCTATGCCCTCTTAGTCTCCTTCTTACCCAATGGAAATCCGCTTCTGAGCTCACCTGGCCTTGCCTGGGCTTGGCTCCAGGTCTCAGGCTCTATTCAGGTTTGATTCATGTGGCTCTCAATCTTCTGGGGGCCAGTGGGCTGCCCAGGACTTGTTCTTCTCATGGTGATGGCAGAAGCTCCAGGATATGGTCCAACTGCACCAGCCTCTGCTAACATCCCTTTGGAGAAAGCAAGTCACATGGCCATAGTCAAAGTCAAGAGGCACAGGAGTATACCCACCTCAAATGGAGTTGGAGAGAAGAGAGTGAATTATTTGCTGAGCAATGGTCTAATTGACCAATAATGATCTGCATAAAATCTTTGCTGTAGTGCTGTTTATGTATGGTGGACTCAACACCTTAGTAGATCAAATGAGGCTAGAGGTACAGGGAGGGACTTGTAGCCCATGTTAATAATAATAATAGTAATAATGATAGTTAACATTTATAACAGCAGAGTCATAATTATAGGTCATGATATAATAACTTAGTTTCCCCTCATGAAAAATCCTCTCCATCTCTTTCAATGTCTTAGTTCCACACCTTTCAACCTGAACTGGTTCCCTCCTGTCTTTCTCATTTAACCTTATAATATTCATCCATTTCTACCTGGGTTTAAAAAAAGTGAATCCAATTCAGTATTTCCATTGATCCCTGAAACACGAATGGTTTTTGGACCTTCACCACTAGGAAGAAAGGTAAACAGAAAGAAAATAGAATGATGGTGTGATATAGTTACGCTGTATATCAAGGCTCAGAGATTGCACCCTTCCCATTTTACAAGTGGAGAAAATAGAGCTCTGAAAAGGCAAGTGCTTGAGGTTATGGAATGGCTCCTCCAGCCAAAATTGGAACTTAGCACTTAAAATGTATTAACTAAGTTTGTGATCACATAAGTATCTTTCCCCAACATGACTCCCACAAAACATATAAATTCAGGTGTGTGTTTTACTAACCTTAATAACCTACTTTTCAGATAGAAAAAAATACAGTGCCGCAGCATAAGCACAGAGAGATGGGGATCCCTGCAAAAAGAAGGAGGAGATCTAGCATTTCTGACACAAGAAAAGTCATTAATTTTAAGCTCCCAACTGTTTTCCTCCATCTACACCCTACGGGCTCTACTTATCAAAGTACGCTTCTTGCAGAACTTCCTAAGAGGTGTCAAAATTACAGAGAAATGCAAAAACCTCAGTAGTTAAGGATTTTAAAGGAACAAAGGGAATACAAAAACTACCAGGCTCTAGGCCAGGAAATAGCCTAACCATAACAGAGACAATAAATCAATGGTAAAACTCTCAGTGCTATTTCAAAGGTAGGGAAAACCCCAAAAGCCTTACCCAAGATAATGAGCCCTAAACCCCATCCAGTTTACACTGATTCTCAGAGTATGCCTATAGCCCCTTCCCCTTACCTAGCTTTCACCTCTGCTTCATTATAATGTTAAAGTCTCTGCGGGGAGAGGATCACAAGCTTCATTAACATAACATAAGATGCAGGTACAGGCATGTTTTTTTTTTTTTAAGATTTTATTTATTTATTTGAGAGAGAACCTGAGAGAGGAGAAGGTCAGAGGGAAAAGCAGATTCCCCATGGAGCTGGGAGCCAGATGTGGGACTCTGGGATCATGACCCAAGCCCAAGGCAGTTGATTAACCAACTGAGCCACCCAGGCGCTCTATAGGCATGTTTTCCAAGTACACCTCCACAGTCTTATGCTTACCTTTACAAGCAATGACAATGTTCTCATTCTTAAATATTCATCCTAAATCCTAAATAAAAAGAAACTGCTTACTCCTGCTTGGGGAGTCATGGCTATTCCCCACGGACTTATTCCCCATGATCTCATTAGCTGCAAACAAAGTTTCCTTTGTGTGACAAATCCACCTGGTGCAGTCTCCATCTGTAACACCTAGGAGGCAACTCACGCTCATTTGGTTATAATAGCAGAACTGGAGATAGAGCCAGAGGACCTGGGTCTTGCTCCTCATCCTCCCATCTGTACGCCATGAAACCTACGGTAAGCCCATTCAACCTCTGACCTCAGTTTTCTCACACTGAGAACAATACCACTGTCTCTGCCTCTGTCTAGAGTGGATGCCAGGATCAAAACAAGCATAGGAGAGATGTTGTGTTACAATATAAAAATGCAATTTGTTGCTGTTCCCCATCAATGACACATGCCTTTGGTATTTTTTCCATATTGGTATTATTTAAAAAACAAAATCCAACTAAATAAATTTGAAGATCTTTACTCAATGATTCCTGAATTGGGCAGCATCCCATCCAGCAAACAGAAGGGAGCTCTGAGGAACTGTACAAAATCAAAAAGGTAGGACAAAGAGCTTATTAGAAAAAGAAAAAAGATTGTTTCAGGAAGGACACAGGGAGTCTTCTACAGACTACTCACTAAAGCTGACTAGGAAATGCCAGGCTGTGGTAAAATTTCACTCTTGGGCAAAGCTAAAACTGCAATTAGATTAGGTATTAAGTCTCGGTGAGGCTTAGCAAAAATGACTCCATTTGGGGCCTGTTTTGTCTTTGTTGTGGTGGTGCTTGTTTTTAATGGTATATAACAGGCCAAAGACTATGGTGAGTTATTAGATATTAAAAGTCTTAGTATTTATCCCCAGAGGATTTCAGGAAGTCGGGATTATTATGAATTCCTCTATATGATGCATAATAAATGATTATAGGCAAAACAAACTAGAGACTTCTGACTTAATATTGAACCAATTTCTCTGCAAAGCTATAGAATATTTATTCACATAGAACAAATATTTACTGAGCTCCTCCTATAGGCAGACACTGTCCCAAGCATTCAAATATAGTATTAAATAAAACTGACCAAAAAGTACAATTTAAAATTATCTTTCTGTCTAAAGCCTTGCCAATTCAGAGAATAGCCAGTTAATAAATCACTTGAGTGATCATCAGACACTACAGGCCATATGGGTTGATTTTCATTAAAGCAAAGTTTTCCAAGGTTGTGACTTTCACGGTGGTTTGTTTTCCTGTTTCCTTCAAACCAGAGCTATCTTGATATCTTATATTAAGATATATCTGCATCCAAAGGCCATTGACACTGTCATTGGTTTTAACTGGGCCTAAATAAATGTTGATCCTAACTGGGGACCACTTGCTCATATGAAGAAAGGTACACTGATGCATTTGTAGCAGATCTGGTCACCCAGGTTTTCACACATTTATGAGTGCCCAGAAGGAGGCTGATAAGAAGAAAGCAGAGACAGACTGAAAAAAACTGCACAGTGCCCATTTTATGGAAATCTTTATGGAAATACTTCATGGAAAGTTTGGTCTAAGATTCCAGTAATGAAATAGAAAATAATGATAATTTTGTGTATTTTCTGCATTACAATTACAGGTATTCTTATCACTCTCATACACAATAAGGAAGAGTGGCTTATAAGACATCCAATAAACTAAAAGTACATCATTAAATGCACTGATTTGTGGGGTTGAGGGAGGAGGTAGAGGAGACATAGAAGGACAGTCTTAATTTGCACTGATAGAAGCTACCAACCCAGAATGACTCTTAATCCTTCATGTATACAACTAAAGATTGAAATGGAAGTAAGAGGACAATAAAAAATGTTGCCCAAAGACTTGCTATCAGGGGTACTTTCATGTAAAGCAGAAGGTAATAACAGCGACTTATCTTGTACCTAAATACAAAGGCAAAAATCCTCCATTTTCACCTTAGAAATCACCTGTTCTCAGTAGACTAGTATGACTCCTGCCCAACTCAGATCTAAGTAAGCTCACTCCCTCTGCACGCAGAGAATGCAGAGTCCCCTTCAGAACACTCACATCACAGAACCGTAACTAATTGCTACCTTACTTGTAGTAAGGATTGTAGCTTCATAGGAATGTTTGTGATTTCCATCTTCTAACTATTATGTACAAATGTATGGCCTATGTTTGATATATTTTAGTGGAATTAATGGATAGAAGAATGAAGGTTGAATGTAAATACTGAAGAACATACATACAAACACTTGAGAGCAAATGAAGTAGCAAAACTGAAAAACTAAATTTCTTAAAACCAAACTGCTAATAGGCAAGAGAAGGAATTAATGAGTAGCTGGACTGTCTCATTTATCAGTATCTCCCCACCAATGGAAGATGCTTAGAAAATACTGAATGAAGGTATAATATATGAGTGAATAGTTGACTAACTAGAGAAGACAGAATAAGACTGTAAGGGTTTATTTCATTAAAATGTACCCATAATATGGGCTTGCTTAACTAATTCTGGTGCCTATCATGGATCTTCATTTTTCACAATTAGCTATCTATTCAATCTCAGAAAAAGGTGATTGATCTCCCTCAATAATTCCCTTTCTAAACAAGTGTAAGAATAGAGATTTCTTGGCTCTTCTTACAGTCCATCAAAGCAACAATACAAATCACTCCTTCAGACACACCACGGGAAGCCATCCCTGTGGCCATCTCAATTTTAATCATAGTATTTCACGCATTTTTTATTAAGTGATTCTCTTAAGGAAAACAAGTATAAACATGATTACCAGGGACTGTATCTACTTTATCCTTCATAGATCACTAAGATATTGGAAAAATCCTCAGGCTATACGCCCTATCTCTTCCTATGTTTTTTTCTATGTTTTCTTTCTATTTCGGCCCAATTTTTGATAATTCAGCTGATGGCACTCTCTCAAATGAGGAACAGTCTCTGTGGAGTACATCTCCAGAAGAATTTCCTAAAGAATTAGCCTACTGACTCTCTTCCTTCTAAACAAAGGTTGAGATAGATTTTTATTACTTTTGTCTATCATTTTAGACTGGAAATCTATACTTAGCTCTAGTGAGCCCACCATTTCCTTGTCTAAGTCCAATTACAGGGTGAGTTCCATCACTGAAGAATCTAATCTAACTTTTCCAAGGTCCCAACAATCACCTGGTAAATTCTAACCATATTAAAAAAAAAAAAAAAAGATGAGAAGCAAGATGGAAATTAAAACATTCTTTCTTCATTATCAGTAGATCCAAGTTGCATATTTTCTTCTAAATCTTATTTTTAATATCTCTGTTAGGGTACGGAGTCGACCACCCCTGAATTAGACAGAGAACACTCTCGATAATGCAAGTCACACAGCGAGGTTTATTTCCAGCTAGCTGGGGTCCAAGTATCTGCCCGGTGCAGTGGGTTTCAACAAGGACCCCGAGCACTCAAAGCCAAGGGTTTATATAGCATTTTTTAAAAAAACATCCAACTCACAGTAATTTTCCATCACTTCAGGGACCATACATACTTTTGGCTTGTGCCCCCCTGGTGGTTTAGCAAGATAAGCTCTCTTCAACATCTGGTCCCCATGCCGCAACCGCCTAGCCGTCCTGGTGGTTTAAGCTGATTAGCTGCAGCCGGGGTGTTGCAGGGTGGGATACTTTCTTGGAACTAAAACAGGGAGAAGGTTCCTGGAACTAAAACAGAGAGGGTAAAGTTCAGCCCTTGGGCCTGAGATGGCTGCCCAAGCTAAGATGGCTGTACTTATGCTAATCCACTCTTATAATCTCTTACTATGCAAATCATGTATTTAGGGAAAAAGTTAATAAATGGGCTTATTGGGCAGAAAGCCTTGCTTTTTTTTTCTTGTTGTTGTTGTTGTTTTGTTTTTTAAGTAGGTTCCACACCCAGAGTGGAGCTTCAACTCACAACCCTGAGATCAAGAGTCACATGCTCTATCACCTGAGCCAGCCAGGTGCCCCAAAAAGCCCTGCTTTATATGGATGCCTGCTGTTTTCTATTTCATAGATCTTTATCTCATTAACAGTCTCATGGACCACGACTTATATTCAAATCACTTGTCCTGGCATGTAAGGTGAGGGATGAATCTATTGTGCAGTTGATTACATTTACAGATTAAAATGACCTATGGCCTTAATTTTGCCATTATAATGACAATGCTAGTGCTCCTCTCATATACTGGATACCATCCAGATGCCATACTCCATACTGGCTCTTTGTCTAACACTCCTCTCAACCTTAAACCCCAAACCTTGCTTTGGTATTCATTTGCTTCCAAAAGCTAACACCAGTGGCAATTTTTCAGGACACTGCCCTCAAGCCACTGGAAACCACTTTGGTCACAATCCAGGGTTGGAGATACTTGAGAATTTATACATCTCTTGGTGAGTGAAGGGGAGAAAGAAGAATTTACCAATAATTGAAGAGAAGAGGATTATGAAAGCCCAGGCTCTCTCATCTCATATGGGGGCACTCTGATATATGACTTATTTTCCAGAGTTTTCCTGTGGGATCAGGCTGAAACTGTCCCCTATAGGATACACTTTACTTTGGCTTTGGCCCCTGCCCTGCCCTGCTTCCCCAACATCATCAGTGATTTCATTTGTGAGCACTTCATTAATAACTCACTCATATATGAATCCTTCTATCAGAGTCTACTTCTGAGGAGACTATCCTTCCACAAACAATAAAAATATTTATTTTTTTCAGTGTCAGAAATCACTCAGTAATAATAAGCAATGGGTTTGTTGTTAACAAAATTATTGTTGCTCAAACTTAAACTGACGGCTCCAGTTATATAAAGAAACGAGGAATGTTTCTAAATATCACTTTAGAATGATTAGAATGATTAACAAGATATATTGTTAAATTTAAAGAGAACAATAGGAAAAACCTGAGTATAGTGTGCTAGCTCCCCCCCCCCAAAAGATTTATTTATTTATTTATTTGACAGACAGAGATCACACGCAGGCAGAGAGGCAGGCAGAGAAAGAGGAAGGGAAGCAGGCTCCCCGCCGAGCAGAGAGCCCAACGTGGGGCTCGATCCCAGGACCCCGGGATCATGACCCGAGCCAAAGGCAGAGGCCTCAAGCCACTGAGCCACCCAGGAGCCCCAGTGTGCTAGCTTTTATGTAAGAAGGAAGTAGAAGTAAAATGATATACGTATTTGTTATGAACTGAGTATCTCCCAAAAATTCATATGTTGAAGCCCGAAACCCCAACATGATGGTATCCAGAGATAGATCCTGAGAGGAGGTGATAAAGATTAAGTGAGATCAAAAGGGTAGGTCCCTAGTCTCATAGACCTGGTTCCCTCAGAAGACTAGGAAGAAACATCTGACTCTTTCTCGGCCATGCGAGTCTGCTGCAAGCCAGAAAAAGAAAGCTCACCAGAAATCAAATCAGCCAGCACCTTCACAGACTTTTAGCTAGACTAGAAAGAATATATATGAGAAGATTTAAATTGTTATGAGAAGATTTATATTGTTAAAATTGGGAATGAGGAAGGGGATGTCCCTACCCACAACACAAAAATAAAAGAATTCTAAAAGAATACTCTGAACAACTCTACACAAATTAGATAACTTAGATGAAATGAACAAATTTCTAGAAAGACATAAATTATCAAAACTGAATCAAGAAGATACAAGATATCTAAATAGAACCGTGACAAGTAAACAAACCTACTTAATAATCAAATGTTTTTCACAGAGAAAAACCCAAGCCCAGATAACTTGCACTGAATTCACCAAACTTTCAAGAGTTGACACACCTGAGCATTCATAAACTCTTCTAAACTGTGGATGAGGAGGAACACATCCTAACTCACTCTGTGAAGTCAGAATTGCCCTGATATCAAAATGCAGAAAAGGCCTCATAAAAAAGAAGACAACAGACCAATACATCTTAGAAATATAAATGCAAAAATTTCAACAAAATAGTAGTAAACTGAACCCAGCAATGCATAAGATTACACATGATGACCAAGTAGGTTTTTACCCTGCAATGCCAAGTCAGTTTAATGTACAAAAATTAATCAAAGCAAAACACAATATTAATTTTTTAAAAAAGGACAAAAACCTGTGATCATCTCAATAGATGCAGAAAAAGCATTTGACAAAATCCAACACTGTTTCAAGAAACAAACACATTCAATAAACTAGGAATGGAAGGTAACTTCTTCAACCTGTTACATACATCTGTGAAAAATCCACAGCTAACATCAAACTCATCTTTTTGTTTGTTTCTTTTTTTTTAATTTTTTATTTTTTTATAAACATATAATGTATTATTAGCCCCAGGGGTACAGGTCTGTGAATCGCCAGGTTTACACACTTCACAGCACTCACCATAGCACATACCCTCCCCAATGTCCATAACCCCACCACCCCCTCCTGACCCCCCTCCCCCCAGCAACCCTCAGTTTGTTTTGTGAGATTAAGAGTCTCTTATGGTTTATCTCCCTCCAGATCCCATCTTGTTTCATTTATTCTTTTCCTACCCTCCAAACCCCCTCATTGAATCTCCACTTCCTCATATCAGGGAGATCATATGATAGTTGTCTTTCTACGATTGACTTATTTCGCTAAGCATGATACCCTCTAGTTCCATCCATGTCATCACAAATGGCAGGATTTCATTTTTTTGATGGCTGCACAGTATCCATTGTGTATATATACCTCATCTTCTCTATCCATTCATCTGTTGATGAACATCTAGGTTCTTTCCATAGTTTGGCTATTTTGGACATTGCTGCTATAAACATTCGGGTGCACATGCCCCTTCGGATCAGTATGTTTGTATCTTTAGGGTAAATACCCAGTAGTGCAATTGCTGGGTCATAGGGTATCTCTATTTTCAACTTTTTGAGAAACCTTCATGCTGTTTTCCAGAGTGGTTGCATCAATTTGCATTCCCACCAACAGTGTAGGAGGGTTCCCCTTTCTCCACATCCTAGCCAGCATCTGTCATTTCCTGACTTGTTAATTTTAGCCATTCTGACTGGTGTGAGGTGGTATCTCATTGTGGTTTTGATTGGTATTTCCCTGATGCTGAGTGATGTGGAGCATTTTTTCATGTGTCTGTTGGCCATCTGGATGTCTTCTTTGCAGAAATATCTATTCATGTCCCCTGCCCATTTCTTGATTGGATTATTTGTTCTTTGGGTGTTGAGTTTGCTAAGCTCTTTATAGATTTTGGATACTAGCCCTTTATCTGATATGTTGTTTGCAAATATCTTCTCCCATTCTGTCAGTTATCTTTTGGCTTTGTTAACTGTTTCCTTTGCTGTGCAAAAGCTTTTGATCTTGATGAAATCCCAATAGTTCATTTTTTCCTTTGCTTCCCTTGCCTTTAGTGATGTTCCTAGGAAGAAGTTGCTGCGGCTGAGGTCGAAGAGGTTGCTGCCTGTGTTCTCCTCAAGGATTTTGATGGATTCCTTTCTCACATTGAGGTCCTTCATCCATTTGGAGTCTATTTTTGTGTGTGGTGTAAGGAAACAGTCCAATTTCATTTTTCTGCATGTTGCTGTCTAATTTTCCCAACACCATTTGTTGAAGAGGCTGTCTTTTTTCCATTGGACATTCTTTCCTGCTTTGTCGAAAATTAGTTGACCATACAGTTGAGGGTTTATTTCTGGGCTCTCTATTCTGTTCCATTGATCTATGTGTCTGTTTTTGTGCCAGTACCATACTGTCTTGATGATGACAGCTTTGTAATAGAGCTTGAAGTCCAGAATTGTGATGCCACCGACTTTGGCTTTCTTTTTCAATATTCCTTTGGCTATTTGAGGTCTTTTCTGGTTCCATATAAATTTTAGGATTATTTGTTCCATTTCTTTGAAAAAAGTGGATGGGATTTTGATAGGGATTGCATTCAATGTGTAGATTGCTTTAGGTAGCATAGACATTTTCACAATATTTATTCTTCCAATCCAGGAGCATGGAACATTTTTCCATTTCTTTGTGTCTTCCTCAATTTCTTTCATGAGTACTTTATAGTTTTCTGAGTATAGATTCTTTGCCTCTTTGGTTAGGTTTATTGCTAGGTATCTTATGGTTTTGGGTGCAACTGTAAATGGGACTGACTCCTTAATTTCTCTTTCTTCTGTCTTGTTGTTGGTGTAGAGAAATGTAACTGATTTCTGTGCATTGATTTTATATCCTGACACTTTACTGAATTCCTGTACAAGTTCTAGCAGTTTTGGAGTGGAGCCTTTGGGTTTTCCACATATAGTATCATATCATCTGCAAAGAGTGATAGTTTGACTTCTTCTTTGCTGATTTGGATGCCTTTAATTTCTTTTTGTTGTCTGATTGCTGAGGCTAGGACTTCTAGTACTATGTTGAGTAGCAGTGGTGATAATGGACATCCCTGCCGTGTTCCTGACCTTAGCAGAAAAGCTCTCAGTTTTTCTCCATTGAGAATGATATTTGCAGTGGGTTTTTCATAGATGGCTTTGATAATATTGAGGCATGTGCCTTCTATCCCTACACTTTGAAGAGTTTTGATCAGGAAGGGATGCTGTACTTTGTCAAATGCTTTTTCAGCATCTATTGAGAGTATCATATGGTTCTTGTTCTTTCTTTTATTAATGCATTGTATCACATTGATAGATTTACGGATGTTGAACCAAACTTGCAGCCCAGGAATAAATCCCACTTGGTCATGGTGACTAATCCTTTTAATGTGCTGTTGGATCCTACTGGCTAGTATTTTGGTGAGAATTTTCACATCTGTGTTCATCAAGGATATTGGTCTATAATTCTCTTTTTTGATGGGATCCTTGTCTGGTTTTGGGATCAAGGTGATGCTGGCCTCATAAAATGAGTTTGGAAGTTTTCCTTCCATTTCTATTTTTTGGAACAGTTTCAGGAGAATATGAATTAATTCTTCCTTAAATGTTTGGTAGAATTCCCCTGGGAAGCCGTCTGGCCCCGGGCTTTTGTTTGTTTGGAGATTTTTGATGACTGTTTCAATCTCCTTACTGGTTATGGATCTGTTCAGATTTTCTATTTCTTCCTGATTCAGTTGTGGTAGTTTATATGTCTCTAGGAATGCATCCATTTCTTCCAGATTGTCAAATTTTTTGGCGTACAGTTGCTCATAGTATGTTCTTATAATTGTTTGTATTTCTTTGGTGTTGGTTGTGATCTCTCCTCTTTCATTCATGATTTTATTTATTTGTGTCCTTTCTCTTTTCTTTTTGATAAGTCTGGCCAGGGGCTTATCAATCTTGTTAATTCTTTCAAAGAACCAGCTCCTAGTTTCGTTGATTAGTTCTGTTGGGTTTTGATTTCTATTTCATTGATTTCTGCTCTGATGTTTATGATTTCTCTTCTCCTGCTGGGTTTAGGCTTTCTTTATTGTTCTTTCTCCAGCTCCTTTAGGTATAGGGTTAGGTTGTGTATTTGAGACCTTTCTTGTTTCTTAAGAAAGGCTTGTATTGCTCTACATTTTCCTTTCAGGACTGCCTTTGCTGTGTCACACAGATTTTGAACCATTGTGTTTTCATTATCATTTGTTTCCATGAATATTTTCAATTCTTCCTTAATTTCCTGGTTGACCCATTCATTCTTTAGAAGGATGCTGTGTAGTCTCCATGTATTTGCGTTCTTTCCAAATTTCCTCTTGTGATTGAGTTCTAGCTTCAGGTCTGAAAATATGCAGGGAATGATCCCAATCTTTTGATACTGGTGGAGACTTGATTTGTTACCCAGGATGTGATCTATTCTGGAGAATGTTCCATGTGCACTAGAGAAGAATGTATATTCTGTTGCTTTGGGATGGAATGTTCTGAATATATCTGAGATGTCCATCTGGTCCAGTGTGTCATTTAAGGCCTTTATTTCTTTGTTGACCTTTTGCTTGGATGATCTGTCCATTTCAGTGAGGGGAGTGTTAAAGTCCCCTACTATTATTGTATTATTGTCAATGTGTTTCTTTGATTTTGTTATTAATTGGTTTATATAGTTGGCTGCTCCCATGTTAGGGGCATAGATATTTAAAATTATTAGAGCTTCTTGTTGGACAGACCCTTTGAGTATGATATAGTGTCCTTCCTCATCTCTTATTATAGTCTTTGGCTTAAAATCTAATTGATCTGATATAAGGATTGCCACCCCAGCTTTCTTTTGATGTCCATTAGCATGATAAATTGTTTTCCACCCCTTCACTTTAAATCTGGAAGTGTCTTCGGGGCTAAAATGAGTTTCTTGTAGGCAGCATATTGATGGGTTTTGGTTTTTTATCCATCCTGATACCCTGTGTCTTTTGATTGGGGCATTTAGCCCATTTGCTTTCAGGGTAACTATTGAGAGATATGAATTTCGTGCCATTGTATTGCCTGTAAGGTGACTGTTACTGTATATTGTCTCTGTTCCTTTCTGACCTACTACTTTTAGGGTCTTTCTTTGCTTAGAGGACCCCTTTCAATATTTCCTGTAGAGCTGGTTTGGTGTTTGCCAATTCTTTCAGTTTTTGTTTGTCTTGGAAGCTTTTTATCTCTCCTTCTATTTTCAATGATAGCCTAGCTGGATATAGTATTCTTGGCTGCATGTTTTTCTCGTTTAGTGCTCTGAATATATCATGCCAGTTCTTTCTGGCCTGCCAGGTCTCTGTGGATAAGTCCACTGCCAATCTAATATTTTTACCATTGTATGTTACAGACTTCTTTTCCCGGGCTGCTTCCAGGATTTTCTCTTTCTCGCTAAGACTTGTAAATTTTACTATTAGGTGACGGGGTGTAGACCTATTCTTATTGATTTTGAGGGGGATTCTCTGCACCTCCTGGATTTTGATGCTTGTTCCCTTTGCCATATTAGGGAAATTCTCTCCAATAATTGTCTCCAATATACCTTCTGCTCCCCTCTCTCTCTCTTCTTCTTCTGGAATCCCAATTATTCTAATGTTGTTTCGTCTTATGGTGTCACTTATCTCTTAAATTCTCCCCTCGAGATCCAGTATTTGTTTGTCTCTTTTTTGCTCAGCTTCCTTATTCTCTGTCATTTGGTCTTCTATATCACTAATTCTTTCTTCTGCCTCATTTATCCTAGCAGTAAGAGCCTCCATTTTTCATTGCACCTCATTAATAGATTTTTTTATTTCAACTTGGTTAGATTTTAGTTCTTTTATTTCTCCAGAAAGGGCTTTCATCTCTCCAGAGAGGGTTTCTCTAATATCTTCCATGTCTTTTTCGAGCCCAGCTAGAACCATGAGAATCGTCATTCTGAACTCTAGATCTGCTATATTACCAATGTCCATATTGATTAGATCCCTAGCCTTTGGTACTGCCCCTTGTTCTTTTTTTTGTGGTGAGTTTTTCTGCCTTGTCATTTTGTCCAGATAAGAATATATGAAGGAGCAAATAAAATACTAAAAGGGTGGCAAAAACCCCAGGAAAATGTGCTTTAACCAAATCAGAAGAGACCCCAAATCATGGGGGGGAGAAAGGGGATAAAAAGAAGTTCAGAAAAAAAAAATTAAAAAAAGAAAACAAATGAAGAAAAAATATAAAAAAGAAAAAAATATATATATATATTAGACTGGTGACTAGAACAGGATCACCCACTTAATTTTGGGAGTATTTTGGACTCTTAGGAGAATCTACCTCCCAAAAGTCAAAGAATGAAAAACATATATAAGGGTAAACACAATGAAGGGATGGAATATGCCTATAAAGATGAAAAAAAATTTTTTTTTAATTTCTAAAAAAAGAGTTGATACACTAAGTTGGTTGGGAGAATAAAGAAAAAGAAAGTGGAGAGAATTTGCTTGGGCTGGAGACTAGAACAAGTCTGGGGCTAGATTTAGGGTATATTTTGATCTGTTAGAAGAAGTTGTACCCCAAATTTTTTAGAAGAAAAAACCCTATGTGTATACAAAAAATAAAGTCAGATACAATGAAGGATAAAATATGACTATAATAATGAAGGTTCAAAAAAGATTATTATTATTTTTTTATGAAAGGTATTGTTAAGATAAACTAGTTAAAAAATGTTAAAAGAGGAAAGGGTAAAAGTTAAAAAAAATTTAGCAGAAGAAAAAAAATAAAATTAAAAAAAATTAATTAACTGCAAGACTAAAGAATCATGGAGAAAAAGCCATGAATTCTGTGCTTTGCTTTCTCCTTCTTTGAAATTCTGCAGTTCTTCTTGGTAAGTGAACTTAGTCTTAGCTGGATTTCTTGTTCATCTTCTGGGGGAGAGCCCTGTTGTAGTGATTCTCAAGTGTTTTTGCCTGGGGCAGAATTACACCGCTCTTACCAGGGACCAGGCTAAGTAATCCACTCGGGTTCCCTTTTGTTCCCTGAACACTTTCTATAGAGTTCCGGAGGACAGTAATGAAAATGGTGGCCTCCCACTCTCCAGCCCAGAGGAGCCGAGAGCTCGGGGTCCCACTCCTCAGCGTGCCCTCAGAGGAAAGCGTTCAATCACTCCCGTCTCCCTGGCCTCCGTCTGCACTCCAAGCTCACCCAGTCTGTGACCAAGTGTCTCTATCTCTGGCACATAGCTTCGCCCGAAGTCTCCGAACCCCACAGATCCCTGAGCTCTTCTATGGGGTGTCTCCCCAAATCTTGTGGAGATCCCACTCACAGAGCAATGGCCTGTACCATGGATTACAGTTCAAGGCAACCCCAAGTTGAGAGCTCACTCCTCGGCTCTGTCTCTGTAGCTGGTTTCCCCGCTCTAATACCTGTGAGCTCTGAGACACAGACACCCCTGATCCTTCTGTGACCCCGCGGGACCTGGGGCCATCCTGACCCTGTGTGGACTTCACCCCAGTTTAGCCTCTGGAGCAATGTCCCTCAGTGGAGCAGACTTTTAAAAGTCCTGATTTTGTGCTCCGTTGTTCCACTGCTTGCTGGGAGCCGCCCCTCCCCCTGTGGTCTATCTTCCTGTTGCTTTGGATTCACTTCTCCTCCAGTCCTATCTTTCAGAAAGTAGTTGGTTTTCTGTCTCTAGAATTGTTCTCTTCGATCTCCTGTTGGATTTGTTTGGTGTTTGCAATGGTTTGATAAGCTATCTAGCTGATCTCCTGCTACCTGATGTCGTCTCAGCCTGCTACTTCTCCACCATCTTGACTGCCCACCCCCTGCATCAAACTCATCTTAATAATCATACTGGCAATTATAATTTTGGTATTTTTACTTCAAATATTCTGGGAAACCACATTGTTTCTCTCATTCAATATTCACCAAAATAAACCAAGATTTCTTGGAGAAATGATTGATTGCAAGTCTGTGACAGAAAATAAGATGAGGCTGGAAGCTCATGAGGTGAGAAATCTTAAAGATTACTGGGATCACATCTGAAAATGTCCAGATATTTGAATATCTGAACCAGATAATATCAGAAAAACCTGAATATTTGAGCATACCTAGAAGTACAGATCAAACAGAGATGTTTTTAAAAATATGTTAAGTCATAATGATTTTCAAAAAACAAAAACTAATTACTTACCTTTCAAGAAAGTTAAGGAACAAACTCATACTGAAAACTGGTAAATGACAGGAAGAATAAAACCTGTAAGCTGCCTTCCTGTATAAACTGTACCACAGGGTAATCAAACAAGTAATGAGGGAACGTTTGTCTTTATGGAAATATTCTAGCCAATAAAGAAAGAAATTATAGAATTAGGACATCACCATTTTAAATACTCTTAATGAAATAATGAATAGGCAATAATAATTCATGGCTGTTAACCTAATAAAATAGGAATAATTGGATTTTATATGCCTCCTGATGGAAATATATGTAATAAAAATTGTAGTTGGATCTACCCAAGCCCCTAGTTCGAACAACCAATTAATTTTAAAAATACAGAAGACAGAGGAAATGTTAACCTCATAGGCATGCAATAAGCAAACTCCAGGATATAGAAAACTCCACAGCACAAATGTCTAGTTTCTTCAACAAATAAGTCATAAAGTAATACAAAGGACAGCAGGGAGGAACAGAAAGTATACTTTTGTAAGATTTTTGAACTATGAATGAAATGACATAATATTGCTCAAAAATAGACCATGATAAATCCCTAAATGCATTAGAAAATGAGGTACAATTAACTACAAAATGGAGATAAAATGGAATAATATAAAATTTTCAATTAACCCAAAACAGGACCCAAAAAACTAAGAAAAGGGAACAACAACAACAACAAAAAGATGAAATAAATAGGAAACAACCTAATAATTTGGTAGATTTAAACCCAACCATACTGACAATTACATAAAAATATAACCGTGCAAATATCCAAGTAAAGGCAGAGATTTTTCTTTTCAGATTAAATACAAAAGCAAAATCCAACTATAAGACATCCAAACATAATCAATTAAAGGCAAAATGATAGAAAATGACATACCACATGAACACTAATAAAAGGAAAACTGAAGTGGCTATGTTCCTATGAGACAAAGTACATGTTAGACCAAAAAATGTTGTCAGTGATAAATAGGGCCATTTCATAATGATGAAGGGGTCAATTAACCAAGAAGACATAGCAATCCTAAACACAGACACACCCAACAGCAGAGTTCCAAAAGTGAAGCAGCAAATGATAGACCTAAAAGGAGAAACAGACGAATCTGCAATTATAGTTAAAAATCCAACATCCCTCTCTCAGTAATTGATAGAATTAATATATAGAAAATTATTATGGATATAAATGATCTGAACAACAACATCAAACAGCTTGACTTAACTGAAATTTTAGAACACTTCAATGTACAAAAGCAAAATACACATTTTTTTCAAGTGCATATGAACATTTGCCAGGTTGGACCACATTCTAGGCCATAAAACAAACCAAAAAATTTAAGAATTGAAATCATGCAGAGTATATTGTCTGACTATGAGAAACTCATGCAGAAATCAGTAACAAAAATATAGAACATCCTTAAATATTTGGAAATTAACAACACACTTCTAAATAACCCATGGGTCAAAGACAAAAATCACAAGAGAATTGGAACATATTTTGAACTGAATAAAAATGAAAGTTCAACATTTGAAAATTTGTGGGATACAGTTAAGACAACACTTCAAGATGAATGTACAGCATTGAATGCTTATATTAGGGGGAAAAAAGCCCCAACTCAATGATTTAAATTTCCACCTTACATCTTCTTATAAGAAGAGCAAATTGAACCCAAAGTAAGCAAAAGAAAATAATCTAAAGTGTAAGTCAATAAAATGAAAAACAAAAACATAATAAAGAAAATCAATGAACCCATAATCAAGTTATTTGAAATGATCAATAAGAATGATAAGCCTCTAGAAAGACAGACCAAGAAAAAAAGACAGAAGACACACATTACTAATATAGGAATGAAAGAGAAGATACCACAACAGACACTATAGGCATTAAAACGATAATACAGGGATATTTTAGCCAGTGAACTCAACACCCTAAATAAAGTAGACAAATTTCTTGAAAGAAATCAGCTGTGAAAGCTCACTTAAAATAAAATAACATCAAAAATCCTATATCTATTATAGACACTGGATTTGTGATTTAGAAACTTTCACTAAGAAAACTCCAGGCTCAATGTCTTCACTTCTACCAAATATATAAGAAACAAATAACAACAATTCTACACAAAATCTCTGGAAAATGGAGTAGGAGGGAATACCCTACCTACTCAGTTTATGAGTCCATGTTAAGCCGATACAAACACCAGGCAATAATATTATAGAAAAAGAAAACTCCAGACCAACATCTCTCATGACACAAATGTCTCTCACCAAAATAGCAGATTGATCCAGCAGTACATAAATCTCAACAGATAAAAATAGAAGAGGAGTAAGTTTACATATTAGAAGAGATTTACAGTACCTTGCAACTAGGACCTTTGTGTAGCTCATGTATGGATCCTGATTTTAAAAAATCAAAAAAATTTGCACTTACTCAACATTTGTTGATATTAAGGACTTAAAGTGTCAATGTCTTTTGTATGATAATGGTACTGTGATAATGTTTTTTGAAAAGGGTCCTTTAGAGAAATAATTGGTCATACATGCTGAAAAAAGTACATATCATATAATCTCTAGGAACTGATCTGAAACAATCTATGTGAGGTGGTGGTGAGGAATGAGAGCAGTTTCACCAAACAACATTGTGCATATGTCGGTAACTGTTGAAACTAATCCGACCACACTATTCTATTTTTATATATGTTCAAAATTTCCATAAAATGTAGTTTAACAATATAAATGTAATATAAATACAATATAAATTTAGGGCACACAGGTGGCTCAGTCAATTAAGCCTCCGACTCTGGATCTCAGCTCAAGTCTTGATTTCAGGGTCATGAGTTCAAGCCCCATGTTGGGCTCCACACTGGGTATAGAGCTTACTTAAAAAAAAAAAAAAAAGATATGTAAATGTAATATAAAGTTTTAAAAAAATAAGTGATTAAAATATGGCTCTCCTAATACATCCCTAAGAGCTTCGTTCTGTTAAAGAATAATCATGGGCCTGATGAGCTATAGATCTTTTCCCCTCAACTTTGAAAAGAAGCTGTTGAAGTCCAACACATGCCCTTCTCCCTTTGGTTTGCTACCAAAAAATTCAGATTTCAAGCCTTTTTAACATAATAGTAGATTAAGACTTACTTTCTTATTGACAACCTTCTTCTGTTGTCATCCCAGGAAAATCATTTTGTGATTTTTTTTTTCTCTTTCATAATTACGAGGTGCCAGGCCCTCTCCAAACTTGCAGAGATATGAAGTCAAAAATGAAATAAAGAGCATCTTTCTTTCCAGTATCTACTGTGCAACAAACACTGTGATGCCTAGTGTTTCTTTAGGTGATATTTATCATCTTCAATCTGCAAATGAGAAAAGAGCTTTAGCAACTTGATTTGTGGCTTAAAATATATGTCATTGTTTAAACAACTTGTTTATAAGGATAGGGAAGATGTCAGAAAATTTTGTTGTTTTGTTTTGTTCTATACTATGGGTCAGTAAGCTCTTCAGTAAAAGGCCAGTTGATAAATATTTTAGGCTTTACAGACCATGCGTCACATCTTCTTTGTTTTGTTTTGCTTTGTTTGCAACTCTTTAAAAATGAAAAACATATTTTGTTCTCAGGCTTAAAAACAGACCATGGGGCCAGATTTGGATCACGGGCTGCAGTTTGCCAACCCCTGTGCTAGACTATGATACGCTTCCTTTTAATTCATTTATAATATCTCCTTTCAATTAAAAGAATCGAAAGGCTATCCTGCACCATTTGGTACTGATCATGGTAGAAGGCAAATAATAAAGACTTCATGTCAGCCATGTGATCACCTCTCTTCCCTAGAAGTTTACCAATGAACTGAGGATGTTGGAAGCAAGATGATGGCAAGTGGTCACCTAACCTGAAGGGCATGATTTTTGCAATTATTATGCCAAGGAAAACAGTGTGATGTGCTTGTCTGAATTCTACGACTTCATTCATTCTATAGTCACAACAACATATAGTCAAAACCAAGATAAAACACATGCTTGTCCTCACAAGGGAGTTTTGAAGTTAGGAATCAGTATTTCTCACTCAGGTGCTCTTGAAACACAAAAACTAAATCAAGGTGATTTTTAGGCCTTCTCTGTGGAACTAATCACATCAAAGTAAAATGTGTTCTAGATTAAAATAGATGTAGCAAAATAAAATGTGAGATTTCCCTTGTTGCCCCATGATCTCCCATTCCAGTCCCATATTGCCCTCAGAGGCCTCCCAAGTCCTGAGGAGGATTAGGGTCACTTGGGAGGAGTGCAAAAAGAAAGAAATGATACTCCAGTCTTTAGTTTATAAATCAATTTTAAAATCCATAAAAGAGACTGCAATCTTAAGACCAAAGCATTTTATTTTTAAGAGTCAGCCTTCCTGAAAAAAGAACAATCTGGGAATCTAAAGTAATAAGACCTGAAGTTAGCAGGGCCTAGAGTTTATGCCATAAACAAGTGACTGGAAAGAAAAGAGGAAAGGAAACAAATTAAAGTAGATGAGGGTTGCTTGAGTTGTAAGGGAGAAGAGAAGTGGGGGGACAGACTACTAAGGAGGACAGTGGTGAGGCCAGGAGGGGTCTTGGGGAGAAGAGAGGAATCTACTTTAAAAAAGTGCTAGCACCTACCTGCATAGACACTTCCTTTTCCACAATGATGAATTACCAGCCCAGCCCAGTAGCAGGCTGTGCACCACCCTGTAAGTGAACCCTTGAGAGCTCTTTATGCTAAGAAAAACTCAGTATGAACCTTCCTTCAACAGTGGCCCTCAGGTCCCTTATTGATGATCCCTTGAAAATGATGCCCATTGAAACCCTGAGAGTTTGCTCAACACAATTCAAACAAACAAGGTAGGACAGACAAGAACCAACCTGAAACCCCACTCCCCAATCCCTCCGCATATATCACACTCCAGCAAAGAGTGTTAAAACCCTAACCCCAGGTATTCTAAGACATCTGAGGTACGAGAGAGTGTAACTGTGCACAAGGACACCCTGCTAGCAAGTGACAAAGCTGGGACTCAAACCCAGCTTGGTCTTGCTCCAAAGCTACTGCTCTTAACTGTAGTAGTATAGTGCCTCCCAAAATTCATTTAGGGCCTAAACTTCTTTAATGCATTTTTTAATGAAAGTCCATCTGCCTAGAATAAGCATAAGAACAAGATGAAATTTCATTTGTATTACCACTGACACACAAATTCCTTATATACATCCCTACTATACCCAGAGTTCCTTATATGGGTTAGCTCACTGAATCCTCATAACCGCCAGCAGAGTAAACAGTGTTGGAGATAGGAATTGGATGCTCAGACAGGTTAATTAATTTAACCCACGTCACACAACTAGTAAGTAGCAGAGCCAGGAATCAAGCTCAGATCTGGCTGATGCCAAAGATGCTATTCTTTTCCACTACAGCAAATCTGCAAACAAACATGTACATAGAATTTATGAAAACAAATTGCATTGTATTTTTAAGTTTGCCATTTATTTCACATAAAATAAACTGCTCAAACAAATTCCTGTCCATTACTCTCCAATTTCTTAGCCTACTGCTAAATATAAACTTAATTTTGTTCTGCTTACAATGCTTATCTTTAACAAATAACTTGTCTTATTAAATTAGATTCCTGACCTTAAATACCTATTTACTCTAAATTCCCAGCACAGGATTCAGATACATAAATAAGGAAAGAAGAAATAAAGTGAGGAGGAAGTGAGTCAGAGAAATAAGAAAAAAGTAAAGGATTGAAATTAGGAATAAAATGGGTAATAAATATCTGCTTAGAATAGGTAGACTTTAAAAAATTAGTGGTATCTTAAGATTTCAGAGATAAATTTGTAGTATTTTTTGTAAAATGTTCCATATTTTTATGTTCACTGTCAGTTCTCCTAACCACGACTAATTTAACTTTGTATTGTTCATTTCAGACCAAGTGCAATTATCTCCAGGAACTTGACTATGGAAGGTGAACCACCCTCCAACAGCTCCCCCCCGTGGCCACACATCTAAACCACCGCAAACCTTTCCAGTTGAGATTCAGTTTTTCCCAGTTGTTCTGAAAGTTAATTTAAAAAAAAAAAAAAAAATCCTCCCTGGCATTATTTACAACTACTTCTTTGTTAAATGTCAACTTGTTTGTGAAATAGGAATTTTTCATCTTTAGCAATAATACACATGAGTCATAAATACACACTATCGATGGGCTATTACATTTTTTAGATTCATGAGCTTATAATGTATATTGCTTCTCGGCCACAGTCATAAAATATTTACTGAATATTACTGTAATTATAACATTACTGTAATATTGCTGTTACTAATGGCATGCACGTGGCATGGTCAGGCAGAGAGAATCTAATCGCCTCCCCAGGACAAAATGAAACACGTTTCCTCTGTCTGAATTCACTGAATCTACTTAACCAGATCTTCACAAAGCCATGTAGTGATTACTAATCCAGTGCAAATATCAGAAAGCAGCATTTGCTCTGGCAAACCCACTTAGCAAACTGCTTATCTGGCAGAGACTTTACATTGCTCCCTTAAGACTGTTTGCCTTTTACCCCCTGGATGAATTTGTCAGGGTCAGAACCAGGGAAAGTTGTAAGAGAAGAAAGCGGCATTTCCTATTTCAGTGCCTGTTTTCACAGGAGGTGACTTCATTCCAGCTTCGTACCACCCCTCCTACCCCATGCCAGTCTCTTTCACCTTCAGCCTTGTGGTTCTTTTCTCAACTTTAATCTATACCCCTGCCTCCATCCTAATCCCACACAGGTCATGGATGTGTTTTAGTAAAAGTAAAATGTCTCCTGCAGTATCAGGATGTGTGTAGGGACATTTAAATACTGAAGCACTTATTAGGAATCACAAAAATGGGTTGACTCAAGGACCATGGTGTTTTTCAAGCTACCATAAACTGAAAGGGATAGGAGCTGACGTAAATCAATATACTGTATTTATAGAGTGGTAATCAGAGGCCACCTCCATTGCCTCTTTTAGAGTAGAAAAAGGACAAGCCACACTCATATTAAATGTGGATAGAACACAGCTTGCCCAGCTCTCCCTCCATTCCTTCTGTTCCTCCCAAGACTGACCCTCCGCTGGATGCAGGCACTGTGGCAGGTGCTGGGACTTCACAGGTAGATCATACTTTTTCTCAGGGAGTCAAACGATAGTGGGGACAGCCACATAAACCAACAATTATCATACTGTGTGATAACTATTTAAAAATTAAAGTTAGCTAATCTGGATTATGGGATGGGGCTGGCAGGGAGAGGAAACAAAAATGGAAGGTTTGGGGGTAAGATTTCCAAAGGAAAAGACATCTGAGCCTCATCTCTACCCTAGAGTAGCAGAGAGGTAGGGGAAGTCACACATGGTAAGAGGAGGAAGGATGGTAATGTGGAAGGATGGAAGGGCAGGGAAGTATTTTTTTTGTCTTTAACTCAAAGTGTTTTATTTGTGTCACTGCATTCCAAGGAACTCTGGAAGCCTGAGAGTAGACAGAGGTCATGGGGGATCACACCTGATTTATTCCAGAAAGCCTCAGCTCCTGTTAGCCGTGACCATAGCCCTAGTAGTCGAACCCAGGGCTCCACCTGTCTACCCTCCTGGATTAGCTTCTTGCCAACCTCCTCTGTCAGTGAAGCATGCTGATGACCCCCATTCCAAGCTGGCCTGCAAAAGCTGACTGAATCTCAGGTCCAGATGATCCCACGGTAGACTAGGGTACCCCCCCGAAATTTTTTCCTACAGAAGTTACCTGCAAAGGAACAGTGCATTCTAGGTTACAAAATGCAAAAATCCTTCAGTAAATTCTGGCCACACTTATTTTGGGAGCACAAACCAACAACACCGCTGTTTTGGTTTGTTTGTTTTCAAAAAAAAAAAAAAAAAATCATAGCTCAGAACCTACTTCAAGACCTCTCTAAAGGCAATTCCTATTTCAGTGTGTTACATACGTCCCAACTCTGAATCCACTATTCCAGGAACCCATTACACATCGGGCCAAAATGCTGAAAGTCTTCTTCCAAACTGGAAATCTGTTTTCCCTGGTAGATTTAGTGAGTTTGAATATTTCCCCATTTTATTTGATCCCATTTGCAGATGATCAACCAGAAAACAGTTCTACCTGGGTGTTTATTAAAACATTGCCGAGGCTGCTAATGAATGGAGACTCCTAGAGTAGTCCTTGACCCTGATGCTATCAGTGCCCTCTAGGTTCACCAGCTAAGTGACTCTTCCCATCACCCCTGCTCCTTCCCTTCAAGTTCAAGAAGGGACCTGAAGGGAGCCTCTTGGTATAAATAGTTATCACAAAACTCCCCTTTTATTACTCTGTTCTTTAGTCTTCTCAGTGGAAAAATATTGGAAAACTCTAGGACTTAGGTGTTTGGTGAAGGTGGGCATATCAGATCTTAGTGTTAAAAAGCTTTGGAAATTTCCTCAATTAAAATAACAACTAGATGTCAATGTCAATGTCTTCTAACCCAATAGTCTGGATGATGACATTGTATTCACTGTTTAATTAAGATTGATTAATTAAATTGATTTAGCCACCAGGGAACCTCTGATATGTACAATGGTTTTCTCCATTCTGACCAGACAAGGTCAATCACAAAGAAAATGATACTTTAACATTTTGTTGCTCCTCCCAAACCACGTCACATAAATCACAAATTTTTGCCAGTCACTTCTGAGATTAACTAGGAAACTAGAGAACATAGACCACACAGAAAGGCCTAGAGATGTTTGTTCCAATATCATACAAACAAAAAAGATCAATGTTAAAATGGGATGTTACCAAAACAATTTTTAAATAAGATGACGTCTGACTATCCAAAAGAAGAAAAAGTAGTAAATGATTCAGAGTTAGGAGGAAAAATGTCATTTTAAAAGCACGAACTCCCTAGTTAAATAACTCCAGACTGAAACTGGGATATAATTACCTCTAAGAAGTTAACTCAAATGGTTTCTACTAGGACTGTATTCAAAAGTGATTTTATAGCTCCAATCTGGATTCACTTCCAGAAAAGTCAAAGATGACTCAAGGCATACCTGATTTGATTTTTCCACTAATGAAATTTTTGTGATTTCATGAAAGAAATGTAAGACAGTTACACTAAAGTTTAATATGATGCATGCAGAGAAACAGTATGTAAAATTCAGCATGTAAATCACCAGACCTTCAGCTTGACCACAAAAATTCCAGTATCTACTTTACATAAGGATATGAATCTTGGATTGGGGATGATACAATTTTTCTTCTGTCAAGATATACACACTGACCTGAAAATTACACTATCATTTTATATCTGCTTAAGTGGGGCTTAAATCCCAACTAATCACAGAGTGTTATAATAATTAGAAATCTTAGATAATCATTTCTTCCACCCTTTGATGACAGGAAGAAACTGAGATCCAGAGAGGCCCGTCGAAATCTTTTACTAGCTTTCTCCCCTCCCCTTCCTTCCCTTCTTCCCCTCTTTCTCCCTTCTTTCTTCTCCTCCTCCTCTTCCTCCCAATTACTCCTCAGCTCGTAATCCAGTCTGAGTTCTGCCTACCATTGGAGAAGTCTTCTCTCCAATGACATGAATGCCTATTCTCTCTGTCTTGAAAATTCTCTTCCCTTCACTCAACCTATCAGGTCCCTGATTTTCTTGATACCACTGATAATTTTGCCTTAGAATATCCTCTTCTTCTACCTTCAACTTTTTTTAAAAAAAGATTTTATTTATTTATTTGACAGAGAGAGACACAGCAAGAGAGGAAACACAAGCAGGGGGAGTGGGAGAGGGAGAAGCAGACCTCCCACTGAGCAGGAAGCCCAATGCAGGGCTCAGTGCAGGGCTGGATGAGGGGCTCAATGTGGGGCTCCATCCCAAGACCCTGGGATCATGGCCTGAGCCAAAGGCTGACACTTAATGACTGAGCCACCCAGGCACCCCTTCTACCTTCAACTTAAATGTTAACTGTCAAGGCTCTGTCACAGATCCTCTTCTCTTTCTGTCTACACACTCTAGGAAAATGCGACTCCTCCTGGTACTAACTCCCAAATCTCCATCTTCATCCTAACCTTTCTCTAGAGCATCAGTCCCATGTCTCCCAGTGTCTACTTGATGTCTGCCTACTTAACCCACAGTTTCCCGAAACTCAGCATGTCCTGAACTGATGGAGTTCTTCTCCCCACCTCAAATCTACTCTTCCTCCTGGGTTCCCTAAATTAGAGAATAACCTTCCAGTCTCTCAAGCCAGAAACCTATGTATCATCCTAAACTCTACCCTCCCTTCTCTTCTTCAACCCCTACATTCAGTGAATCAATGACTCTTATAAATCTTATTTGTTAAATGTTTCTCTGCTGTGTCCATTTATTTCCATCTCCACCGTCTCTGTCCTAGCCCAAAGCCATTGCATTAGCCTCCTTACTGGCCCCTTCCTTCAACTTAGGTCATTGTCCAACACATTTTCTTCAGAGAAGCAAAAAGATCTTTCTTGCTATTTCATGGCTAAATCCCTTCTATTTTCCCCAGTGCTCTTAAAAATATGCTCAAATTCTAATACAAGTGTCAAGGTTCTGTGTTGTCTTGCTGCTTCTTCCTCTCCAACAGGCACAGTGTTTACCTCAGGCATTCTCAAATGTAGCTTTTTTTGCATCCGTTTCCACAGGAAGCTTTCAAAGGTACATACAAATGCACACAGATGCATATAACCTAAAGTTCAGTTATGTGCTGTAACCTGGCTTGTTTTCATTTGCTGCTGTGCCTTCACTTTGCACTAATTCTGCCATCTCCCCAGGATTGAGTTGTTAATTTCTGCACACACGCTAAAGGACCAGAAAAATAATTACTGGTTTCTAGAAATACAGCAGCTATTTCTGTTTTCTCTTTTGACACTTCTCTTGATGCCCAAGTTCTATAAAACAGACCCTTCCACAGAAGGGGGGTTTTGCTAAAGGAAACATCTGGCAACTTTGTAAAATATGAAAGTGCCAGAAACAAGGAATAGAGAGAAGATGAGAGAAGCAGTACCCCTGTGTATGACAACTTACCATGCCTGACGACAGCAGTCCTCACATCACATTTAACCAACTTCAAATTGCCAATGTCTTGCCAAGTACCTCCTGGGGAAAAAAGCAGCTGTTAAAGAAAATATATAAATGGTTCTAAAGGATAGCAAATACTTTTAAGAATCATCAAGAAACTATGAATTGTGTAAGACTGATGATTCATAGTCCTGTACCCCTGAAGCAAATAATACATCATATATGAATTTTAAAAAAAAGAATCATCAAGAAAGCTTTTGTAAAATATCTATGTTCTACTATGATCCCTGGGACTCTCATTCAGTAGGTTCTAGGTTAAGCTAGGGCATATATGTTTTTTAAAGCTTCACAGGTAATTATGATGCACAGAACATTTAAGAACAGCCACAATATACATTTGTAATAAACCTGTAGAAAATGTACTCATATAGTCCTCCTGGCTGTCAGTTTTCTGCAATTGCCTTAAATTTCAGAGAACATCAGGAGACGCGACTGACCAGACAAAGCTGTCAGGGATAACAGTCCACAGCTAATCCCTCTCATCTGGGAAAACAGGAAAAGCTAGGATGTAACTCTGTGAAACAAATAAAAATCCGTGACACGAAAAGGGAGAGGAAGAAGATAAATCAAGGTGGCTACTATCCTTGTTTCTGTTGACAGGACAAATAGATGGTTTTTCCATTCTTTTTATAGAGTATGCAGATGTTTTTAAAATGCATGTTTTCAAGAACACTGGTATTTCTCAAAAATTTTGAGAATATATTGTTCTTACGGTGAAAAATAAGTCTTTGGACTGACATATTTAGGATCATATGCTTGTTCTATCACTTCCTAACTATCTAACAGTGAGCAATTTGCTTACTTCTTCTGAATCTGTTTCCTCTGTCATAAAAATCAGGAAAAGGGAAAGTTCTCTAGTGAGTCAAATGGGCCCACAGATGTCTGTAGAAGAGTGTTGACTGAAAGGCAGAGGAGGAAAACAGTGATGGGCAAACCAGAAGTGTGGATGGACAGAGGCACCTAATGGGACAGACTGAAATGCACTCTGTTTTGGGAGGGCTGAAACTAGACACTAAATAAATGAACAACAACAATGAAACACGTAACAGCCCAACACATTAACTCTGGTTTATGCTAAAGGCCAGGCTTCTCAGCCCCTGACACAGAGTTTGTGCATCAGGACAAGGCAGACAATGGGAAACGGGAAATGGCTTCAAAGTACTTGAAAGCATCAGTCACTTAAATGTTCACATTTCACCAGGAGGAGTTAATTCAACAACCAGGAAAACCAAAACACTAAATGGCACCTAGAGAACTTTAGTTTGAACACATCTCCAAATACACAGGCATTCATGAAGATTGGGCCAAATCCCACAAATAAATGGAGAAGCTGAGAAAGATGGCAGAAATTCAGAAATGGCTGCGGAACTTTGGGTTAGTGCTTAACAATTTTTATTCCGAGTTGTATCAAACTAGTCAGATGTGAAGAAAATTATTTCATATGTATATAAAACTTCTAGCAGTTACTAAGACTGTGCATCAGTTAAATGACCAATTGTTCTGGGGAACAAACTCTTACCTTCCACCTCACTAAACACTTCTTAAAAATAAGCAAGAATACCAGTCCATGTGTGGAGATTTCAAAGACTCTTTGTGACTCCTCCTGAGACTTGAACAACCCTCATCTGTAGTGTGAGCTTCTGACCCCATTAAACCTCAAAGACTTCAGTAGACATTTATTTCTTCTGGTCTGTCATAGGAGAAGATGGAGAACAGAGATCACAATCTTCTGCATAATAGTCCTCTAATATGTAGAGAGAACCAGTCGTTGGGGCAGCCACCCAGCAAATCACAGTGCAAAGCACATACAGAGAAAGGTTTGATCTTTTGCCTTCTTCATGATCAATGAATGTTTCATACACATGATGCTGAACGTCCTTACTGTATTGAAGTTATCTACTCAGTGGCCCTATCTTAGAAACTGTCTCCCCCAACAGCACAATAAAATCCAGAACTGCTATCTTATAAGGTCACCACAACTGACTCCAGGAGCAGCTACCTACTGAGCAAACTGAGCCAATGGGTCCCTTCTCCAGGACTTGGGACAATAAAACAATTGATATAGTCTCTCTTTGGTGTTCAGCTATTTCATGGTTTCCATTATATAAGATGAAGCTACGTGGGGTGAAATACAGAGGAAGAGTTAGAGAAGCCTTCAAATCCCTGGTTGCAGCTGCCTGAGGTCCAGCCACATGCCTGCTCTTTCCAAGACCTGTGCTTTGGATCCTTTGACTCCAGGAGACACCCCTTTATCTTTCCTTTGTTGTTGTTGTGGTTGTTGTTGTTTAATTTAGCCTGAGTCAATTTTACATCCCAAAGAAACTAAACTAATGCTTAATAGTTGAACTTACTGTCTTAGAAGTTTGTTTTTTTTTTTAAGATTTTATTTATTTGACAGACAGAGATCACAAGTAGGCAGAGAGGCAGGCAGAGAGAGAGGGAAGCAGGCTCCCCACTGAGCAGAAAGCCCAATGAGGGGCTCGATCCCAGGACCCTGGGACCATGACCTGAGCCGAAGACAGAGGCTTTAACCCACTGAGCCACCCAGGCAACCCTGTCTTAGAAGTTTTCTAAGTGAAAAATAGACTACATAAGAATCATTTAGTCTGATCCTATTTTCAATGTCCTCCAAGGAGTATTTCCAACCACCCAACCAAGCATATCAACACGGCTTATTATCATTTACATACTACAATTCAGTAGAGCAGTTAAGAACTAAAGCCAGACATCCCAGCACTGAATCCCAACTCCACTTAGTTGGGAATCCACTAGTGGATTCTGTGACATGCCACCCAGATCCCTCTTCAGAACTAAGAAATTTATTCAATTCCCCCAGCTGCTGGGAGAGGCGCTAGCAGACCAGTCTCCAGAATAGTCCTCTATTGAGAACAGGTGCCTCACCCAAAGTCATAATCCCTTTCCAGGCACAGCTTGCATAATATAAAGGTCACTGCCCTCTCCCAATTCCGGAAAAATACATAGGGCTCTCCTTGCTCCAGAACTCCTCATGAAATTGACTGGAGCCTTTGTTGAGATTGCATCACACCTCAACTTTTCCTTCTTCCTAATCCTGCTTGCTTCTCTGCCTCCTGGGTGTTGATTCTGTGAGCATGCCTGGATAAACCTCCTTCATACAAATCTCCACGCCAGAGTCGGCTTCCTGAAGCACCCAACCTACAACTCACTTGTGAGATATCTGTGCCTCAGTTTCATCATCTGTAAAATAATGCTAATAATATGACCTATTTCACAGTAATATCATGAAAATTAAATGAATTAATGTGTATAAAGTGCTTGGAATGGAACAGCATCTGGCATATGGCAAGGGATATTTAACTCAGTTATTCATATATTTACCACATGGTAGCAAATTGACTGATTTCTTTTTATACAACTTAAATTGATTATTGAGATTAGATAAATTTCCAAGGGACCCTAACTGAACAGAAAGGAGTTCAGGAGTACAAGGTCCCTGAATCAAACATTTCCTTTCTGACTTGGTTCATTAAAAGTCCAAGTATGTAAGCCTTCAGGGCTCACAGAAGGAGATTCATCTATTGACTAGAGTTTGTGCCTGAGAAAGGGTGGTGGGGGTTAGCCTTGGAGCCTGATTTTTACCAATCTGTTGTTTTTGTAAGTGGTGCTTTGTACTTGTGCCCAGAGGTGCCGGTGATGAGTGTGTTGCTATAAAACCAGACATAAAACATGTGAAATGGAGCCTAAATCATAAATACAAAAATTGTAACAGCAGGTTAGATTTTATGGCTCTAATTTGTCTTAAATTGACATATAACATTGCTTTTGGCATCACTTGGAGTGCTGTATGCAAATCAAAGGTAAATATGTGCCCAGATAATTAAATTTAGTTCTGCAGTGAGGTCAATATTGATAACTGAGCACTAGCAATAATTCTTGATGAAGGGATAAATTTTCTTTTTATTATTCCATTGTGAAAGATAAATAACGTATTATACATTTGTGTACACCTAGAAAGTAATTAATTGAGTATTTCAATGTAAGTTTCACATGAATCCAAGGCAAAAAACAGAAATGGAAATTCTGTTAGGGAAAAGAGTCAGGATCTGGACCACACACAATCTTCCCTCCCTCTAAGTTAATGCCATCATCGACTGAAAGTCCCTATTTAACAACGGGGTAGAAAGTGTGGAGAGAAGGGGTATCCAAGGAGGCTACCTGGCCTCAGCTCTGAGAGAAGAGGTTGTCCTTCTCTCAGAGGGAGATTTATTGTCTCTTAGCAGAGCACCATGGACTTTAATACCATAGAAATGTTAATAAGTTCCAAATCTACATCCATGTCCTCCCCTGCGAAATATAGGTCTCCTTCTAAGAGTTCTACTTGGATGTCA
Organism: Martes martes; assembly: GCF_963455335.1. Classification (NCBI taxonomy): domain Eukaryota; kingdom Metazoa; phylum Chordata; class Mammalia; order Carnivora; family Mustelidae; genus Martes; species Martes martes. Next base: position 137,351,738 of record NC_137888.1, read on the forward strand.
AATAAGCATCCCAAATATTGCACAATGTTTGACATTTCCTCAGAACCTCTTCTCCCCTGGATTTCCCATATCTCAGTGAATGATACCAGCTTCTCTGTGTTTGCTCAAATCAAAAATCTAGGAGTTATCCTTGGTTCCCGTTTTCTCCACACCCAATTAATCTACAAACATATCCTGAATCCACATCTTTACCACCACCCATCACTCTCCTCTCCTATGATGCTCCAGCCCCGCTGGCCTTCCTTCTGCTCCTCAACTACCAGTTCTCTGCTCTTCACACTGATCGTCACAGATCATTCCCATCCTCGAGCCTTTGTGAACTTCTTCCTCTGCTTCAATTGCTCATACCCCAACTCTGTACATCAGTAGCTCCTTCTTGTCACTCGAATCTTTGCTTAAAGATCTCTCCTTAAAGATACCCTGACAAACCTAAAATGAAGAGAATACCCAAAAACTTTTATCACATTCCCTTAATTTAATTTTCTACAGATTCTTCATCACCATTAGTTTTGTGTTTATTTATCCAGTCGATTATTGTCTGTTTTCCCTACTGGAATGTACATTTTAAGAGAACAAAGAACTTGACTGTCTCCTGTCTCCACTGAATCCTCGGTGCCAAAACTAGAACCCTGCCTAAAAGAGTAGCTCAGCAATAATTCATTAAATAAAGAAACAAGCAGCAGTCACTGAAAAGTAGACAAGTCTAAAGCCAAACCAAACTGATAAAGAAATGTACGCATTACATAAGTTAGCCTTGCTCTGGGCACTATGCTAGCCACTATCATGTGTGTTATCTTACTTAATCTAATCCATATCTCTCTCAGTAGATTGTATTGATAATCCCAAAGGTCTCAGTCAATAAAAGAAAAATTCAAAGGAGTTAAGTAATGTGCCCCAGTCAAACTGCTAATAAATGCTAATAAATGCAAAGCTACATCTGTTTGTAGGACCAGCCTCTGCCTACAATCACAATGGTTCACTATCAGATCATCGCTCTTCTTCATTTCCCTTTTTAATTGGCAATGGAAAATAGGTATTCATGATCAAAATAAGGAATCATATACTAGCAAAATTTTTCAGATGCAAAATTATATTTTATGCAAAAAACTACCAATTCTCTGTTCTTCATACTAATCAAGGAGAAAAAATATTTGTATAGTAATAAAACTTTAACAATAAAAATATATTTCATACTTATTTTTGGAAAAGAGACAAATAAATGCTTAGCTTGTTGAGCTAACTTGTCTTTTTGACAGAAGCTTGAAAATAGGCAGCCTGGAATCATTCTCTTTCTCCTTTCCTCCTCCTCCTCTTCCTCCTTCTCATTTTCTCTATCTCACACACACAATAATAATGCTCTTGGATTTCATTTCATATCACATAAATACTATATTATATAAGCCAGGAACCATGGGCAAGAGATTTAGCATCTGTGTACTTTAGTTTTGCCCTCTGTATATACCCATGTGCTCCCAAATTTTCTCACTTTGGGGAGAATGTTGGAGAAAAAAGAATATTTGTGAACCATTCCAGAGTTCCCTGAAGTAAAAAGATGGTCATTCTCCATAGATGAATTTCATTGCTTCTCTGCGATGTAGAAAACACACCAGATTTTTACAAATAGTACCATTTTTATATTTTGGCCCACAACACGTGAAAAGAGGGGATTGTACCAGATGGCCTCTAACATCCCTGCCAGCTCTAACCTCCCAGGAATCAACAAGCAGAGTGGAAAGAACACAGGATTTGAAGCAAAACAGACCCAAATTGTAACAGTGAATCTCTCTGAACCTCTATTATTCTATAAAGTTGACATAATAAATTTACTTGTCAGAGTGGTTATAAAGACCAGTACTTAGGCACTTAGTACAAGGACTAGCAAATACATATTTTAAATGGTGGCCATTATGATGATTATGGGTTGAATTGTGTCTCAGAAAAAAGATACATTTAAGTCCTAACCCTAAATACCTCAGAATGTGACCTTACCTTACCTTTGCAGAGGTAATCAAGTTAAAATGAGGTCATTAGGGTGGGCCCTAATCCAATATGACTGGTGTCCTTATAAAAAGAGGAAATTCAGGCACAGAGACAGACATGAGCACAGGGAGAATGTTGTGTGAAGGTAAAGGCAGAGACTGAAGTGATACATCTACAAGCCAAGGAGCACCACAGATTATCAGCCACCACCAAAATCCAGGCAAGAGGCATGGAACAATTTCTCCCTGACAGTCCTCAGAAGAAACCAGTGCCAAGACCTTGATTTTGGTCTTCTGGACTCCAGAACTGTGAGACAATAAATTACTGTTATTTAATCCTCTCAGTTTGTGGTACTTTGCTCCTGCATCCCTAGCAAACTAAGACAATTCTGAGTGGCCAGTTGTTTCTGGTGCATTTGTATTGTTTTTCCACCTAGAAATGAATATTTTCCAAACTTTTTTGACAGCAAGCTCAATATGCAAAGTACTTTACATAGTCATGTATATCATACAAAAAGACATTGGCTATTATTACCTAAAAGGTGTCCTGTATTTTCTGTTATGTAATTTTTATTCTGATGCTGACCTACTAAGTTGAATTCACACTACCCAGTGGGTAGTGACCCCACTTGAGAAACAGTAGGCTGGACTACAAACTTCTTGAGAGGACACATCTCTCCTTTTCTTACAACCTAACCAACACTGAACCTCTATGAATCAAATAAGCCCTTGGTGATTGACTGTTAAGGCCAAAATATATTTGATTCCTTTTTATGCCATTGCTTTGGGCTTTGTTAATAAAATCTATGCCAAAATATTTAATGTCTGTGGGAATTTAAAAATAACTACCAGGCAGGTATGCACCAAGGACTGGTGAATTTTCTTAGATAAAATCGTATTATTATAAAAATATGTTAGATGTTTCTTTGACACAGATTGGTTCTATTTTGATTGGTCTTAGCTCCCTCCAAGGGCACTGAAATTCCACATGTTGCTTATCATCCCCCCCAAAAAATATATATATATAAGTCACGTTTCCTTCTAATAAAAAGACAGATTGTATATTTTCCATCAGATCATATATATGATTTTATGTTACATAAAATGTAACAATGTGATATGAAACATTAAAGCAGATTATTTTCTCTCCCATATATATATATATACACACACACGTATATATACACATACATATATATACATATATACATATATACATATATATACATATATACATATATACGCATATATATACATATATGCGTATATATGTATGTGTACATATATATGCGTATATATGTATATATATACGTATGTGTATATATACGTGTATATATATATATATGGGAGAGAAAGGAATCTGCTTTAATGTTTCATATCACATTGTTACATTTTAAGAGGAATTACACCAATAAATATTAGATAACAAATGACAAATATTTCCCACTGGTGAAATATGATGTTATCAAAGGATATATTATACTTTTGAGAATGTGAGTTTATTAGTTATCTATATTGTTCCTTTGATAAAAATTTAAAAATATATAATTCAATATTAAAGCAACAAATAATTATTCAGTACTTACTACACCTGCTTACTACACCTGTGATATATGCAGATATTTATTTATACTGATTAATAGTATCTGCCATCTAGACCTGCTTAAAATTTAGTGGAACTTAAAAGATATAGGGCTTCTAGAGTGGTTACTTCCATGAATCTCCATTTTTATCACCTCCCAAAATCACTTCCACCAACTACTACCACCAAATTATTCTCAATGAAACACGTAGTTTAAGTAGAGCTAAAACTTACACTGGTATTAAAACCAAGGGCTAGCAGTTATTCATGTGCCAACAAGTTTTAACACTCCCCTCACACACTGCTCCAGTAGGACCCATCCAGCTTATGTTTCAAAATCTCCTGGTGTTAGCAACCACACCAAGAAGAAAACACCCCTCCCTCCCTTTACCCCCACAGGCAAATATGAAAGCTTCAGCGCCTCACCTTCAAGGTCCTCACAGTGTGCTCAGTCAGCCACAGGTTTTTAAAACTTACAAAAGTAAAATAGTTTAACATATATTTCTATTTTGACTTTTGACTTCCCTTCATTGTGTTTTCCCCAATGTAGGGTGGTGCGGGAGTGGCCTCAGGCAATCCTGCAAGGCAAGGAGGAGTTAAACTGGGGACACATTTGGTTTGGACAAGTGGGATTTATTTGTGTGATTTACAGTCGATTCTGAGACAGTAAAATTAATCCTTCAGTGGAAGAATGGCTTCTGGAAATTCTAATGCCCACTGTACCAACGCACCCAGCATCATGACATAAAGGTGCAGGGCCAGGGTTGTGTCATATAAACACTTTCTACAGCACCCAGCACCAGAAGGATGTGGGTTACGGATGAAAAGCAGGTATTAAAATGTAAGAAGCCAGAAGCCAGTCTGTAGAAAATTCTTCCGAATCTTCTCTCTCACATAGGAAAGAAACCTGACAGAAGCTTTGCCAAATTTGACAACACTAAGTAAATAGTATTATCCATAACAAGGCGAAGTTGAAAGAAACTTTTCAAAAGATGAATAAAATTTTTAATTAAATTAATAAAAAGCAATAAATAAATTAAAAAGAAACATTGATAATTCATTACAGAAGAAAAAACTATTGCATCTTTCTATTCTCTTTTAAAAAGTGATCAAAGACAACAGAGGCAAAAAAGGTAAGACAAATTTGAGAGATGTGTCAGGAAGTATAACAATTGCCATGCACAGAAGCAGTAAATAGAGTCAGCCTAATGGCAGGAGATCTCAGAAAGTGTTCCTGTGTTTAAAAAAAAAAAAAAAAAGCCTTTCTAGAGGAAGAGTTTGCCTTAAAGTGAAACTTAGATCATCTCTGAGAGCTGAGCCACGTGGGAAAGCCAGGTAGGAGACAGAGATGGGCTCCATGGGAGTTACGTACAAAGGAGACTCAAGACAAAAAAGTGAAATATTCTGGGGCCAAAATATCTCAAAACACAACAGAACAAACAATCTGCCTGAAGGGAGTTCTTGTAAATAAGTAGGCCAGGAAAATGCAACTCATTCTCTGAAGAGTAGTAAAAAATTGGCATAACTACAATACTACAAGAAAAATAGTATAAACAAATAGCAAAACTGACCAGACAAAAACATCTCCCAGGGAAAGTCTGCCACAGAACAGATAAAAAATAGTGACCATGTATTTCGCCATGAATTTTTTTCAAGTTATTTTTCTCTAAAAAGTAAGCCCAGGAAGCGAAAATGCAGAAACATGGGGAAAAGATTATGAGAGAAGAAGAGGAAATGGTAAGAAAAAGAAATGAGGTGAATTGACTATTGTAAGAACTTGTGAAAACAGTTGAAAGGAAAAAAGCATTCTATAAATGAGGGCCAAATTAAAATGAAAAGAAGAGAGGATAAATATTGTGGAGGAAGAAGCAGTGATTACTACCAATTTTAGATGATAGAAAACCAGTCAAAATAAGACAAATAAGGCAAAAGCTAAGAAAGAAGAACCTGTTTTTTTTTTTTTCATCTTCCCATTTCTCCTTCTTCTTTCTTAGCTTTTGCCTTATTTGTCTTATTTTGACTGGTCTTCCATCATCTACAATTGGTAGTAAAATTTGTTCTTACTTACTGTTCAGCAGTTACATCTAATGTAGAACTTTAAAATTTATTTTAAAATTTTTACTTATTTGACACAGAGAGAGGCAGGCAGAGAGGGAGAAGCAGGCTCCCCACTGAGCAGAGACCCCCCCAGTGCAGGGCTCAGTCCCAGGACCCTGATATCATGACCTGAGCCGAAGGCAGAGGATTAACCCACTGAGCCACTCAGGCACGCCAAGAACAAATTTTTGAAATTATAATTTAAGAAAATTTTCTTGAAATAGGAATTCACATATTTAAATGACATACCATGTGCCTGAGAACTGACCCAGGAAAGTCAGAACAAACTCTAGTAAAATTACTGGAATTTAGAGGTTAAAATGAATTATTCCATTTGTCAGGCAAAATGATTAAGACACTTACAAGGGAAAGAACTGGCCTCAAGTAAGATTTTCCACAGCATCCTTCAAAGCCAAAGACAGTAGAAGAATCTCAAGTCAGACCCTCAAGGAGAAAGGTGTGAGCAAAGTATTGTATAGCTAGCCAAGCTATCTTTCTGAATAAAGGCTACAAAAAAACAGTGCTGCACATTTAACTCAGGGAATATTTTCCTAATGCACCCTTCTTGAGGAAACATCTAGGCAACAAATTCCAGCCAACTGAGAGATGACTGGGGAAACCACAGCAAAATGACTGATAGGGTATATTAAATGTATTTAACTGTAGAACTAAGATTAAAATAAATGTCAGGATTATGGAGACATCAAACTTCAAATATTAAATATGTACATACTCTGTGCCAAGCAATTACCTTCATAGTTATATTTCACACATATCCAAAAGGATATCTTCAAAAATTTTATTACAGCATCATTTATAATAGCCCCAAAAAAGAAAAATTAAAACCTAAATGTCCATGAAAATTTAAATGCAGGCAGAACAGTACAATATAATGCTTATGGATAAATATGTAGTTAAAATGAGGAGTGGCTACATAATTTGCAGGGCTTAGTGAAAAATGAAAATGTAAGTTTGTAATGTAGTATTTTACAAGTGCTGTTTTGACCCCCTTTTCAAGTCATGGCTGAAAACCTCAATTTCCCTTCACCAGTTGTTGGCTAAACCCCAACTCCAACCACTTCCCTTGTCAGACTCTCACTCTCTGGGGCCACTGTGCACACACCCAACTGCCTCCCTTATCAAGAACCCAATACTTTATGGCCAGGTATCAGACAACTAGGGACAGCCTCTTTTCCCAGGGCATAAGAAATTATTCAAATTAGCCAATTCACAGGGACCCCAGGAAATGTAGTTAACCCCACAGCTTGTTACATAAACTATTACATTAAACTGCTCTACCTTGCTATTACCCTGTCCCAGGAGCAACCCTCTTTGTGGCTTTGCATGGTAGGCATCTCTCCTTTTCAGTCAGAAAATCCACCTATGTGTCAGTGTGTTGTATCCCACCACCAAGGGAATTTTTTTAACATTTTTTTTAAAAATATTTTATTTATTTATTTGACAGAGATCACAAGCAGGCAGAGAGTCAGGCAATGGGGGGGAAGCAAACTCCCTGCTGAGCAGAGAGCCTGATGCTGGGCTCGATCCCAGGACCCTGAGATCATGAACTGAGCCAAAGGCAGAGGCTTAACCCACTGAGCCACCCAGGCGTCCTCCCACAACCAAGGGAACTTTTATATCTTAACAAAACAGGGGCCACTTGTCTTGGTTAAGATTGGAAAACAGCAACAGCACAGCATTAAGTCAAGCACAGGAAACTTCTAAACATAGACCCTATGCAACTGCACAGGTTACATAGTCATAAAACTGGCCCTGGTCAAAACTAAAACATGTGTGACTCATAAGCACTAAATTCAAGGGCATTTACTTCTAGAGAATAACAAGGAGAAATAAGGGTTTCAACTGTATCTAATATCTTTCATTTTGCTAAAAGAAAAAAAATCAAAACCAAATATGTTAAGACATTAAGACATAATGTGACAAAGCTATGTGACAGATACGTGGGTGTTTGTCATATTTTCTGAAAGCTTGAACTATTTCACTTTTTAAAAAATAATTAAATTAGTAATGTGAATAAGTTGAAAAATAATCGATAAAATAGTAGCAAACTGAATCCAACAATAAATTTAAAAAAAAATCATTCACCACAATCAAGTGGGATTTATTTCCAGGATGCTAGGGTGGTTCAATATTCACAAATCAGTCAATGTGATACATCACATCAGTAAGAGAAAGGATAAAAATCCTATGATCATTTTAAAAATGCAGAAAAAGTATTTGACAAAGTATAAATCCATTTATGACAAAGGCCTTCAACAAAGTAGATTTAGAGGGAAAATACCTCAATGTAGTAAAGGTCATCTATGAAAAACCCACAGCTAATATCATCCTAAGTGGGGAAAAACAAAGCTTTTCCTCTAGAGTCAGGAACAAGAGAAGGATATCAACTCTCACTACTTTCACTCAACATAGTTCTGGAAGTCCTACACACAGCAATCAGACAAGAGAAAGGGGAAAAGAGTATCCAAAGTGGTAAAGAAGAAGTAAAACTTCCGCTGTTTGCTGATGACATGAAACCATATACAGAAAACCCAAAAGACTCCACCGAAAAACTACCAGAATTGGTAAACAATTCAGAAAGGTTACATGATACAAAATGAGTATAAGAATTCCATTGCATTTCTTTACACTAATAGTGAAGCAACAGAAGACAAATTAAGAAAATAATCTCATTTACAATTTTAGCAAAAATATTAAAATACCTGAGAATAAACCTGACAAAGGTGGTAAAAGACCTGTACTCTAAAAACTATAAAACACTGATGAAAGAAATTGAAGATGACACAAAGAAATTGAAAGATATGCCATGTTCATGGACTGGAAGAATAAATATTGTTAAAACGCCAATACTATACAGAGCAATCTACAGATTTGATGCAACCCCTATCAAAATACCAATAGTATTTTTCATAGAACTAGAATAAACAATCCTAAAATTTGTATGGAACCACAAAAAACCCTGAATAGCCAAAGCAATCTTGAAAAAGAAAAGCAAACCAGATGTATCACAATACCAGATTTCAAGTTATACTGCAAATCTGTAGTAATCAAAACAGTATGGCACTGACACATAGATCAAGAGAACAGAACGGAGAGCCTAGAAATAAACTCAAAATTATATGTTCCATTAATCTTCAGCAGAGGAGGAAAGAATATGCAATGGAAAAAAGTCTCTTCCACAAATGGTGTTGGGAAAACTGTACAGTATCACGCAAAAAGAATGAAACTGGACCACTTTCTTACACCATACACAAAAATAAATTCAAAATGGATTAGGGACCTAAATGTGACCTGAAACCATAAAAATCCTAGAAGAGAGCACAGGCAGTAATTTCTCTGACATCAGCCATAACAAATTTTATCTACATATGTCTTCTGAGGCAAGGGAAATAAAAACAAAAGTAAACTATTGGGACTACATCAAAATAAAAAGCTTCTGTACAGTAAAGGAAACAATCAACAAAACTGAAAGATAACCTACTGAATGAGAGAAGATATGTGTAAATGGCATATCTGATAAAGGCTTGGTATCCAAAATATATAAAGAACTGATACAACTCAATACCCACAAAAACAAGTAATCAAATTAAAAAATGGGCAGAAGACATGAACAGACATTTCTCAAAAAAAGACATACAGATGGCAATAGACATGAAAAGATGCTCAACATCAATCATCATTAAGGGAATGCAAGTTAAAACACCAATGAGGGGCACCTGGGTGGCTCAGTTGGTTAAGTGTCTGATTCTTGATTTCGGCTCAGGTCATAATCTCAGGGTCATGAGATCAAGCCTTGCATTGGGCCCCATGCTCACCAGGGAGTCTGCTTGAGATTTTCTCTCTCTCCTTCTGCCCCTCCCCCCATTAAAGTGTGTGCACGCGTGCTCTCTCTCTCTCAAATAAATAAGTAAATCTTAAAAAAAAAAAATGAGCTATCATCTCACACCTGTCAGAATGACTAAAATAAGAAACACAAGAAACAACAAGTGTTAGTGATGATGTGGAGAAAAGAGACCATTGTGCACTCTTGGTGGGAATGCAAACTAGTGCAACCACTGTTGAAAACAGTATTGGGGTTCCTCAAAAAATGAAAAATAGAACCACCATACAATCCAGTAATTCCACTACTGTGTATTTACCCAAATAATACCAAAACACTAATTTGAAAAGATAAAAGCCCCCATTATTTACAATAGGCAAACCACAGAAGCAGCTCAAGATGAATGAATAAAGAAAAAGTGTTACACACACACACACACACACACACTCACGGAGGACAAGGGCAGGAGACTGGAAATAAGGCAACAGTGAGGTCAGATATATCTGTCCTTGGCTCCCCACTCCACCCCCAGTTTGCAGTGGATACCCTGACTTTATCTGAGGTTGAGGCTCCCTGGGGAGCCCTGTCTACAGAGTTCCCTGCCCCTACCCTTGTCCAAAGGTAGACATGAGTTCTCCATAATTGCTTACCTCAGGGTGCTACACTGTTTCCCAAAATCCTGCCCAAGCTTTTATTAGGCTCTTCTCAAATCACCCAGTTTGAAGGTCCCATTGATGTCTTATTGGGACGGAGAGGAAGAGAAGAAGAAAAGTACAATATCAAAATGAGGAGGAGGCACATGCATAAATGTTAAGTGTCTATAGATGACTCAGCCACACAGCCCTCCAGCCCACCACTGGTATGTTTCTATTTTTGTGAAAAAAGAATTAAGTAAATACTATGCAATTAAAATAACTAAATTTCAAACATAACTCATCTTATTGTACTTCATTGTACTTTTTTTTTGTTTCACAAATTGAAGTTTCGAGACTTTAGTGAGCAAAGTCACTGCAGATGTGGTGGAACTAGCAAGAGAACTAGACTTAGAAGTGGAGCCTGAAGATGGGACTGAACTGCTGCAATCTCATGACCAAACTAACAGATGAGGACTTGCTTCTTATAGATGAGTAAACAAAGTGGTTTCTGGAGATGGAATCTAGTCCTGGTGAAGATGCTGTGAAGACTGATGAAATGACAGCAAAGGATTTAGAATAACACATAAACTTAGTTGGTAAAGCAGTGGCAGGCAGTGTTTGAGAGAATTGACTCCAATTTTGAAGGACGTTGTCCTGTGGGTAAAATGCTATCAAACAGTATTACATGCTACAGAAAGTGTTCGTGAAAGGAAAAGTCAGTCAATGTGGCAAATTCATTGTTGTCTTATTTTCAAAAATTGCCACAGCCACTCCAACCTTGGGCAATCACAACCCTGATCAGTCAGCAGCCATCAACATGGAGACAAGAGTTCTCACGAGCAAAAGGATTACCACTCGCTGAATGCTCAGGATATGGTTAGCATTTTTTAACCGTAACGTATTTTAAAATTAAGGTATGTACATTTTTATACATAATGCTATTCCACACTTAATAGACTACTTTGTAGTATAAACACAACTTTTTATACACTGGAAAACTAAAAAATTCATTTGACTTGCTCAATTGGGATATTCACTTTATTAAGTGGTCTCAAATTGAATCTGCAATATCTCTGAGGTATGCCTGTATTATGAGCACCCTAACTATAATTTTTCCACACTTCAGAAACAGGTTTATATTTTATAGAATGCTTTTGACTACCTTTTAAATCATTTAGTTATTTATTCCCCCACCCAAAACATGTAAGCAGCTTAGGACTTATATGAATCACTCTAAAGATGAAGAAATTGAGCCCTGGTGCAAAACAATTAAATGATTTGCAACATAAATGTTTCACAAGAGGCTAGAACCCCCATTTGGGGGATTGAAACTCACTGCAAGGATTCTAAATGCTTTCTGACATTGCTAACTCACTAGACTACCACCTACAAGTTTTTAAATACCTGCCTTAACAAAAATCTTTGTTAGCTCACTGGCATGAATGATGCCTTTCATTGCCTGACAACCTATAATGTGAGAGGGGAGCTGAATTGAAATTAGTAATATCCTCCAATGGAAAAGTTCGCTGCCTTGCCATTCCCACTCGGAATTAATTATTCTGGGATAGCAGAGACTGCCAGAAGGAAGTTAGTCCCAGAATTTTTCTGTCTTCTTCCTTTACAAACAAAATCCAGAGTGCCCCCCTGTGTATAAAGTGGAAATAAATCCCCACAGTTGCCCTTATTACCAAGGTAAATTTATGTAGGAGGGCTTACTTTTTGTGACAAAGTGTTTATTTTTGGTGACAGTTTTTAAGTACAAATATTATTTAATAAATTGTCATACTGTTGCCATCACTATTTACAAATCAAAACTGTATGTTATTTATAATTGGTTTGGGGGAATCTCAGAAATGGGGACAAGTCCAAAACACAGACCTCATTTATTCTAAACAAAAGTTAAAGGGCCAAATATCTAAATGCTACTCACATCTTACAGGTAATTATAATTTGAGATTTAAAATTATTAACAGAATGTTCACATACTTGAAAACATATTGAGATAACGTTCGTAAACCCTCACCACGGATGTCAAAGATTTCCTCTCATCAGAGTTTCACTTAAATTAATTCATCTGAGGTAACTTCCTTCTGCAGCAAAGAGAACCCCGAGTCTGGTTGTTTATTTTTGTTGTTGTTGTTTTGTTTTTCCATGAGCCTTATAACCTTTTCTATTATCAGAGGGATTGTCAGACAAACTCCATTTAACAACAACTTGCAAAGGACTCCATTTGCTTACCAATGAAAGTTTGATTAAGGTTAGGATATTAAACAGAAATTGCAAGCAACTCCTATGTAAAGGTTCAGGTTATTAAAATATTTTATCCATTTACCTCCTGGGTAAACCATCCATCACATTTCTAAAATTACAACTTTGGAAGACGAAGAGCACCAGTGAAAAAATACGTTTTTCAGTAGAAATATTCATAATCATATTTTTTACAGTTGAGCAATTAGATTTAATTTTGGAGAGTAAATTGTCTGATTCTGTGCAGAGAGCTTACTTTAAGTTACTTATGTATTCCTACATTCTCATCTATTTGTTGTGTTCTAGTGTCCTCCAATGGATGTTCTCGATAGTACTGGTATTGTAGAATCTATTTGAATTTGAGAATCTCCAGGAGGCTGAATAGTACATGAGCTTTATCAGCAAACAATTCCTGAAAGAAACCCAGTTCTCCCAGTCTGAGGCAAGATCAACTAATACTTGCAGCACATCCTAAAATCATTCTCCTTTATAGACAATGAGTTCCAGAGTCATTCTGATTAAATGCTATCATTTCCCTTTTTATCTTTTCTTATTGAATAATCTTGAAAGTAATGGACCCATATGTATGAAAGTTGTTGTTGAAATGTAGAAAGTATAATTTAGTGGCCAGAGTTAAATTTTGGATATCACATAAGATACAATTAACATTCTTTTATTAGCCTAGAGAATAACAGGAACTATTCTAGAACACATGAAGTTTGATTCTACAGTAATTGTTATACAAAATAAGAAAAAATAAAGAAACAATATTACTTCACATCAATAAACAGGTCAGTCTGAAATACTGAGAAGTCTGAAGCCAAACACATAATTTAAAGAACAGTGCTTTTGTATTTTCATGGCCGTAATTATGATGTAGTTTTAATAGAGCAAATAATTATAACAAAACCCAGGGATATTCTTGTAAATTGATTGTGTCCAGGGGTATTTAACAACAACATGCCCCAAATTTTCTTATTTCCACTTGAAATAATCTCCCCTATTCCCACAACAGGGGTTGGATCTTATAGTAGATCACGTATCCTAGTTTTGATCCAGAAAATATTGACTCAAACTGTGAGTGGAAGGAAGGAGGTACTTGAATCTACAGGATGTATATTAATAACTCCTTAGGAAAATAAGAATGTGGGTTATGCCCCGCTTCCCCACAGTGCTAAATGACAGCTAAAATATGATGCTTTCTGATTATTTTCAGAATGTAATTACTGGAGCATTTAAAATAGCTAGATAGCACTATTACTATCTGTAGGGACGATATTATGGAGTGATTCTCTCACTTACCCATCTGTTTCATGGGAATTCCAAAGATCTGCTGTTGTGTCTGCAAAATACGAGGTCTAAAAAGGTCCTGAGCATTAAATGTCAGTCAGATATATCAATAAAATGATGAATCATAGTCCTCAAGAAACTCCAGCAATTAGATGTTAATTTCAGATTAAGATGACTATACCCAAGTTGAAATAAAATCAAACCTGTGGCACACCTTAAAAGAAGGAATTCCTATAAGTTGAATACAAATGTGAAAGTATGTGGACTTGTATGTACCCTCCTAGGGGAACCTGATTTTGGCTCTGAATAACAGTGCTGTGAGTCCCACTGAGCAGTTCCATCAAGAAAACAGTAAGCAGATCATCTGTCATTCCTTCTACCATGGTTATTGACAGACATAAACTATAGCACACAGAAGAACACAGGCAGATACTAAATGCAAGCAAGTGTGCACATGTGGGTGAATATGAGTATGGAAATTGCTGTATCAAACACCACTGGAGACCCACAGAACCGAGCATCTCGTGGGAGAAAATCCACCAAGTTTTTCAGGGTCTGTGTGAAATAATTAGCTGAAATAAAAGAATAACTGATATTTCCTAAATGCACTGTACCAGTATCTGTGGTATCCAGCACAGATCCAGAGCACCTTGCATGAAGAATCACTCCAGTATTAGGTGACCTATAGGCAGCACTTAAGCTCCCAAAAGTTCTGATGTAACTCTTGCCCACTCAGGCATTTTCATTTGCAACTGTGCTCTTCTGATAAGGTTCTGGATGTCCAGAAGGTTATACATTTTGGAGAATACAGCTGATCTCTCTGCTAAGTGGCCTGACTATATGGACTTCTTTAACTATCCTGTAGATAAATAAATCTGGTTTCACTCATCCATGAGCTGTCTCTGGTTCTCCATCAATCTGAACCTAGTATTTTCATTTGTCAATGCAATGATCACATAGTAATTTAAGTAAAGTTAAAACCTACATATAAATTTCATTGTGAAATTTCTTATAATGAATATACGATCTCCTGTGATGATCACATTCACTCTGGTAACTCAATAATCACACATTTCAGAAAAACCATAGCTACAAAAAGGTTAACTAGACACAAGACATTTCAGAGTGAATATCCTGGTAGTATGACTACCTATCTCATTCTGGAGTCTAGGCTATAGGGTTCCCCAAGGTATATTCTTTTCATGCAAATGGAAGAAGTTCAAAAAGGCAAAGCCAACCATGCAAGGAAATCCATGGACCATGCAAGTTATGTGGTCAACCCCAAAGTCAAGAGTTAGGGAAATATACACTGCCCATCATGAAGTGAATATAAGAATGTGTATATATAATACTACTACAGGGAAATGAAAAAGTAGTACAAATAACCCAATCTACCACAGCCACCAAGATAAACAGGAAAAATAACCAGGTTAGGAAATACAAAATCTGGATCTAAGTCTTGTTTATCCACTCATTACTTGAGCAATGGAGTATTGGGTTCCTAGGTAGGTATGAAGCAAGGAGACTGAATGACTTAGAAAGCTTTATGCATCCCAATTATTCTCTGGGCTCATCATCTCTTACTTTAAATCAATTCCATCTCCTATCATGCATACTGCTTTCATAATTATCAATCTCCAGCTCAGGACCAATAGATTAATCCTTGACTTCTATAGCTGAAAAATGACTCACTTCTAATAATATCACCCTTGCAGTATATTTTCTAGAAGCTTCTACCCTTGGCCCTTCAAATGTACTCCTTCCTGTCCTGGACAGTTAGCCTCAACCCTAAATTGTTGAAAGAGTGTCCTAGAATGTCTCAAAATTTTTATATCACTTAGACTAATTAGTTTTTCTAAAATACTCCTTAATCAAGTCCACATCCAAACTTTGGATTCCTCCCCATCACCTGTAAGCAGGTCCAATTCATTAGTCTACCACTCAAAAGTCCCTAACTCTCCTCTGCTTTCTTTCTGTTATTTACTTCATCCACTCCACTTGAAGAAAACAAAATCCTCTAAGTATGCTGACCTTCCTACTGGAAGTCAGTAGGTAATAAAACTATCCAAAACTTGGAAAGAAAGCAAAAGCACTAATACCATGTCCTTTCAACAACATTTGGAGGCATTGCTTAACAGGTTCACCCAAATGGGAATGCAAGCTGGTGCAGTCACTCTGGAAAACAGTATGGAGGTTCCTCAAAACATTGAAAATAGAGCTACCTTATGAGCCAGCAATTGCACAACTGGGTATTTACCCCAAAGATACAAATGTAGTGATCCGAAGGGGCACCTGCACTCCAATATTTATAGCAGCAATGTCCACAATAGCCAAACTATGGAAAGAGCCCAGATGTCCATTAACAAATGAATGGATAAAGAAGATGTGGTACATATATACAATGGAATACTACACAGCAATCAAAAAATGAAAACTTGCCATTTCCAACAACACAGATGGAACGCGAGGGTATTATGCTAAGCACGATTGATCAACTGGAGAAAGAGAATTATCATAGGATCTCACTGATATGTGGAATTTAAGAAACAAGGCAGAAGATCATAGGAGAAGAAAGGAAAAAATGAAAGAAGACAAAACCAGAGAGGGAGACAAACCATAAGAGACTTTTAATCTTAGGAAACAAACTGAGGGTTGTTAGAGGGGAGGGTGTTTAGAGGAAGGGGTAACAGAGTGATGAACATTGGGGAGGGTATGTGTTGTAATGAGCACCGGGTGTTACATAAAACTGATGAATCACAGACGTGTACCCCTGAAACAAACAATACATTATATTGAAAATAAAAATAAATTTTAAAGAAAAGGTTCACTCCAAAATTTTTTAATAGACTTTGTTCAACTCACTGTTTACTATTAAAGACCTAGATATAATGAAGTTACATTTTGACATGTAGATTTTTGTCCACTAGAAAAGACAACCTCAAGGTTAGTTTATTACCTTACAGAATATTACCCAGTTTTATATCTAACCCAGCAATTATATCTTAACTTTCCTTCATTAAATTTCTAAGGATTATCTAGCCCCTCAAATGCTCTTGGAATAGCCACACTATTATACTAGTTTCCTCATTAATTAATGAGATGAATAAAGTCTTTGGTGTGTGTTCATTTAAAATTTATAAAAGACCTATATTTTCAAGTTTTTAAAAAGCATACTTTAACACTAATCTCTTTTTAAAACCTTCATTCTTCCTTCCATTGCTCCTATTGTTGCATCCTATCAGAAATGTCTACCAACTCTCTGAACCTATCAAAATCCTACCTCTCCTTCAAGTTCTTCTTCTAGTCCTATTTCCTAACAAGGACCTCCTCTTTCTTTAAACTCATCAGACATTTATAGCCTGGATTATTACTCTTGAATCTTTGCGATTTCATTTATTTTTAAGTGTTTATTTTGTTCTCTTGACTAGATGAGAGGCCAAGCAACAAGCTTGCTGTTGAATTTTAATCGTAACAAAATAAATCGAGATATGTTTAAACACTAATAGTTATATATACACCAACAAATGACTGTGGTTGGCAATTTACAGAACTTTTGAAAAATATAATTGACACCTTGATACTTCATAGAATATTACAGAGTATTTAAAAAAAAGTAAAAATTAAGATGCCATTCAAAAATCAAAATATATTAATTAACACAGTAACTACTTTTATAGGCCAGATTAGACAAGATCTGGGAAACATGAAATAAAGTCTTTGCAAAGTGGAAAAGAATCAGCCTAGATAGAAAGCAGGTGCCAGACACAGCTGCAGTCAGCCTTTTCTGAGAAAGTCACTTTTAAAGAATAACTTGTAAATTTATGTAGCACAAAAAGTACTGTCATCTTAAAAATAAAAATAATGAAGCAGTGCCCAAGAGTGGGAGGGTGGGTGCTTTCCTTGCACTCACTCACTTATTGGTCAAGACTCTTTTATGTATATATTTGTTTAAGGTATTCTACCTCAGCACCTAAACACTGGGACAGCTATACTTGGCACAAAACAACGGGAAAAGTTAAGGCTGAACTTCAATTATATTTTTCTTTTTTTTAAGATTTTATTTATTTATTTATTTGATAGAGAGACAGTGAGAGAGGAAACACAAGCAGGGGGAGTGGGAGAGGGAGAAGCAGGCTTCCCGCTGAGCGGGGAGCCTGATACAAGGCTCTATCCCAGGACCTTGGGATCGTGACATGAGCTAAGCCACCCAGGTGCACCTCAATCATATTTTTCTTAAAAATTATTTTCATTATTAGTTAATTGTTTCAGCTGGGAATATGACTTAAAGAATGCCCAAAATAAAATTGAAAGAAGCTGAAATTCTATTTTTGTTGTTCATCTAGAAAGGAAGAAAAACATTCTTACTCCCAGCCCTGGAGAGTTCCCCCAACATCAAGATTTATGGGTAAATGAAGAGCAATATTGAAATCAGGCTTCATGATTCCAGGAAATTTGTGTGGCATGACCCTAGACTATGTCTCATGTCCAAGGCGTTTTCCCCCCACTTCCTGCACCATTTTCTTTGAGCACCACTTAATAACGTCATTCTCAGAAACCTTCAGTAGCTACTCACTGGTTCCAAGAAGAATTCAAACTTCTCATCCTGCTTTTCAAGATGTTTGTGAACAAACTCCAAACTACCTCTCCTATGATATAGAAGTCCAAATGACAAATTCCTTCCTAGATGAACCAAATACTTCAACTAAAGCAAAACATTACAATATTACTTATATTTCTTCATTTAGATATCTTATTCCTATTCTTTTATTTGACTCATTCTTTACCAACCATCTCTGCTTACTATTCCAGGTTCTACTCAAACGCCACACAATTCTTGAAACATTCCCAAATCACCACTACTCAAAGTCATTTCTTTCTCTAAATTCCCATATATTCTTTGTATTATGTTGCTTTATTATTTTATAATAGGCCATGTATTATCTTCCTGGCAAGACAAGAAGGACAGCAACTATACCTTATATATTGCTATCTGTCCCACAGCCTAATGGAACTTCAATAATTACTTGCTGAATGAATGAAATGCAAAGAAGCTATCATCTCAGGGTTTTTTGCTGCTTTTATGGATTCCATTACTAGGACCTGGGATTGATCTTTTAATAGTCTTTATACTTCTCCCTCCATAATCAGATTTTAAAACACCATTTTTTAGCAAATCAAGTTGACCAGAAAATTGACAAGACTATAAAATGCTAGTTAATTCACACTAGCTTCTTGTTTTGGACCTAAGCATGAGTCTCTGAAAATCTGTATGACACCAGGTTTTTCCAAGAAAATTTTTTTACAGTTTTAATCAAATGCCTGAAGAATGTCCAGAAAAATCTGAGAGATCAGTGACTCTTGCCCAGGTTATGTTAAAAACTTTTGTGCAGGATATTTATTGGAAGTGTACTCAGGGATAATACCTATAGGGGTAGGGAAGGAAGGAGGACTGGGCAGTGGAAGAAGTCAGGTTTCATTGCAGTCAGGACTAAGGCCTGATTGCCTGGGAAGGTCTGGGCTGGGATGTCCCTGTTCATGCCAGGAGGGAAACAGACCCTTATCACCCTAAACTTCTTAGTCACTCAGTGTGGGCTGCTCTGGGAAGCAGGCACCCTTGGGCAAAGTAATGCTATTCAGTAGAAGTAATTTTCAAAGAGGGGAGTGGAAACATCTCAGAAGACAACCTTCCCAACAACGGAGGGAATAAATCCCTGAGTTCCGAAGTGAAGATCTTGGACAGTTGCAGCCCACTATCCAAAATTAGATTTGAATACCGATACATCCAATGTTCTTTCCATTAAGCATCAGAGTTTGGTTCAGTTTTATTTGTTGAACATACTGTAATTCTATAAGGTAAAGAACAATTTGAAGCTCCTATGTCTCACATATTATTCCCATACAAGTCTAAAACATGTATCGTGCTTTCCCCTCACCCCGGTAGTTTTTATCCTCAAAACTAATTAAACGTGTGTTCATATCTCTTCCTTTGCTCTAATGGTCATATCTAAAGAAGGATGATAAATTTTAAGAGTTATATTTAGAAAGTAATGAGGAAGAAAGGGGAAGTATGTCCAGGGTCACTGCAGGAAACTTCTTTCTATTACACTTAGAAATGCATCTGAGGCAATATTTTATAATATAAAACATTCTGAAGACTCAGCAAGTATCTGGCAAATTTAGACTAACAGGATAATTCAGGGTCCGGCATGAATGTATTTGTCCCTTTGGACTAACACTCTAGTTTTGATATCTTTGCTTTAGAGTTTATAAAGTGCTTTCACATACATTATTTTGTGATTTTATCAATGATTCTGTAAAGTAGCTAAAGATTATAACTATCTTTACTTTAAAAGGTACAAACCATGACCCAGACAGTTTAGGCAATCTTTTTCAACATCACACAGCTAGCAAGAAGAGTGAATCCTTCATCTCGTTATTGTAAGTATACAAACATGTCTAATATCACACCAGCAGATGTCAACCATGGTATTGCCATCCACTGAGACTGTCACAAATCATTTGTTGCCAGAAATAACATGTAAAGCCTGCAAATGATTTACTTTTACATATAAGGAGTGGTTGTTTGTGTTTGTGTTCAGAAATGCTTTCTTCAGTAAGAAGGAAATGGCTAGAGCAGGAAGAAGAAAGTTTAGGGCTTTGAAAAGCCTAAGGGAACATGTCTGTCACAAGAATGTGCAAAAATAAATACAGGAAACCTCATTTAAGATGAAGTTGGGAAGATCTGAAGGGAACTCTCACGCACATTCTGCTCATCACAGGCTGCACAACCAGCGGAAAGAAGAAAGCTAAGAATTATTTTGTCCAAGTAGGACATTTTTCACATAGAAATTTTATCTCCTGCTTTGAGGAAGGAAGATCCCTTTTTGTTTCAGCTCAACACACTAACCACCACTTGCAGCCAGTGAGAAACCGCTTATCCTTCTCTACTGCTTTTCTTTAAAACAGCCCTTCCCTATTTCCTTCTAAAACCCAATCAAAGCTGATAGTCCCTTTGTCTCTTTGGACTTGCATATGGCTCACCACAGTTTGCTTGCCCTGAATTGCAATTTCTCTGCTATTCCCAAATAAACTCGTTTTGCCAGTCGAGCTAGAAGTTTTATTTTCAAGCTTGACAAATCTCATTAATCAGTGAATCTTTGTGCCATGCTGTGCTGTACCACCCTACCTCTAAGATGTATGATCACATCTCCTCCTCTACACTGGCCTCTAGAGACACCTCCTGAATTTGGGCTTCATCTCTAGAGCTCTTTTTAAGATACAGTTAATCACATATTATATTCCTAAAAGTTCTAATTAGCCACTTACAGATTTTTACTAACCAAAGTCAGTAAAGCCCAGTGTCATTTCCCCTTTTCTCTACCTCATGCCTCATTGCTTTTCTTCTTTTGCACCTAATTCTGTGGCACGACAACATTTTATCAGGAAAAAGATTACAAAGTTTAAAAGGCTAAAATCAGATCAGCAATGAGAATATGTATTTATTAATAACTGCAGAATTGTACCCACATAGCAAAGACCAGCATTTCAGCTACATGAAAGATAACCATGAGTCAGAAAAGACTCACAAAGCAATCATTGAACAAGGGCATCACAACATTTCTAAAAATACATTGGTCATATCTTGCACACAATAGGGTTTTTAAAGAACAGTAAGATGACAAAGGAAAATCAATGTCTAGCCAATAAACTCCAATCAGTTGCAATAAACTATAGAACTTTTGTTTCTATTAGGGTAAAGAGAAGGTCTCAGAAATCTTTCTAAAAATCCTTCGTTCAGCCAGAGATGCATACTTCTACATAAGACTGAAAATAAATCATATAGGAAACATGCAATGTTGATAAAAAAGAATGAAGCTGATTTTCAAACAAGCTGATTCCAAAACACAGTCAAATGAATCAGTGCTCCTTTTAATAGGAATCACCTAGGAAGCTATATAATGAATAACTCTAACTTAGTGAAACTTATTTCAAAAGCTATACATAAAAATGAGCATCCCCAAGGGCGCCTAGGTGGCTCAGTCAGTTAAACATCCAACTCTTGATTTTGGCTCAGGTCATGATATCAGGGATGTGAGATGAAGTTCCACGTTTAGCCCCGTACTCAGCAGAGTCTGCTTGAGATTTTCTTTGTCTCCTCCCTTGCCATTCCCCCCTCTATCTCTCTAAAATAAAAAATGAATAAATCTTTAAAATATGAGCCTCCCCTATGATGGAATGGATAAGTAAAATGTGATATATGTAAAATATATAATATATAGGATATTATTCATATATATATATATATATATATATATATATATATTTCAACCAAAAAAAAAGAAGGAGATCCTGCCATTTGTAACAATATAGATGGACCTTAGAGGAATTATGCTAAGTAAAATCTCAGACAGAAAAAGATAAATAGTATGTGATCTCATTTACATGTAGAATCTAAAACAAAACAAAAACAAAAGATGAACTCGTATAGAAAACAGAATGGTGGGGTACCTGGGTGGCTCAGTGGGTTAAGCTTCTGCCTTCAGCTCAGGTCATGGTCTCGGGGTCCTGGGAACGAGCCCCACATCGGGCTCTCTGCTCAGCAGGGAGCCTGCTTCCCCTCTCTCTCTGCCTGCCTCTCTGCCTACTTGTGATCTCTCTCTCTCTGTCAAATAAATAAATAAAATCTTAAAAAAAAAAAAAAGAAAGAAAAGAAAACAGACTGGTAGTTGCCAGAGGCAGGGAGTGGGGTGGGTGATAATGGATGAAGGTGATCAAAAGGTACAAACTCCCAGTTATAAGATAAATAAATCCTGAGGATGTAATGGACAGCACAGTGTACTACATATAGTACACCATGTATAGTACACCATGCTGTAGTACTACTACAGCATAGTATATGGTATTGTATATTTGAAAGTTGCTAAGAGAGATCTTAAAACTTTTCATCACAAGACAAAAACCTGTAACTATATTTGGTGATGGATGTTAACTAAACTTACTGTGATAATCACTTCTCAATATGTACATATATCAAGTTATTATACTGTATACTTGAAACTAATACAATGTTATGTGTCAATTACATCTCAAATTTTAAAAATGAGTATCCTTTTTGTAGTCTTCTCTAGGAAAATTATGACTGTGACATATATAACTTTGGCCCAGAACATTTTATAAATCCTTTTTGTGAACTATCTTCAGAACATGTAACAGTAACTAGTAATTACTGAGTTCTTACAATTACTGAGTTCTTGTAAGAACATGTTATACAAACAATTTATACATGTTGCCTAATATAGTTCTTCACAACAGTGGCATGAGGTGGGAATTATCAGCTCCATGTTCCAGGTGGGGAAAACTTAAGCTCAAAAAGTTCACAACAGTTTAAGTGGTCCCAAGTCATAGAGATGGCAAGTAAAGAAGCTAATATTTGCAACTGCCTTTCTCTTATCAAATACTTTACTGTATAGTCACACAGATCACACCATGAAGTCAATCAAATTCATGACTTTGCACATTGCTAACAGTTCTTATATGCAGGGCTCACAGTTTTCCAGTCACCACTTCAAGGACAGAAAATGCAAAAAATAAATCACCAGAATATAAGATGCAGGCCCTCAAGGAGCCCTACAGGCTATGAAATTGGTGCTCTCACCAAAAGATAAATCCATCTGCAAAGGATAAATCTTTACCAACACAGAAGATAACTTTTAAAATGCAGGGAGGGGTACTTGCTAATGAGAGCCAATACTCAGAAGATAGTGCCTCAGATATCAGTCACAAATATGCTGAGGAATGAGA
Organism: Martes martes; assembly: GCF_963455335.1. Lineage (NCBI taxonomy): Eukaryota > Metazoa > Chordata > Mammalia > Carnivora > Mustelidae > Martes > Martes martes. Next base: position 137,375,210 of record NC_137888.1, read on the forward strand.
CTAGTATCACCATTACTGTAGGTCTTCCTGAGGCAAATACTTTAAGACACTTAAAGTTCTGTTATGTTTGTGAAAGTCCTATTGTTCAGTGATCACTACTTTGTGTTTATTATGGTGACTTTTAAATGCTTTTGAGGGGTGGCTCAGTCAGTTAAGTGTCTGCCTTCAGCCTAGGTCATGATCTCAGGGTCTGGGGATTGAGGCCTGTATCAGGCTCCTTGCTCAGTGGGAAGTCTACTTATCCCTTTCCCTCTGCTCCTTCTCCCTGACCTGTGCTCTCTGTCTCTCTCTTAAATAAATAGATAAATCTTTAAAAAAAAAAATTTTTTTTTAAGTGCTTTTGAGTTCAGGTTAGTTGAGAAGATGGAGGAGGAGTAGAGGGTCCCTGAACTTGTCTCATCCCTGGAACACAGCTAGATAGTTATCAAATTGTTCTGAACACTCAAGAAATCAATTGGAGTTCTGAGAGAACAAAGTCTGCAAGTCTAAAAGTAGAAAAGTGACGATGTTTTGAAAGGTAGGAGTTATGGAGAGTTTTCTTAGGGGAGATGTAGCTGTGGGCAAGGCAACAGGGAGGGAGCCTACTTATAGAAGCTACCATAAAGCATTATAAGCAACAGAGTGCAAAATCTGAACTTTTAGAACTCTACTATTATGGGGGACGGGTGTAGCTTAAGGTGCTCAGGTAGCAAAATCCCAGGAGTGACAAGGTGGTCTGAGAATCCCCTAGGTCACAAGAAGAACAGGTGGTGGCAACATGCTGCATTGCTCTCAGGTATAGGAGCAGGGAAGCTGGCTAAGAACAGAACATCTTGGTGCTGGCTTTTTGCTTGTGTTGCCATAAACTGCAAACTGCTGCCAGGTCATGCAACTGCTTTCCTGGACAGGCTGGCAAAAGCACTGTTAAGCCCTCCCCCATAGGAACAACATGGGTGCAGGCCTCCGGTGTCTGCAAATTTTGAGTTCTGAAACACAGTCATGAACCTGAGTTACAAAACCTTGGACACAGGTGAATGTGGGGTTCAGACAGAAACCGGGGACATAAGAAGGGTGATTGATTGCTCTTCTGTGAGGGTTCACTGAAGAGTGGGGTGTGCAAACTTTCAACTCCAGGGCTAGAGAGCTGGGTGCAGCCATATTCATTCCACCCATCAATGCTGAAAGCCCTCAGGAAGCAAAACAGTGCCACCTAGTGAGGCCAGAGATGCTGACACCAAGCCCTGCCCCCTTACACCCTGAAGGCACATTCCCACAGAAACCAATCCCTGTGAGACAGCACAGGAGACCCCTCATGTAGAAGACCAGCACAAACAACTCAGGTGCACCAACTCTACTGATCATAGAGTGCTGCAAAGCTCCCACCCTAGCAGAAACAAGATCTAGCTTCCCTTTTGCTTTTGTTCTTTACTTTATTATTTTTTCATTTGTTTTATTATTTTTAAATCATTTTTATTAATAATTTTTAATTTTTATTTATGTGTATATCTATATACTTTTTTATTTCTCTGTTTACTTTATGTCTTTTGTGTCCCTTTTTTTTTTTCTTTTGGGATCTAGATTCTTTTAACAAGCAAACCAAAACACACCCAGGATCTAGTTTTTTTGTTTTATTTTTTTCCTTTATTATTCGTCTTTCATTCATTTGTTTGCTTTTTCTTTATAATTTTCTTTTCTGGACAAAATGACATTACAGAGAAATTCACTCCAACAGCAAGTAGAACTCATGGCCAGGGATTTAATCAACACCAATATAAGTAAGATGTCTGAACTAGAATTTAAAACAATGATTATAAGGATACTAGCCGGGCTTGAAAGAAGCATAAAAGACACTAGAGAATTCTTTACTACAGAAATAAAAGAATTAAAATCTAGTCAGGCCAAAATTAAAAATGCTATAACCAAGAAGCAAACAAAAATGGATGTGATAAAAATGAGGGTGGAGAAATCAGAGAGGTGAATCAGTGATATGGAGGATAAAATTATGGAAAATAATGAGGCTGAAAAGAGGGAAAGATAATGAATCATGAAAATAGACTTAGAAAACTGAGAAACTTATTAAGATGAAAAAACATGCATATCATAGGAGTCCCAGAAGATGAAGAGAGAGAAAAAGGGGCAGAAGGTTTAGTCAAACCAATTATAGCTGAAAACTTCCTTAATCTGAGGAAAGACACTAACATCAAAATCCAAGAAGCACAGAGAACTATCAGATTCAACAAAAGCCAACCACTGCAAGGCATACCATAGTCAAGTTCACAAAACAAACAGAGAAGAAAAGAATCCTGAAAGCATCAAGGGGGAAAAAAGTCCTTAACCTATGAGGAAAGACAGATCAGATTCACAGCAGATCTGTCCACAGAAACTTAACAGGCCAGAAGAAAGTGGCAAGAAATATTCAACATGCTAAATGAGAAAAATATGCAGATATGAATTCTGTATCCAGCAAGGCTGTCATTCAGAATAAAAGGAGAGATAAAGAATTTCTCAGACAAACAAAACTGAAGGAGTTCAAGACCACTAAACCAGCCCTGCAAGAAATTTTAATGGGAACTCTTTAAGTGGAGAGAAAATGACCAGAAGCAACAAAGACCAGAAAGAAACAGACAATAATACCAGAAATCCTGACTCTACAGGTAACACAATGGCACTAAATTCATCTTTCAATAATCACTCTGAATGTAAATGGACTAAATGTTCCATTCAAAAGACATAGTGTGTCAGAACAGATGAAAAACAAGATCTGTCAATATGCTGCCTACAAGAGACTCAATTTAAATTTAAAAACACCTGCAGATTGAAAGGGAGAGTATGGAGAGCCATCTATCATATTAATGGATGTCAAGAGAAAGCCAGAATAGTCATAGTTATATCAGACAAACTAGATTTTGTCTGACAAACTGGATTTTAAAACATTGTAACAAGAGATGAAGGGCATTATATCATAATTAAGGGGTCTATCCATCAGGAAGATCTAGCAATTATAAATAATTATGCCCCCAACTTGGGAGCACCCAAATATATAAATCAATTAATAATAAACATAAAGAACCTCACTGATAATAATATAATAATAGGGGACTTTAACAGCCCATTTACAGCAATGGACAGATCATCCAAGCAGAAATTCAGCAAGGAAACAATGGTTTTGAATGACACACTGAAGTGCTTTTGACTTCATGTGCATTTGACTTCATGAATATATCCTTTATTAACTGAATTGATATATTAAACTATTAACAAAACCGGACTTCCTTATGATTTTATTTACCTTGAAGACAAACCACAAGCTGTGCTCACTTATTAAAGTTGTACTGCTTTGCAGATTTTTAATTATAGAGTATTTTTTAAATGCATGTTATATACTGACTTCTGTATACATACCCCAAAAGAGAGTAATAGTACATATAATTTGGTGGAAATTATAAAATTACATAATCTGTTGTTAGGCTTCCCTTTCAAATACAATAGAAAACAGATTTTAACATGATAAATTTTTTGATTTAGCAATTATTTTGAAGTATACAACACTTACTTTTGATCTTAAAGCCCAAGTAGATATAAACCACAACCTAATAATGACCAAAAACTGATTTGACCAAAAATTAACTTTAAGTTTATGGCTATATCCTCTCAAATTCTTAAGAAAGAGAAATCATCACTTTTCAGTAAATAAAAACTTTATTTTTACAAAATCGACACTTTTTAGAATTGTTGCAGAAGACTGCAAAATTCTCTCTTCTGAAATCAGAAAAATTCTGGGAATGTATAAGTTTTATGTGTGTTTTATTCAGGGCAAATTTTCTCAGAGCCTGAAATTATTTTCCTCATAAAACCTCTTGTTTTCACCCTACATACAGGAACACTATTTGAATATCTACCTGAATCTGTGCTCTGTGAGAATTACACAGAATTACAATTCTTTGATCCCAAGTAAACACTTGCTGTCCTTTTATTGAGGCTCTTTCTTTTCAGTTGACGTGGTTTCTGCCACTGCCTACAAAGAACAGTCTTACCAAGACAGGAAGGGTGTCCCTTCTCTTCCTGAGACTGCTACATGGTTTAACACGACTACCAACCAAGAGTAGCCTGGCAACAGCCAGAACAAGTATCTCAAGATCTTCAGAGAGTTATGTAGGTCAGCAGAGTCTCTCACCCAGACTAAACACTTGAGTTGCTGGTCAAATCTCTTGGTTTTTAAAGTTTAGAAGTTAATCACCTGTTGGATAGCACTGCCATTATATGGTGTCAATGATGTAACGGTTCTCTTCACTCCAGGTGGAAGAGTTTGATAAGAAAGTCTTAGGGGTGCCTGGGTGGCTCAGTGGGTTAAGCCTCTGCCTTCGGCTCAGGTCATGATCTCAGGGGCCTGGGATCGAGCCCCGCACCGGGCTTTCTGCTTGGCAGAGAGCTTGCTTCCCCCTCTCTCTCTGCCTGCCTCTCTGTTTACTTGTGATCTGTCTCTCTCTGTCAAATAAATAAACAAAATCTTTAAAAAAAAAAAAAAAAGACGTCTTAATATCCAGTTTCAGAACAATTTCACCAAAACAAGTTACTCAGGGCACCTGGGTGGCCCAGCTGGTTAAGCGTCTGCCTTTAGCTTAGGCCATGATCCCAGGCTTCTGGAATTGAGCTCCATATTGGGCTCCTTGCTCAGCAGGGAGCCTTCTTCTCCCTGTCCTCCCTGCTAATGCTCTCTGTCACTATCTCTGTCTCTCTCTAATAAATATGTAAAATCTTTTTAAAAAATAAAATAAATACTCCTTGCAAATTACTGAAATGCAGTATAACCATTCCAGAATGATTACATACATCTTTTTAAAGTAAGGGGGAAAGGATTATGATAAGAGCAACAATAAAGTCAGATAATTTTACAGACCTTTAAGATAATAGTGATTTACATTTTGTAGTTTGCCAAGTGGGTGCAACCCAATTGTATTTCCAAAGATACGTATGTTATCCCATTTTTAGAGATGAAAGAGATATTCAAAAATTATGACTTGTCCAACTTTGTGTTTTCAAAATGCATCAAGAACTGAAATAGGCAAAACAGAATTGAAGAATTATTCAAGCTAGAGGTATTTATATCCCTAGGTTCAAATAAATTATATTCTTGGTAACTAAATAATTATTCAAAATCTTCAGATAAGGAGTTTCTGTGGAAGATGGCAGAAGAATAGGGACCCATGTTTCATCTGGTCCCTGAAATTCAGCTGGTTAGCCATCAAATCACCCTGAACACCTGTGAATTCAAACCTGAGATCTAAAAAAAGAATTGCTACAATTCTACAAATAGAAAAGTGACCACTTTTTGCAAGGTAGAAGGTGTGGAGACATGAATCTGAGGGGATATATCAGAAGATAAACCAAGGAGGGGGAGGGAGGCTGTGTAAGTCAGTTACTGGAAAGTGATATAGCAGCGGAGTGCAAAATTGGAACTTTCAGAAGTCTGTTCCTTGGAGGGACTTCCCTGCCTGAAAAATGCTCAGGTGGTAAAGCAGAACAGATCCCAGATGAGAGAGTATGTCTCAGGGTCTCCAGGGTCACAGAAAGAACAGGAGTGCCAGAGTGTGGCAGAGTTCCCAAGCATTGGAGAAAGGAAGCTGGCTACACTTAGGGAGCCCTGAGGTGATCTCTCAGCTAGATGTTGCCATAAACTGCAAATTGGGACATGATCAGACCACCACTCTCCAAGTAGGGCCCAAGCAAGCAATAACAACTGGGAGATTGTTTCTTCCCCTGGGAGGAGCAGAAGCAGCATGGGTGTGCCCGTGATCAGGCAACCACTATCAGGGGCCATGGTAAGAGCCCCCACCCTCAGGATTGGTGCAGTGTGTACCACAGGAGTCTGTGGAGTTTGACACACACAAAAGGGAGTGACCACTTTTCCCTGAAGGTACACTGAAAAGTAGGGGCCAGGATGGTTCAGCTTCAGGGCTGAAAGTGGGGCTTCACCATTTTCACTTTTTTTTTTTCTTAGTCCTCTGAAGTGACAAAGAAAACCTTCAGGGAACAAGAGACCCATAGAGCACCCCAAGCAGATTACACTGGGTCTGGCCCCTGGCAAGAGGCAATGCATCTCAATCAAAGACACCTGAGAATCAGTGCAGCAGGTCCCTCTGCCAGAACACCAGTAAGAACATCAGTTGAATACCAAGTTTATGGATCACTCAGAACTGAAAAACTCCTGCACTAGGGGAAAATAGAATATAGATTTCGAGTTTTGTTTTTTTTTTTTTTCTCCTGAGTCTTTAGTCTTTCAGTTTAAAATCTTATTTATCTTTTACCTTCTTTTTTCTTTTCAACTAGTTTTCTTATTTTATCAATTCTTTATTTTTAAATCTTTTTTTAAACTTTCATTTTAACATCTACATTTTATAGATACATTCTTCATTATCAGCTTTTCTCTGTATTCAATTTTGTTTTTACATATATATAATTTTTTCTTTCTTTACAATGTTGGGATTTAGTGTCTTCTAACAGACCAGTGGATCACCCTGTTATGCCCACCTGTGAGAGTATATTCTCTCTTATCTCCTTTTATTCTTTCTTTTCTTTTTTGGTTTCTGGTCTCTTCAGATTTCTCTAGTATGTATTTTGCTGGGGTCGTGGTTGATATATTTTTTAAACATTTTCATTTATTTATTTGTCAGAGAGAGAGAGAAAGAGCAAAAAGCAGAGGGAGCACCAGGCAGAGGGGAAAAGCAGACTCCCCACTGAGCAAGGAACCCAGAATGGGACTCCATCCCTGGAACCTGGATAATGACCTGAGCCAAAAGCAGACACTTAACTGACTGAGGCACCCAAGTGTCCCAAGTGGTTGATATTTTTTTATTTTGTTCTCTCATTCATCTATTCTTCTCTGGACAAAATGACTGGAAGGAGAAATTCACTGCAAAAGAGAGAACCAAAGGTAATACTCTGCCATATAGTTAATCGAAATGGATATAAGTAAAATTTCAGAAACTGAATTCAGAATAATGATCACAAAGTTACTAGCTGGGCTTGAATAAAAGCATAAAAGACACTAGATAATCTCATAGTGTAGAAATAAAAAGCTAGTAAGGCCAAAATTTAAAAATGCTTTAACTGAGATGCAGTCTAAAATGGATGCTCCAGCAGCTAGGTTAAATGAAGGAGAAGAGAGAGTTAGTGACATGAAAGACAAAATGATGGAAAGGAAGCTGAGGAAAAGAGATAAAAACAACTACTGGGCCATAAGGGGAGGCTTTGAGAAATCAGCAATACCATAAAGCAAAATAATATTAGAATTACTGGGGTCCCAGAGAAGAAGAAAGAGGGAGACAGAAGGTATATTTGAGCAAATCATAGCTGAGAACGTCCCTAATATGGGGAAGAAAACAGCCATTCAAGTTCAGAAGGTACAGAGAAGCCCCTCAAAATCAATAAAAATAGATCAACACCCTAACATATCAAGCTGAAGATTGCAAATTTCAGAGATAAAGAAAAATTCCTTAAAGCAGCTCAAGACAAGAGGTCCTTAACATACAAAGGTAGGAACATTAGATAGGCACCAGGCCTATCCAGAGATCTGGCAGGCAAGAAAGGGCTGGCATGATATATTTAAGGTACTAAATAAGAAAAACATGCAGCCAAGAATACTTTATCCAGCTAGACTATCGTTCAGAATGGAATGATAGATTAAGAGCTGCCAGCAGAAACAAAAACAAAAAAAGAATTTGCAATCACTAAACCAGCCCTGCAAGAAATATTAAAGGGAATCCTGTAAGCAGAGAGCCCAAAAGTAACAGAGACCAGAAAGGAACAGAGACAGTCTACAGAAACAGGGACTTTATAGGTAATACAATGGCACTAAATGTATATCTTTCAATAGTTACTCTGAATGTAAATGGGATAAATCCTCTAATCAAAAGACACAGGGTATAAGATTGGATAAAAAAGCAAAACCCATCCATATGCTGTCTATAAGAGACTCATTTTAGACCCAAAGTCACCTCCAGATTGAAAGTTAGGGGATGGAGAAACATTTATCATGGTAATGGAAATCAGAAGAAAGCAAAGCTTATATCAGAGAAATTAGATTTTACACCGAAGACTATAGTAAGGGATGAAGAGGGACAATATATCATACTTAAAGGGTCTATCCAATAAGATCTAACAATTATAAATGTTTATTCTCTTAACATGGGAGCAGCCAATTATATAAACCAATTAATAACAAAATTAAAGAAACACATGGATAAAAATACAATAATGGTAGGGGACTTTAACACCTCATTCACAGCAGTTGACAGATCATCTAGGAACAAGGAAACAAGGGCTTTGAATGACACTGGACCAGACAGACTTCATAGTTATATTCAGAGCATTCCATCATAGAGAAACAGAATACATATTCTTCTCAAGTGCACACGGAACATTCTCCAGAATAGATCACATACTGGTCACAAATCAGGTCTCAACTGGTACCAAAGACTGAGATTATTCCCCACGTATTTTTATTTGAAACTGGTACTGAATCACAAGAGTAAATCTGCAAGGAACTCAAATACTTGGAAGCTAAAGGTATCTTACTAAAGAATGAATGGGTCAACGAGGAAAATAAAAAGAATTAAAAATTTCATGGAAGCAAATGAAAATGAAAACACAACCATTCAAAACGTTTAAGATGGGGGCACCTGGGTGGCTCAGTGGGTTAAAGCCTCTGCCTTCAGCTCAGGTCATGATCCCAGGGTCCTGGGATCGAGCCCTGCATCAGGCTCTCTGCTCAGCAGGGAGCCTGCTTCTTCCTCTCTCTGCCTGCTTGTGATCTCTTGTCTGTCAAATAAACAAATAAAATCTTAAAACAAAACAAAACAAAAACCTTTAAATGCAGCAAAGGTGGTACTTAGAGGAAAGTACATAGCAGTACAAGCCTTTCTCAAAAAATTAGAAAAGTCTCAAATACACAACTTAACCTTATACCTAAGGGAGCAGGAGAAAGAACATCAAATAAAACCTAAACCAAGCAGGAGAAGAGAAATAATAAAGATTAGAGCAGAAATCAATTAAATTAGAAGCTGATTCTTTGACAGAATTAATAAAATTGATAAACCATAGCCAGACTTATGCAAAAGAAAAGAGAAAGAACCCAAATAAATAAAATCATGAATGAAAGGGGAGAGATCACAACCAACACCAAGGAAATATGAACAATTATAAGAACATATTATGAGCAACTATATACCAATAAATTAGGCAATCTGGAAGAAATGGTTGAATTCCTAGAAACTTATAAACTACCAAAACTGAAATGGGAAGGAATAAAAAACCTGAACAGACTCATAACCAGCAAGGAAATTGAAGCTATAATCAAAAATCTCCCAACAAACAAGAGTCCAGGGCTGGATGGCTTCCCAGGGCAATTCTACTCAACATTTAAAGAACTAATACCTACTCTTCTGAAGCTTTTTCAAAAAATAGAAATGGAAGGAAAACTTCCAAACTTGTCCTATGAGGCCAGCATTTTGATCCCAAAGCCAGATAAAGACCCCACGACAAAGGAGAAATACAGACCATCACCCTGATGAACATGAATGCAAAAATGCTTACCAACATATTAGTCAATAGGATCCAACAGCACATTAAAAGGATTATTCACCACAACAAAGTGGGATTTATTCCTGGGCTGCAACAGTAGTTCAACATTCACAATCAATCAACATGATACATCACATTATAAAAGAAATGAAAAGAACCATATGATCCTCTCAATTGATGCAGAAAAAGCATTCGACAAAATACAGCATCCTTTTTTGATTAAATCTCTCCACAGTATAGGAAGAAAGGGAACATACTTCAGTATCATAAAAGCCATATACAAAAAATTCACAGTGAATATCATTCTCAATGGGGAAAAACTGAGAGCTTTTCTCCTAAGGTCAGGAACATGAAAAAGATGCCCATTCTAACCACTGTTTTTCAACATAGTACTAGAAGTCCTAGCCTCAGCAATCAGGCAACAAAAAGAAATAAAAGGCATCCAAGAAGGCAAAGAAGAAGTCAAATTCTTACTCTTGCAGGTGACATAATACTTTATGTGGAAACCCCAAAAGACTCAACCCTAAAATTGCTAGAACTCACACAGAAATTCAACAATGTGGCAGGATATCAAATCAATGCACAGAACTCATTTGCATTTCTATACACTAACAATGAGACAGAAGAAAGAAAAATTAAGAAATTGATCTCATTTACAATTGCACCCAAAACCATAAGATACCTAGGAATAAACCTAACCGAAGAGGTAAAGGATCTATACTCTAAAAACTGTAGAACGCTTATGAAAGAAATTGAGAAAGACACAAAGAAATGGAAAAACATTCTATACTCATGGATTGGAAGAATAAATATTGTTAAAATGTCTATGCTACTCAGAGCAATCTACACATTCAGTGCAATTCCTATCAAAATAACATCGACATTTTTCACGGAGCTAGAAAAATTATCCTAAAATTTGAATGAATACAGAAAAGATCCCAAAAGACCCCAAATAACCAGAGGAATGTTGAAAAAGAAAATAAGGTGGTAGCATTACAATGCCAGACTTCAAGATCTATTACAAAGCTGTAATCATCAAGACAGTATGGTACTGGCACAAAAACAGACACATAGATCAATGGAACAGAATAGAGAACCCAGAAGTGGATCCTCAACTAATCTTCAACAAAGCAGGGAAGAATATCCAGTGGAAAAAAAGGACAATCTCTTCAAAAAATGGTGTTGGGAAAATTGGACAACCACTTGTAAAAGAATGAAACTGGACCATTTCTTACAGCATACACAAAGACAAACTCAAAATGGATGAAAGATCTCAATGTGAGACATGAATCCATCAAAATCCTAGAGAACACAGGCAGCAATCTCTGTGACCTTGGATGCAGCAACTTCTTGCTAGACACGTCTCCAAAGGCAAGGGATTGAAAAACAAAAATGAACTATTGAGACTTCATCAAGATAAAAGGTTTCTGCACAGCAAAGGAAATAGTCAGCAAAACCAAAAGGCAACCTATGGAATGGGAGAAGATATCTGCAAATATCTTATCAGATAAAGGGCTAGTATCCAAGACCTATAAACAACTTATCAAACTCAACACCCTCAAAACAAATAATCCAGTTAAGAAATGAGCAGAAGACGTAACAGACATTTCTTCAAAGAAGATATACAAATGGCCAACAGACAGATGAAAATATGTTCCACATCACTCAGCGTCAGCGAAATACAAATCAAAACCACAATGAGATACCACCTCACACTGGTCAGAATGACTAAAATCAACAACACAAGAAACAACAGGTATTGGCGAGGATGCAGAGAAAGGGGAACCCTTTCTCTATTACAACGCAAGCTGGTACAGCCACTCTGGAAAACAGTATGGAAGTTCCTCAAAAAGTTAAAAATAGAGCTATCCTATGACCCAGGAATTGTATTACTAGGTATTTACCCAAAGATACAAATGTAGTGATCCAAAGGAGCACCTGCACCCCAATGTTTATAGCAGCAATATCCACAATAGCCAAACTATGGAAAGAGCCCAGATGTTTATCAACAGATGAATGGACAAAGAAGATGTGGTATATACACAATGGAATATTACTTAGCCATCAGAAAGGTTGAATACTTACCATTTATATCACATGGATGGAACTGGAGGGTATTCTGCTGAGGGAAATAAGTCAATCAGAGAAAGACAATTATCGTATGGTTTCACCCATATGTGGAATTTAAGAAATGACATAGAGAGTCATAGGGGAAGGGAGGAAAAATTGAATGGGAAGTCATCAGAGAGGGAGAAAAACCATGAGAGACTCTTAATTATAGAAACAAACTTGGGGTGCCTGGGTGGCTCAGTGGGTTAAGCCTCTGCCTTCACCTCAGGTCATGATCTCAGGATCCTGGGATTGAGCCCCGCATGGAGCTCTCTGCTCAGCGGGAAGACTGCTTCCCCTTCTCTCTCTGCCTGCCTCTGCCTACTTGTGATCTCTCTCTGTGTCAAATAAATAAATAAAATCTTAAAAAAAAAAAAAAAAAAGAAACAAACTGAGCTTTGCTCAAGGGGATGTAGGAAGGGCTGGTGGGGTAACTGGATGATGGGCATTAAGGAAGGCATGTGATGTGATGAGCACTGGGTGTTATATGCAATAGAAGAATTACTGAACTCTACATCTGAAACTAATGATGTAATATATGTTGACTAATTGAATTCAAATAAAAGAAAAAGATGTTAGTTAAAAAATAAATAAATAGGGGCACCTGGGTGGCTCAGTGGGTTAAAGCCTCTGCCTTCGGCTCAGGTCATGATCCCAGGGTCCTGTGATTGAGCCCCGCATCGGGCTCTCCGCTCCGTGGAGAGCCTGCTTTCTCCTCTCTCTCTGCCTGCCTCTCTGCCTACTTGTGATCTCTGTCTGTCAAATAAATAAATAAATAATCTTTTTAAAATAAATAAATAAATAAATAAATCTTCAGATAATCTACGGCTATCATTTTAATCATCTATGAAATTAAGACAGTATTTGGAGACAAGAATATTTTGGAAATGTTTCACACCAACACCTGGGAAAAAATTTCCTCAATTATAAAAATGTTCCTCCATTTTGTAGTCCTAGAAAATGCCAGATTCTGAAAAATTAAAGCCAAAAGGACTTTCAACAATCCCAGCAACTAGGTAAATATGCTTCTTTGTACATAACAGGTTACCTCAGATAAATCTAATTTACTTTTAAATTATCAAAAATAGAAACAAGGAAATGAAAATGGCAAAAATATCTTTACTTTGATAGTTTTTCTTTTTGTCATTTCATCCTAATAAAGAAACATACATGTGGGAATTATAAATCAGATTAAAATACAAGGTGGTATTCTAAGAACTGGAGGACTACTTGGTGAGGGATAAGATATGAAATGATAGCCACCATGCACTGTATAGCTTTTTTTTAAATTGCTGTCACCATTTAAAAGAAGAACTATATCTAATTACTCATGTGATTAACAGATTTGTGTAATTAGAACATGAAAAAAATTCTCCTTAGGTAGGTTGGCTCTGGACATGGCAAAAATAAATTTACATAACCTGCCTTTGGCTAACAAAGAGGGCTAGGTGATAGAGCCTTGCCTAAGTATCTGAACACATAAGTAAATTCTATAATTTCAAAGTACTACCAGTGTTTTGTGTACTAACAAACCTGATATTCATGGACAAGCAATGCAATCATTACATCTCAGTTGTTAAAATATTGAAAGATTTTTCCTACCAGCTTATAAATAAGTGCTATCCTAGCCATCCCCACCATATACTCCCACAGCATAATTATCCTAGACCCTCGCCTAGAACCATCTCCCTCACCTCCATCTACCAGAGTTAAACCTGGCTCAGTATGAAATCTCTGTCATAGCTTCCAGGGTGGATGTTAAGTATTATTAATATCATCCATAAGTAGGGACTCAGAGTCAACAGATTCATTCAGAGAATTTTAATAGCAGGCTCTTCAGATATGAAAGGAAAACACAGAATTTAGTTTGAGGTAGAGTTGGGAAAGTGAAGTATCTCTGAATAAATATTTAACAAGGATATGGGAGGAAGACAAAGAGAAGCTAGCAAAGGTCTCAGAAATAAAGGAGCACTGAATAACATAATCCTTTGGTGTAAGGAGTGAGGGCTGGGGAAAAAAATTATACCTACTGCTGCAGTAATAAAGGAACTTGAGTGACAATCATGCTAATAGTCAACTTCATTTTTTTTTTCCCCTAAATCATGAGATACTCTCTGCAGTTGGCCTCCAAATAGTTCGAACACTAGTGTATTGCAACCTATTACTGCTGTTTGGGAGAATGGAAGCAAGTGAAGTATGCTTCATGGCTGAAGAAATATGGATTCAGTGATAAGGGTAGAGGTAATAATGAGAAATAAGCTGTAGCACAAAACGATGTTGCAGAGCAGATTAGTGAACTTAAGGACATAGCAATAGAAACTGTTTAAAATGAAATACAGAGAAAAAAGACAATCCAAAACAATTAAAGAGCTTTGATGAGTTGTGGGACAACGTAAATGGACTGATAAATATAAAATTAGTGTCCTAAAAAGAGGAGAGAGAGAGGACAGAAAAAAATATTTGAAGGCATAATAGCAAAAAAATTTCCAGATTTGATGAAAACCATAAGCCCACATATCTAAGTACATCAAACCCCAAACAGAAGAAACAAAAAGAAAACTACACAAAGATAAATCATAGTCTAATAGCTCAAAACTAGTAATAAAAAGGAAATCTGAAAAACAATCATTAAAAAAGATGCAATACACATAAGAGAACAAAGAAATGGACGACAGAGGACTACTCATCAGAAAATAAAACAGAAAAAATCATTAAAGTCCTAAAAGTTTAAAAAAAAAAAGTCACCTAGAATTCAATTTCCAATGAAAATATCTTTCACAAATGACATTAAAAGGCTGAAATAATTCCTCTCCAGCAGATGTGCACTACCAGAAAAAGTTAGAGGATGTCCTTCAGGCAAAATGAAGATGACACTAGATATATGCATTTACACAAAAAAGGAAAAGCACCAGAAATGGTAACTATGTGAGTAAATATTTTTAAAATCTTTCTCATTATTTAAATACCTTTAAAAGACTACGGACTGCTTAAATAAAAACAGTAATAATGTAGCGTGTGTTTATAACATATGTAAAAGTGAAACGTATGACAATAAAGGCACAAATGCCGGGAGAGGAAAATTAGAGGTATACTGTTTAAAGGATCTCATATGAAATGTCAAGTGATATAATACTGCTTGAGGGTAGATTATGATGAGTTTCAGATGTATACTATAAACTCTTTAGAAACTACCAAATAATAAAATACAATTTATAGCTCATAAGCCAACAAAAAAGATAAAATGAAGCATAAAAACACATTCTATTAATTCAAAAGAAGGCAAAAAGTATATAAAGAGGAATAAAGAATAAATAAGTAAAAAACAAATAACATCATGATATATTTAAACCCAAACATGTCAATACTTAACTCAAAAATAAATGGTATAAATGGCCCTAAAAAGGCAAAAACTGACATATACATTAAAAAAAAAAAAAACTCAGCTACATGCTGTCTACAAGAAACACTCTTCAAATACAAAAATACTAATAGGCTAAAAGTAAAAGTAGGGTACAATATATATCACGTTGAAACTATTTATAGAAAATGAGAATGGCTACATTTATATAAGGCCATGTAAATTTCATAAGCAGTAATGAAGATGTCTATTTCATGATAAATGGTTGATTCATCAAAAGAATATTGCTTAAAATACATAAAGTAAGAATTGATATGATATTGTGAAAAACACAAATCCACAATTATAGTCTGGTATCTCAATATTCTTCTTTCAATAATTAATAGAACTGGGGCTCCTGGGTGTCTCAGTCAGTTAAGCAACTGCATTCGGCTCAGGTCATGATCTCAGGGTCCAAGGATAGAGCCCTACATCAGGTTCTCTGTTCAGTGGGGAGTCTTCTTCCTCTCTGTGTGCTCTCTCACTCTCTCTCATTCATTGGCTCTTGCTCTTGCTCTCGCTCCCTCTTAAGTAAATAAATAAAATCTTTAAATTTTTTTTAAAGGTTTTTTTTATTTATTTATTTGACAGACAGAGATTACAAGTAGGCAGAGAGGCAGGCAGAGAGAGAGAGAGAGGAGGAAGCAGGCTCCCAGCTAAGCAAAGAGACCAATGCGGGACTCAATCCCAGGACTCTGAGATCATGACCTGAGCCGAAGGCAGAGGCTTAACCCACTAAGCCACCCAAGCGCCCCAAATCTTTAAATTTTTTTAAATAAATAAACAATTGATAGAATAAGTAGACAGATGTCAGTAAGAATCAGAAATGTGATCAACACTATCAGCTAAGTTGTCCTGATTGACATTTATAGAACTTTCCACCTAAAAAATACAGAGTCTATTCTTCTAACATAACATAAAATATTTATCAAGATAGATCATATTCTGGACCATAAAACAAGTCTCAATAAAAAAAGGATTCAAGTTATAAAAAGTATAATCTCATCATAAATGAGCTAAATTATAAATCATTGACAGAAAGATATATGGAAAATCCCTAAATATTTATAACCTAAAATTCCCAACCTAAATTTGGAACCACTTCTAAATTATCCATGAGTCAAAGAAGAAAATCAACATGAAAATTAGAATTTTGAACTAAATTAAAATGAAAACACAGCATATCAAATTAGTTGGATACTGCTAAAGCAATAAGTAGAAATTTATGCATATTTCACTTATATCAAAAAAGAAATAAAAATATCTCAAACCAATAATCTAAGCTCTTACCTTAAGAAACTCACAACAGGAGCGGCTGGCTGGCTCAGTGGGTTAACCCTCTGCCTTTGGCTCAGGTCATGATCTCAGGGTCCTGGGATCGAGCCCAGCATTGGGCTCTCTGCTCAGTGGGGACCCTGCTTTCCTCTCTCTCTCTGCCTCCCTTTCTGCCTACTTGTGATCTCTCTCTGCCAAATAAATAAATAAATAAAAATCATAAAAAAAAAAAAAGAAAAACTAGCAACAGAAGAGCAAATTAAATCCTTAGGATGTAGAAGAAAGGAAAAAGTAATAATCAGAGTGAAAATCAATGACAGAAAAGGGAAAAACAGTAGAGAGAATAAAAACCAACAGTCAATTATTTCAGATCAATTAAGTTGATAAAATTTTAGACAGATGGACCATGAAAAAAGAAAGAAAATATAAATTATTAATACCAGGAATGAGAGGGATGACATCACCATAGATTCTATATATAATAAAAATATAGTAAGGAAATAGTATGAACAACTTTATGCAAATGAATTTAGCCACAAAGATGAAATAGACAAATCCCACAGAAGACAAACTACCAAACTATACTCAAGAAGAAACAGATAATCTGAAAAACAAATAATCTGAGAAAAATATATTGATAAAACAGTTTACAGGTTAAAATCTTCCCACAAAGAAAACTCCAATCCCACATGGCCTCAATGGGAAATTCCACCAAAAATTTAAAAAAGAAATAATATCAATTCTACAAATGCTTTCTTGGAAAACTGAAGAGGGCAGAATGCTTCCTGACTTACTCTATGAGGCTAGCAATATCTTAATATCAAATAAAGGCATTATAAGGAAATAAAAACAACAACCCAATATCCGTTATGAAGATGATGTGAATATTCCAAGCAAAATTTTAGCATATTAAAAAAAAATACCAAAAGGATAACACATCATGTGTGATTTAATCCCAAGAATGCTAAATTAGTTTAACATTTGAAAATCAATCAATATAAAGCATATAAACAAACTGGAAGGAAAAAAAAAGAAAGATGAGAAAGCCATATATTTATCTCAATAGACAAAAAAAGTATTTTATAATATTTAACATCCATTCATGAGAACTTTCAGCAAACTAGGAATAGCTTTTACTCCTAGAATAATTAGCAGTTATAAATACAACTACACATGATGAAAGACACAGTCAATATCATAATTATCTTAGGGGAACCATAAGATCAGCAACAAGACAAAGATTTTCAATCTCACGGTCTTTATTCACCATTGTACTAGAGGTTCTAGCTAGTATAATAAGTCAAGAAAAAAAAAAGTCACCCAGGGAAGAAAGGGAAAATTAAAACAGTCCTCACCTGCAGATGACATGATTGTCTCTACGGGAAATCCGGTGGAATCCACCAAAAAAATCTATAGAATTAGTAAGAGAAGTGGTAGGATAAAAAGTCAATATATAAAACTCCACGTATTTTGATATGCTAGCAATGAAGAATCCAATATTAAAATTAAAAATCATGATCATTGGGGCACTTGGGTGACTCCGTCAGTTAAGTGTCTGCATTTGACTCAGATCATACTAGGGTCCTGGGATCAAGCCCCACATTGGGCTCTCTGCTCAGCAGGGAGCCTGCTTCTCCCTCCCGCTCTGTCACTCCCCCGTTGTGCTCTCTCTCTCTGTCAAATAAATAAATAAAGTCTTTTAAAATATCATGATATATACAAAGTAATCAAGAGTAGATCTTACAAAATTTGTGAAAGATCAGTACATTCAAGTACAAACATTACTGAGAGAAATTTAAAAAGCTCTAAATAAATAGAAAAATATACTGGATTTATTTGTTGTAAGACTCAATATCAGTTCTCCCAAATTGATATGTAGATTTAATATGATCTCAATAAGATCCCAGAAATGTAGAAACTGGCAAAGTTGTTCTAAAATTCACATGGGGGGCTCCTGGGTGGCTCAGCAGGTTAAGCATCTGAATCTTGGTTTTGGTTCTGGTCAGGATCTTGGGGTCATAGAATCAGGCCCCATGTTGGGATCCAGGCTCAGCTGGGAGTCTGCTTGGGACCTTCTTCGTCTCCCTCTCCCTTTTGCCCCTCCCCTTACTTGTGCTTGTGCAAACACTCACTCTATGATAGAAAAATAACTAAAAATTTAAAAAAAAAATTTTTAATTATGGGGCAAATGATTCTGAGAAAATTGGATATCCACTCACAGACACACAAAAACTTCAATCCATACTTACACTATATATAAATATACAAAAAATGATTCAAAATAGATTTGTAAACCTAAAACTATAAAACTTGTAGAAGAAATTATAGGAGAAAACTTTTGTGACCTTAGTTTAGGCAAGGATTTTTCAGATATTACATCAAAATATAATCCATAAAAGAACAGATTAATAAACTGAACTTCCTCAAAATTAAAAACTATGGCTCTTCAGGGTGATGGGATGGCTCAGTCAGTTAAGTGCCTATCTTCAGCTCTGGTCACGATCATAGTGTCCTGGGACTGATCCCCACATCAGGCTCTCTGCTCCTCAGGGAGCATGCTTCTCTCTCTCCCTCTGGCATCTCTCTCACTCTTGCTCTCTCTCAAACAAACAAACAAACAAACAAACAAAAAACTATGGCTCTTCTAAAAACACTGCTAAACAGAATAAAAATACAAGCGAAAGAATAGAAAAAATTACAAATTGTGCATCTTATAGGGGACTTGCATCCAAAATTTTAAAGAATTCCCAAAACTCAAGGCACTTGGGTGGCTTTTGGTTAAATGTCTGCCTTCGGCTCAGGTCATGATCTCAGGATCCTGGGACCAAGCCCCTGCACGGGGCTCCTTGTTCAGCGGGGATTCTGCTTCTCCTCTCATCTCCCTCTGCCCCTTCCCACCACTTGTGCTTGCTCTCTCTCTCTCTCTCAAATAAATAAAAATAAAATATTTTTTTAAAAAAGAATTCCCAAAATAAGAAAGCAACCCAATTTAAAAACAGTCATTAGGGGCACCTGGGTGGTTCAGTCGGTTGAGTGACCTTGAGCCACCAACTCTTGGTTTCAGTTCAGGTCATGATCTCAGGATAGTTAGACTGCGCCAGGCCCTGCGTCAGGCTCTGTGCTCCATGTGCAGTCTGCTTGAAATTCTTTCCATCCCTGTGTCCCTCCCCCTGCTCTCTTTCTCTCTCTCTCTCTCAAATAAAGTCTTTTTAAAAATAAACAAATAAAAATAGGCATTAGATTTGAACATTTAACCACGGAGAATATACAGGTGGAATACAAGCACAAAAGAAGATGTTCAACACCATTAGTCATCACTGAAATGCAAATTAAAACCACAGTGAAATACCATTACAAACCTGTTAGAGAGGCTAACTTTACGAAGACTAGCATACCAAGTGTTGCCAAGGGTGTGAAGAAACTGGGAGACCCATATATTGCTTGTGGGAGTATAAAATGGAGTAATCACTCCTAAAAACACCTAGAGAGTTTCTTAAAAACTACCATATGGTCCAGCTATTCCACTACTAAGTGTTTTCCAAAGAGAAAAAAAGAAAATATGCAGGCAAACATTTATACACGAATGTTGATAAAATAACTTTATAATAGCCAAAGGTAGAAACAAACCAACTGTTCAAAAAGTGAATGGATAAGCAGACTAGTGTATCCAAACAATGAAATACTCCTCAGTAACAAAAATAAATGAACTACCACAACATGAGTGAATCCCACATAAATATGCTGAGTGAAAGAAACCAGACAAAAAAGAATATACACTGCATGATTCCATTTATATAAAATCCTAAGAATAAAGAACTAGTATATAGAGACAGAATGAAGTCAGTTGTTGCCTAGGGTCAGGGGTGAGTAGAGAGAGAGGCAGAAGGCAAGATTCCCAAGGCCATGATGAATATCTTCATTATCCTGATTATAGTGAGTTTATGTATGTATACACATACATAAGTTCAAAACTTAAATTTTACACCTTAAATACGTACTTAAATATGTACAGCTCAGTTTTTGTCAATTATGATTTAATAAACAGCTTTTACAATACTAAAACTACATCTCAAATACTGTCTCATCAGTTGAGGGAATTTTGTCCTATATAATCTATCACATGCTTTTCATATCTGGGTTATTAGGAGTTAATTTAACTGGGACACTTTCATCTCCAGAAAGGGTGAAGACCAACAATACACCACAGCAAATCTCGCTAGGCATAAACAAAATTCCAGCTCAATGCCAAGCACATATACATAAGAATTCCTGATAGCTACATAACTTCAGACATAATGACATAATGAGGCCAAGGGAAACATCAAATGCAAAATATTAATGGGAAAATGAAAACCAATGACCAACATTGGAAAACAACACTGCAGCCTGCAAGAGTCATGCAAAAGAGTCAGGTCAAGTCCATGGGATGGCGTTAATATATGATTACCCACTGGTGTTACTGTATATGCAAATTTATTTTTAAAACACTTCACCAAGAGTAGCATGATTTTTTATTTTATTTTATTTATTTATTTGACAGACAAAGATCACAGGCAGGCAGAGAGGCAGGCAGAGAGAGAGGAGGAAGCAGGCTCCCCACTGAGCAGAGAGCCCGATGCGGGGCTCGATTCCAGGACCCTGAGATCATGACCTGAGCCAAAGGCAGAGGCTTTAACCCACTGAGCCACCCAGGCACCCCAGTAGCATGATATTTTTATTTTATGCTTTAAGACTAGAAACATCCACTTGCCATGACTGAGAGTTCGCATTTTTGGAAAAGTAAGTAGGCATTCTATCAGAAATGCTACACTCCTGTGGTGACTACTATAAGTGGTTCTTAATTAATACCAGATCCATTAATCTTGATACCATTAATATCAAATACTTTGATCACTGGCATAGTGAATGTTAGAAATTGATTTTTATTGGCAAAATTAGAGGCTTGTTAAATGCCATAATGAATGCAGCAATTGCTCTCATTGGTGAAATAACTGAATGTTAAAGATAAACGGAATGGCTAAAGTTTGAGAGACAATTTCTGCCCTTTCGTGAAGGAAAAATAGAATCTAGTAAGGCCTCTTACTTGACTACCTTAGGGATGACACCCAAGTCTTGCTCCCCAAGAGATTCTGTTTCAACCATAAAGAAGATTTCTCACTATGCAAAAATAGGGGTACAGAATTTCTCCTCTGAAATTTCGTTGTGTCTTCCTGAGTAAAATTTCATGCAAGGTGATAGTTGTGTATTTAAATGCAAAGAGACCTGGGACTTCCTTAGGTTTACACAGCAGGTTGTGGGAATGGATGTGTCTGGTTCCTAATTAAAGTTTGTTTATTAAGAAAAGAATCCAGAAGTTACTACCCAAGACGGCATCAGTGCCAAGAGTTCTCTTATATCCCAGCTTCATCAACCCTCCCCCGCTGCCGTAGGTAAAACAATTTAAAATTACTTCAAAACTCTATTTTCTAGTGAGGAGAGAATTATGCTAGGCTTCTACTTATCCAGGGATGAAAGATGGCAGCCAGTTAGTGATTCATTCAGTCAGTCAACAAATGTGTATTAAGCACTTCTTAATGGCGCAGGGACTGTGGGTTAGGATCTTGGGTGGGCATCTGGGTTGGGGCTAGGAGGAGGCAATGAGAGGCCACACATCTTTCAAGACCTTCCACAAAGGAAAAATTAGAAAGAGCAGAATAAAAAAAGTAATCCTCCTTTATGCATGAGGGAATGTGCATCACCAAACCAAAGAAACCAAAGAAAAGAAAGAAATAGACTGCTAGTACCCAGAGGCCTGTGAATCTAGCTATCAGCAAAACTTGGCAAAGGAAGCCTTTTATTAACATCATGTGTACTGTAATGTGACCTATTAAGCATGTTCCACAGTCTGGTCAGCACTGCAGCATTCACTAAGAAAGGTGACTTCAAATGGCTGCCAGGCATGCAGATTACTACAGTCACTTGGGAATTTGAATTCCACCTTTAAAACATTACTGAATTGTACTGTTTTCTCTACTTTTATGCATATTGAAAGTTTTACATAATAAACATAATAAAGTATGTTTAAATCCCTAGCATGCCAAAAGTCTTCAAGCCTCACTTGAACTTTCCCAGAGGTGACATCCTAACACTTTATAAAGTTTACACTGAGCTGAAACAAGACTTACTATAATGACTGTCAATTGAGCTAAGTCCTCTCTTGTGAACTACATAAAAGCAGGATAAAAAATAAATCTCTCAACAAGAAAATCCTCCAAATAGTAAAATGGTTATTAGGTGACAATAAAATTTATTATCCAAAATGGGGAAAATTTTAAGAGCAAAATTTTAAAAGCAAAAATTTTAAAAGTACCATTATTTGGTACTAAAATAATTAAAATATTGTAATAGTTGAAACGTGTGTTTAGTAATTGAATATTAATTTTTAACATAGTGGGCCATCTGTTAGAAAGTTATAATCCAAAAGCATTTTTAAGAATAAGTCTCTTTCTAAAAATGTAAAAATAAAATAGGGAACAGATGCTAAATGAGGTTGGATATTGAGAAACAGACATGAACAGGAAATGACCCAGGAGAACCTAAACATATGGTCACCTAGTTACCATATCTCACCACTGCTTCTCCTATTCAGGTTAAATATCCCCAATTCTTTGAACTCTTCTGATTTCTTCACTATCTAATTCCCTTCATCTGACAATATTAACCACTTAAAATATGGCACCAAAAAACAGTACAATATTCCTGATGAGTTCTGACCAGTGCCCATTACAATGAAGCCATCATCTCCATAAATCCAAACTTGTTCTCCTGACACTGCTCTCAGATTACATTAGCCTCCCCCAGCAGCTGCACCTGTACTGTTGGCTCATATTCAGTTTGTAATCAACTAAAATCTTTTGCACATAAAATGCTACTAAACTCAGTCTTCCTTTTTGTGAACATTCACAAAGAATTCTGTTTTTCAGACCCAAATTGAGGAATTATATCCTGTTAGTCTTAGGTCATCATTATAGACTGTTAACATAGTTTTTGGTAAATAGCTTGACATCTGATATACTATCTGTTCTTCTAGTTTTTTGTGACTTCCAAAGTTTAAGGGAATTTGTATCTTTCATTCATATTGTAATAAAAACATTTAACAGAACAGGGTCCAAACTAGACTAGCACTAGTGATCTGGTTGATCCAGTTAGTTAACATTTAAGTAGGTAAGAATCTTCCTAAGTACCTTGACATCAGGTCCATACTTTTCCATCTAATCCAAAAGAACATCATGAGAGGTATCAAGCCAGGTACTTCCATTTGAATGGAAGATAAGAGAATCCTCAAAGTAATTTTTTAAACCATTTGCCAAGACTGCCTACTCATGAATCTTTCCTTTGTAAAGCACTCTGAAGATTTTCCAATAAGGATGGATACTAGTCGTTCGAGTCCACCATATCGCCCAACATCTCAGCTGTTAAATGCTGCCTGATGAAAGCGTAACTCAGAAAGAAAAGAGGAAAGCATATGGAGTACATTTTGGCAACCAATTACTTTGATTCAGTACAGATGTTACATCCTCCCGTGTTCTTCTCTGAAGCATCTTGGACTCATGATGGGCTACTTTGAGTTGTTTCCTACCCAAGGGTCACACTGCAACTAGGTTGAAAAGCTGTGGCAAAGACCCACCACGACTCAACAGATGGGTTAATTTGAGCCCACAATGAACACATAGAGAATAGAACCAAAAGAAACCTCTGATGAGGTGTGGTAGCATG
This sequence comes from Martes martes, assembly GCF_963455335.1. Classification (NCBI taxonomy): domain Eukaryota; kingdom Metazoa; phylum Chordata; class Mammalia; order Carnivora; family Mustelidae; genus Martes; species Martes martes. The sequence continues at coordinate 137,399,304 of NC_137888.1, forward strand.
TGTGATTCTACCAGCAAAAAAAACAGGTGAAAGAGAACACTGGTGATCTCTATTATATATGTGAACAACAATAAAAAAAATTCACTAAGTAAAACTCAAAATGTCTGGAATCTGAATCGCCCTAGACACACACAGTAGTCTTTATAAACATTTCTCAAAGCAAACTACAATTGTTTTTAATTCTAAAGGATTGTTAAGGAAGTATGATCTGGAGAAAATGTGCATCCACTCTAAAATCAGCCCATTTCTTTACTTGCTTGTTATGTGATTTAGGGTTTTGTCACTTACTCTTCCCAAGCCATAGTTTTATTACCTGTTAATGAATCCCTTTTTTCACACAATGCCACATTATAAAAAAGATCTGCCAAAATCGTAGAGTTCTTATGCAGATTAAATGTAAAAACATAAAGGTTCCATACAAGTCCATATTCTTATGATAATTAATTAATTGTAATATTACAGACACTGGGATTTTTTAGTGAATTCAACTGAATGTGCCTTTGACAGCTATGTTGACAGATAAGAGAGATACAGATATATTTATGAGAGCAATGAACTATGTTTTGTGAATCCCATCAATGAAATACACTTAAAGAAAAACAAAAATCTGAACCTAGAATAGAATCTTTGTTTACAACAGTATCTTACAGAGGAGCAAACTGAAGTTTAAATATAAAAGTGATCTGCTCAAGGTCAAGTTAGTAAAAAAAAATAAGGCTTAAAACCTAAATTTTCAGTTACCCAATCCTATGTTCTTCCCACTCCACTGGAGTGCTAATTCTGCTAGTGATAAAACTATCAGAATTTTCCATTTAGACTGTCACTATTCAAAAGATAAATAAAACTAGAATTTTCTCAATACTGCCAAGAAACATCACAGAATTTATCGTGGTGTGAAGTTGCATTGGATAATGCACAATTGGTGAATACAACGCATAATTGTGTCCACTCTCTTTCCTCTCCAATGAGCCAGAAAGTAGCTTCATACTCCCAAAAATACTAGTCTGGACAGGCACTATGGACCAGTCACATTTGCCATGTTGGATGAAAATTATTATACCACTTAGATATATTGTAAAGATATTGGCATGAGAAATAGGAAACTTGAGTTCTAGCTTAATTCTTACAACTCTCTATCCATATCACATCAGGCTGGCAAGTTATAGGTTTTTCCTCATCTGCAAAATGAATTTGACTAAATGACCCCTTCCCAGTTCAAATATCCTCTACCTCTATGACTAATGTCTGTAGCCAGCTTAAGTGGAATACAAGAAAAATAAATCATGACTATTGTAGATAAAAATGTATTCCGAGAGTAAAGAAAATTATCTTTGTTGTGATTTGTTACATTTCCTTATTTTCAAATCAGTTAATTATACCAATATAACACCTAATAGGTTAACATTAGTTAAGGTAGACCAAGCAACTGTAACACACCCCAAAATTAAATAGCTCAAACACATAAAAATGTATCTGTCACTCAAGGAACAGCCCAGAGCAGGTACCTCTGTTCTGCATAGTCGTTAAGGGACATAGGATGATAAAGACTCCACATCCCCAAGTTTCAAGTCATTGCCTTTTCAGCTCACAGGAAGGTAAGAATGTGTGGAGAAAGCACATTCACCAACTTAAGGGCTTGGCCCCAAATCGGTACATCTCACTTTCCCTTGCATTCCATTAAAGAGAAATTAACCATATAGCTATATGCATAACTTCAAAGAAGTTTGGAAATTTTAATGTCTAGCTGACCAGCCACATTCCAACTACAATTCTATTACTCTGAAAGGAAGAACAATTCTTGTTGGATAGATAATATTCTCTGAAACTGTAGTGAGTTCATGTAAGACATTTTACCATAGTCAGGCTACAAAAGCGGTTGTTATAGTCCCCAGCCATTCACGCAGACCCCTGTTACCAGATATCTGAATTTAGAAGATACAAGTTTGGCCTAAGTGTTAGCAAGATAAATAAATCCTTTGAGTCCCTACACCTGGATCCCATCCACATATGAATTCCACAGAGACCTGGCAATCAGAAATGCATTCAATTTGCTCTACGGAGCAGGCTTCTGCTTTTGACTCATTCTAGCAATCCAGAGGAGGCAAGCTTTTAAACCAGAACTGGAATCTATAGCTTTAAAGAGGTGGCTTTCCCGAGTAGTTGAGGCAGAGCAGTGAGCAATCTGAGTGATACTCAATAGAGTATGTTCATCTGTTACATTTGGCAAAGTTGCTAATGCACAGTGATATTGTTTGTTATGTCTCTTCTTCCGCTCATAAGTTTGGAAAAAAAAAAAAAAAGAAAAGAAAAAGGAAGACATAGGATAAAACAGAGCCACCGCCACCCCATTCCATCAGGTCCCTCTTCACTGAGCTTCAGTTCTTCCACTTGCAAAATACAGCAGATGGAATGTTAAGTCTAAACTAGAAAGTCTCTTGCATTCCTAGCTGTTGAAACAAACCATGTGCCTCCTACTTCTCAACTATAATCCACTAAAAGCAATGAAACTATTTCAGACACCAGAACATGCACATCCAACTGTGTTTTGGGAATACTTTTTTAAGTGGAAATATTGGAAGATGAATGGGTGAACTCAAGCAAGAAATAAGTGTCCTGACTCAATGAGGATTTATTGGCATTTAAATTATGACAGCCCTATGACAAATACATTTAGTCCTACACCAAGACCAATAAGTGTAAATATTTCCCAGTTATGATCTGTGCTAAACACTAATATGTATAAGGGTTATAATGGTCCTTGTTAGCTGTTTAGCACAATGTTGTCCAATATAAATATAGTCACAAATGCAAGCCACACATGTAATTTGAATTTTTCTAAGTCATATTTTAAAAAAAGGAAAAAACAAATGGGTAGATTAATTTTAATAATATATTTTATTCAATCCAAATTCAATATCCAAAATATTATCACTTCAACATGTAATCAATATAAAAAATTACTTGATATTTTATACTCTATTTTTCATATTATGTCTTGGAAATCTGTATTTTACATTTGCACTACATCTTCGTACTAATTTGGACCAGCCATGTTTCAAGTGCTCATTAGCTGCATGCTAGTGCCTACTATATTGGACAGTGCAAGCACAGAATCCTTTCGAGATTTTTTTTTTCAGGACTTGGGGCTTTTATGAAAATTACTGATAAGGAAGTGTGCTATGTATTACAGAGTAAATAACTGGGCAGTCTCTTAACCCCAAACTCTTCCCCCAGGCACACAGTGACTAAAAATTCATGCACCAGGTCAGAAGTTACATATATAATTAGAGGAGTATTCAGGTCCAAGTGTATCACTGGCTCCAATCATTAGCCCACATATGGAGACCAAATCTTGATTGCAGTTAACAGACTCTGACTCTAATATCTAATTCCTCAATCCTGTGGAATGCTTTGTTATAAAAAGTTGGACCCCAGAAAGAAAATAAGACTGAATCTTTGGGGTGCCTGGGTGGCTCAGTGGGTTAAAGCCTCTGCCTTCGGCTCAGGTCATGATCTCAGAGTCCTGGGATCGAGCCCCACATCAGACTCTCTGCTCAGCAGGGAGCCTGCTTCACACCCCTCCGCCCGCCCGCCCCGTCTCTCTCTGCCTACTTATGATCTCTGTCTGTCAAATAAATAAATAAAATCTTAAAAAAAAAAAAAAAAAGACTGGGTCTTTGACAGACTTGTTCAAGTTGTGAGAAATCCCAAAATGTACTACCCAGTTGATGAGCTGGCCAAAACGCACTCATACTTTGAAAAAGAGAAAATTAGGGAGCCATCTTCTACAGACTGAAGATCACCCTTCAGAGGCTGAATCCATCATATAAAGGTATGACCGACTGGGTCATACAAAACAGAGTAATGGGAACAAGGATAAATTGGGGGCAGGAATGCCTCAACTAAAGGTCTTCAGATTGAAAATTTGTTTAATGCTGCATGAATTCTGGGTCTGACAGGGCCTGTGGATTGGGCTGCCTATATGTGATCCCCAGCAGAAGGTCATTACCACCATAGGAAAGTTTCCCACAGTATACAAGAACAGGGGACATCAGCCAAGATTTAGGAGGAAATATAAAAATGCAAAAGAACCAATTTCTATCTTAGCACCTCATTTTTGAACAATCTGAAAAATGAATAGCCTGTTAATAATTCTCCAGCCCTCTTTAAGATGACTCATATGTAAACAGTAGTAAATGGATTTGACAAGTGCTGGATTGTGTTACTGACTAAATAAACCCAAGATGATTTTTTAGGAGAGCTACTTCACACAACATTCTCACCTAAATTGAACAGTGCCAATAAATGCAAGTTGAAAATGAACACTCTTCCCAGAAGAGTTACAAATGATCCTTTTACACATGAGTCATGAGCTGTTTCCTCAGCAGTGTATAATTTTGGTAACAAAAGCAAGATGTTCTTGTGAAGAAATGACTTCATACAAGTATTCAGAAACAACGTGCCAAGAGTATAATGGATCTATAGTGAAGAATAATGTTTATTCAGCCCATCACCTCCTTGAAAACAATATTTTTTTTTGAAAACAATATTTTCAATATTATGAGCATCACTAGCTAACAGGAAGCATCTATAATACTTGTAAAGATACATGTCATGTGGCCAGAAAGCATTAACATTATTCTCCCTGTGAAAATAACTTGGAAACAAGGTAAGGCAAGTCTGATTTGTTATTAACCCTTTAATATAGAAAAGTAAAACAAAAACCTTTCTCCAAAAATTCAAAAGCAAAAATCATACCAGAGAGACTCTCCAAATTCCCTGAAAGATATCTTATTTGATAGCCCTGAAATCCATGAATATTGTAACACTATTTAATCTCTGTGACTCAATTTCCCTATCTGTAACAAAAATAATAATACCTACCTCATAAGTTACTTCGGAAGATTGCAATAATCCATGTAAAATAGTTAGAAGAAAGCCTAGCACATGGAAAGCACTCAATAAATATCAGCTATTACTTTTGTAATTAAAGATGGGACAACAGAGACTCTAGACAGAGTAGCCCAGTCAGAAGTTACACAAATATGTAGGATAGAACCCATGGCTCTAGACTTTCTACAGCACCTAAATGTTCATACTCAGAGTATAAGTGTTGACTGTTGCTAACAGGCCCTCAATCCAGCAACTAAATCCTCTATCTTGTAAAATACTTTGACCTTAAAAAGCTGATCCCAGAAAAGAAAATAGGACTGTATCTTTGCAAGAGATGAGTGGGTATAGGGAAACCTCAAACATGAACCCTGCCTCCCCCAATATCAGCTCTCTCCACTCTCGCATTTGGTTACTATGCTCCAGCCACTCTGGCTTTGTTCAGCCTCTTGAACATAACACACTTGTCCTGATCTCAAGATATTAAGTGCTTCCCTTCTTCCTTTCCACCCTTCAGATATCACCTCCTAAGAGAAGCCTTCTTTCCCCAGCCGAATTATCGGCCCTCAAAGCCAATACCAATCACACCACTGTATTCTGTTGTCCTCAGAGCATGTATCAGTATTTAAAATAATCTCATTTACTTGTGATTTTGTCCTGAATGTCCTATACACCTCACCTCCACAACGCAGAGTACTAACCACTATACGATCACGGCTACACCTCACCTCCAAATGAATGTCTTACTCACAGCTGTTTCCCCAACACTTAGTCCAGTACCCGGTACATAGTGCAACCTCAAAAGAATATATATTAATTGATGAAAACTCTGAACACACCTTCTCCAAATACATTCCCTCACCAAAAAAAATGCATATTATTTTACAAGTTTATGAAGTCCTCAAAAGCAATGAATAGGCTGCCTGGGGATCCATGAGACTTAAGTTAATAAGCACAGAAATCAATATTGTATGGTAGATCAGGAAGCCGGGCTACCTCAAATGAAACTTGGGCTAGGAGCACCTGGGTGGCTCAGTCTGTTGAGCATCTGACTCTTGGTTTTGGCTCAGGTCATGATCTTGGGGTTCTGGGATCCTGAAATGGAGTCCTATGTCAGGCTCCCTGCTCAGCAGGGAGTCTACTTATCTCCCTCTCTCTCTCTGCCCCGCCCCCTGCTTGTGGGCACATGCATACTCTCTCTCTAAAATAAACAAATAGGGGCACCTGGGTGGCACCTGGGATCAAGCCCTGCATCTGGCTCTCTGCTCAGTGGGGAGCCTGCTTCCCTTCCTCTCTTTCTGCCTGCCTCTGCCTACTTGTGATCTCTGTCTGTCAAATAAATAAATAAAATCTTTAAAAATAAATAAATAAATAAAAATAAACAAATAAATCTTAAAAAAAAAAAGAAAGAAACTTGGGCTAGAAGTTTGTGAATCTTCAGTTATCATCTGTAGCCTCTAAATATGATTGATTTTTTTGTCTAACTGTTTGATCAGTTATTTTGAGTGGGGTATCAAAGTCTTCAACCACTACTGTTGATAGATCTATTTCTCTCTTCAGTCAGTTTTTGTTTCAGGTATTTGGACTCCCATGTTCAATGCACGCATGTTTAAATTGTTACATTTTCCTGGACAATTTCTTACAACTCTTTTATTATTGTAAAATGTCTCTGACTCAGGGGGCTATTGTGGTTTTTATTTAGCCCATATGGTATGAATATTCACATGTACATGGACCTAAAAAATGATACATTACCAGGCTTGATTATGGGCTGCTGCCCTAGACTTTTCCAGGGGAATAACAATATATATTTGTGCCAAATTTTCTTTCTGAAATCCAAAAATTTCTTAATTCCAAAAAACACCTGGCCCCAGGGTTTTAGATTAAGGATATTGAGCCATTTTCTTGAGTTTTAAATAGGTAGGTCCTAGGTACTGGAATAAAACTTGCATAAACATCTTGACATTTAGTTTTCTAGACTAACTGGAAACTTAAGCCACATTTCAGTCAATGGGGTCTAGAGGAGCAAGTCACCCTAAGTTGTCATGTGGTGAGGCCAGACCAGTTCCACAGCCCAAGATCACAGCTATTTGCTCCATTGCAGACAAGTTCTAATAGTGCCTGGCCCACAAAGATGTAGAATCCCAGGTACAAGAAATCTCTGCTCGGCCTCCCCTCCAGGAGGGAGCATCAGTCCCAGGAGATGAGCTCAAAAGGAGTAAGAATTGTTGTCACCTGTAACCTGGGGTTCTTCCTCTTCCCGCAACAGCTTAACATAAGGTATTTGTTAATTTAGCTTTCTCCTAGATAAGGTTGTCAGCAGTTGTCAGCGCAGAACCATGGGTCTGAGCAAGAGCTTTCAAATTATTTTCTATGGAATCCTAGAGGACTAAAAAGGTGTCTTACTGCTCCACAAAGCCTGGATTAAAACTTCACACACACACACACACACACACACACTCTCTCTCTCTCTATATATATATATACACACACACATATATATATACACACACACTTATATATGTGCATAATACATTCATCTGTTTTAAATATTCTATATATTCATCTATTAAAAATACTGTAATAAAACTAACATGCGTATTTAAATGACATATCAACTTTAAACACTCTAGAGACACTATTAATCATACAACGACAAAAATTTTGATTTTATACAAATCCTGGTATAAAAATTCTCTCATTTCTTTGTGTTTAATTAGACTTCTTGTAACTGCCTCAGTGATTACAGAGGTTATAGCTCTACAGAGGTCTATTTCTTTATTCAAGCCTATGCATGTCTAAAATTATTAAATTGACTGCATATTACTAAATGTGTGAGTCGGGATTGTCTTGATGTGTGCAATGAACAGAAAATAGAGAAACAAATGGGATGTAGTAATTGTCATTCATAACCCTCAATTTCATACATTCTTTAGAACAGTACTATGATTTTCCTTTATTAACTTTATTATATTTATGAATTTGGAAAATAAAATTATGGTAATAAAATGCTACTGTTATCTTTTTTATACTCAACATCTAACCTCCACTTTGTTTTGACAGAGCCCTGTGCTTTCAGCTGTCTACCTCCGTCGTGACCTGAGGGTGGAGAACGGGGACTGTGTTAATCATATATTGCTTCACATATGTTGCTCCACAAACCTAGCAACTCAAAACAACACCCATTATTATTTCACAGTTTCTGTAGGTAGAAGTGTGGACACAAAGTAACTGGGTGCTCTTTTCAGGGTCCCGCAGGCTGAATTAAGGCGTCAGCTGGGACGGAGAGGCCATCCAAGGGGTACTGGTCTCTTCCAAGTCCATTCAGGCCCTTTGCACAATTTGGTTCTTTATGGCTTCTTTCAGTTTTCTATTGCTGCAAAATAAATTATATTTGAGTGGGTTAAAACAACACCCATCTATTATCTCACAGTTCCATTTGTCAGAAATCTGGGAATGGTGTGCAGGATCCTTCTTCAGGGTTTCACAGGGTGAAATCTGAGTGTCAGGAACATTACATGCTTTTCTGGAAGTTCTGGGGAAGAATCTGCTTCTGTACTCTTTCAGACTGTTGGAAGAAGTCAGTTCCTCGTGGATGCTGGTGTCAATCAGGGACTGTTCTCAGCTCCAACAAGGCACCCTCAGATCCTTGCCATATGGCCCCTCCTTGTTCAAAGTTAGTGGCTTACAATCCTCATGGTACTGAATCTCTCTCACAGCTCCAGTCTCTCTCCCATCTGCTATGACACAGTCTTATACAGTATAATCACCAGAGGGTTTGGTTTACTCCATCACCATTTGCCACATAACAATCGAAACAAGGAAATGACTATCCTGTAATAGTCACAGTTTCCACCCACACCCAGAGACAGGAGATTATAAAAGACACGTACACTAAGAGGTGGGAATCTTAGAGACCTTCCTAGAATTTCACCACCAAGGGTGGAAATGGGAACCCTCTTGTCAGCTTCAGAGTGAATCTTGTTTTGCATCTGCCAATCATGATGGCTCCTTTCCAGGAATTTGTTTAAAACTAGCATGTGACCCAGGTGTAGGCAATAAGACACAAAGTGAGTCTGCTAGGGAACTTCTAAGAAATGTTCCTCCCTCATAAGCTGAAATCATCACAGTGCCAACTCTGGGGGTTTTCCGACCCAGGTGGGATGCCTGGAACCACTGAAGCCATCTTGCTCCCAGTCTGAGGATGAAAGCGTCACATGGGGAAGGCAGAGACAATAGAACCATGTAGAAGTGGGGCTGGAGTCCAAAACACCATACCCATGCCACCTCTAGACTTCTTGTTAGGGGAGATTTTTAATTCTTCTCAACACACAAGCCAGCTTGAGTCAGGGTTTCATTACTTGTGGCCCAAGGTATTCTGTGAATAAAAGACTCCAGGTAAAATTTAATTTAGGGGGGGAAAAAAAAAGAGCTCAACTGTTAGGAAACTTTGAAACTCACAGATCCATTAGATAGGGTCAGAGAGACTTGAGATTTCAACTGAACTTTCAACATTAATGAGCTGAGCTGTTTTATCTGTAAGATCAGGGAAAGTAATTCCCATCTTCATGAGTCATTACGAGGACTCAGCAAAGTTGCACACGTTAGCAAACTATTTCAAGTGAAACATAACACTTGTTTCAAACACCCGATTATAACCAAAATTTAGGGGACAGGATGGAATGGGAGGAGGATGTGGGTAACCAAGAGAGAATGTAGGGATGGATAAGACAGCAATAGGGAGAGTGAGACAGAAAGAGAGCTCTGTCTGAGGAGGTGATGCACTGGGCATCTCCTCATCTCACTCCGGATTGGTGTCTGAACTCCAGGGAGGAAAGGAATGCAAACATATGTAAAGGTGAGGTTTATACAAACAAACGCTTTGCATAATGTGGGGCCAAGGAGGAGGAGATGGCCAGAGTCACCATGGTTTCTGAGAAGCTTTTTCAAGCCTATTGTTTCTCTCTGAAAAGAAAAATGAAGAAGCCAGCATTGTTTGGACAACAGTCTTTTGAGAGGTATCCTACCTACTGGAATGAGAAGGCAGGCATTACTAAAGAAGGAAATGTCAGTAAAGCAGCAGTGTAGGACAAGGAGAGAATGAAGAAAGCGTTCAGAGAAATTTGAAGCATTTCACATTTACTATTCACCTCATATTATGTGCCAGGCTCTAGGAGGCCCTTTGAAAGCTTACACTCATATCTGCTACCTAAATGGAACTTTCCTTCTGCTTTGACTAATTAGGTGGCGAAGAGATCACAACGCATTACAGAACACTTTCACTTTTTTTAAAAAAAATTTTTGAGGATACTTAGCACACAACGTTATATTAGTTTCAGGTATACAGCATAGTGGTTTGACAAGTTTTATACAGTATGCTATGCTCACCAGAAGTGTAGCTACCATCACAATACAACACTATTGTAATAGTATTCACTATGTTCCCTATGCTGTACCTTCATCCCCATGACTTATTCATTCCATAACTGGAAGCCTGTATCTCCTATTACCATTCACCATTTTGCCCAAGACCCACCCCACCATAACCTCTGGCAACCATCAGTTATTCTCTATATCTATAGTTCTGATTATGCTTTTTGCTTGTCCACTCTTTTTTTTTTTAGATTCCTCTTATAAGTGAAATCATATGGTATTTGTTTTTCTCTAACTGACTTATTTCACTTAGGATAATACCCTTTAGTTCCATCCATGTCATTGCTAAGGCAAGATTTCATTCTTTTTGATGGCTGAATAATATTTCATTGTGTATGTATACACACACATGCACCATTTCTTCTTTATCTACTCATCAGTCGATGGACATTTGGGCTCCTCCACAGTTTGGCTATTGTTGATAATGCTGCTATAAACATCAGGGTGCTATAAGCATTGAATCACTATTTGAACCACTATTGCTGGATCATAAGGTAGTTCTATTTTAACTTTTTAAGGACCTCCAAACTGTTCTCCAGATGGCTGTACCAGTTTGCATTCCCACCAACAGTGTAAGAGGGTTCCCCTTTCTCCTCATCCTTGCTAAGACCTGTTGCCTTCTCAGTTGTTAATTTTAGCTATTCTGACCAGTGTGAGGTAGTATCTCATTGTAGTTTTGATTTGTATTACTCTGATGCTGAGTGATGTTGAGCATCTTTTCATGTCTCTGTTAGCCACTTGCATGTCTTCTTTGGAAAAGTGTCTGTTCATGTCCTCTGCCCATTTCTTACCTGGATTATTTGTTATGGGGATGTTGAGTTTGATCAGTTCTTTATAGATTTTGGATACTAGCCCTTTATCTGAAATGCCATTTGTGAATATCTTTCCCCATTTTGTAGGTTGTCTTTCAAGTTTTTTTTATTGTTTCCTTCACTGTGCAGAAGAGTTTCTTCCTGATAAAGTCCCAGTAGTTCATTTTTGCTATTTCCCTTGCCTCCAGCAACATGTCTAATAGGAAGTTGCTGCTCTATCTCTGAGGTTGAAGAGGTTGCTGCCTGTGTTATCCTCTAGGATTTTGATGGATCCCTGTCTCACATTTAGGTTTTTCATCCATTTTGGATTTATTTTTGTGGATGGTGTAGAACATGGTCCAGTTTCATTCTTCTGCATATGGCTGTCCAGTTTTCCCAACACCATTTGTTGAAGGGACTGCCTTTTTTCCATTGGATATTCTTTCCTGTTTTGTTGAAGATTAGTTTGACCATGCAGTTGAGGGTCCATTTCTGGTTTCTCTATTCTGTTCCAATGATGTATGTGTCTATTTTTGTACCAGTACCCTACTGTCTTAATGACTACCACTTTGTAATACAGCTTGAAATCTGGAATCATGATGCCTCCAGTTTTGTTTTTCCCAGCCAGTAGTCTTTTGACTGTTGTTCTAAATTCTTATTCAGCGATATTGTTTATATCTGTTTTGAGCAAGTCCCTAGCTATTTTTTCCTGACCTTTCTTTTGGGGAGAATTCCTCCATCTTGTCATTTTGGGTAAGTTTCTATCTTTTGTGTGTACTGAAAACTTATTATGTTTCCTGCATCTGAGAGTAATGCTATATTAAAAACGGGTCCTACACTGTCCAGGGCCTGGCCTCAGGAAGTGTTTCTGGTATACAATGTGTGCACCCTGCTGTTGTGTTTCCGCTGCTCTTTCCCACTGGTCAGTCCTCTGCAGAACTCCTCCTTCCTTGCAGTGAGGACTGTCTGGAACTTTAACTAGGTGTGCTTTGATTTGTTTGTTAAAATAAGCCTGGATGAAAAGAAAAAAGCCTGATTCAAAAAAGAGAGAGAGAGAGAGAAGGAAAAGGAACAAAAAGAAAAACAAATAGACCATCAGAAAACTATAAGCCTGGGGGACCCTGGGTAGCTCTCCTTTGGTTAAGTGTCTGACTCTTGATTTCCATTTGGGTCATGATCTCAGGATTGTGAGATGGAGCCCTGCATCAGGTTCCACACTGGGCACGAAGCCTGCTTAAGTATCTCTCTTTCCCTCTGCCCCTCCCCCTACTCTCTCCAAAACAAAATTAAATAAAACAAAACAAAATTAACAAAAACAAAAAACCTATAAGCCTGATTCCAAAGAAAAAGAAAGGAAAAAATAAAAATAGAAAATAAGCCAGATCCAAAAAAAGAGAAAGAGAAAAGGAAATGAAAAAATAAGCTAACAAACAAAGAAAAAATTATAAGCCTGATTGCAAAGAAAAAAAAAAAAAAAGTAAAGCCTGGTCTTATTTTCACCAGAACTACAAGTGATGCCTTGGAGCACTCTATGATCATTAGACTTGGTGCATGTGGGGTGATGCCTGTGCTGGTCTTCCCAGGGAGAGGCCTGCCATGCTGGCTCAGAGTCAGACCTGTCCTAGTAAATGTGCACTTCCCAGGCACAGGGGGGCAAGGTTGGTGTAAGTGGCACATGCCTCCACTGGGAGCCCCTGTGTTGCTTTCTTAAGTCCCACTATGTGGGTGGTGAGGAGGAAAATGTCACCGCCCCACTCCCTTGTCCCCAGACACACACACTCTCTTGTCCCTGTGTCTCACACACACTGCTGTTCAAGAAGCCTTCACAGAGTAGGAGGGTCGTGAGCACCTGCATTTTATCTTTGGAGCATGTCTGGGATTCAAAATGACAAAACTTAAAGGAGCTGACACCATGTGGACCCACTCCTCTCCTCCAGAGAACAGCCTTGCTGCATTGTGTCTGTGTCCTCAGTCCCAGAAAAACAGTCCCACATTGCACAAAATCTATTGTGTGACACTGCAAGAAAAGCAGTGACCCAGTTATCCACCCTGTGCCCATGCCTCTGTCTCCTGCCTATGAAAGCCCTTTTGCTGGTACCTGCAGGGTCTCTTGTCCTTGGAGAGGAACTATACCTTCTTCCAAATGTACCCCCAAGAAGGGGAACACTGTCTCCCAGTGCGACCCAGGAGATCCCTACACCCCTTTGTGCACTCCCAGGACATCATCCTCCTTCTCTCCAGGAGCACAGCCATTGCTCTGCTGTGGCAAATGTCCTGCACTCCCAGAACCTCAGAGTTTGAGCTCCACATGCCATTTGCAAGAAACCTGTGACACTCAGTACTCCTTGCTCCCTTGTCAATGCTCCGGAGAGGCTTCCATCTTGTGCAAACCTGAGGCAGCACTCTCTTCAATCCCCCTCTCTTCCTCTTTTCTCTCTCTGTGGAAAGAGATGCAAAGTTTTTCTCTCCCCTCCATGGCAACAGTTTTTCTCCCCCTCAATTCACTTCCATGTGTCTCACACCTGTCACAATGTCTGCCTCCAACCATGGAGATCCTTCTCCCAGTTCTAGGATCAGTTTCCTGGATGTTCCAAGTGATCTGACCTCAATATAGCTGTGTTTGATGGACTAGGAAAGCCCAGGGTCCCCCTACTTCCTCACCATCTTAACTTAAGTCTTGGATAGAGTGCTTCAAAAGGCCAAGTGTATTAGCTCTTTCTGGGTAGCAAACAATCACAAATGCCCACTGGCTTGCAATAAAGATAACATTTATTTTTTTTCAGTGCTAGGTCTATTCTGTCAATAAACTGACATATCTCAGCTTCAAACTTCAGATAAATTTTATCCCCCGTACACCTTTCATCTTTGTTGGATCTGTGGCTATCCCACATACACCTTTCATCTTTGCTGGACCATTCTTCTCATGATGAACTGCAAGAGATGTGAGCAGAAGTACAACACACAAAACCTCTTAAGATGTCAGCTCAGAACTGGTCCATTGCCACTCCCACTCACAATCCATTAACCAAAGCAAGTAACATGGCCAAGTTCAACATCAATGGGGTAGGGAAGAATACTCTGCCCACTCCAGTGGGAGATACTTCAAAGTCACATGACAAAAGGCATGGAGTGAATTAGACAAGCAATAATTCCACCTACCTCACCAGGCCTTGGTGGTGTATAAAAGGCCCACCGCAGAGGCAGAAAAGAAAAAGAAGAGAGGTAAAATGATGTCAAGGACAAAAAAAAGACGTGGAGTACCTCAGTAGCTCAGTTGTTTTAGCGTCTGACTCTGGATTTCTGTTCGGGTCATGATCTCAGGGTCATGAGATCAAGCCCCATGATGGGCTCCACACTCAAAGAGGAATCTGCCTGAGATTCTCTCCCTCTCCTTCTGCTCCTCCCTGCACTCACGTACTTTGCACAAGCTTACTCTCTCTCAAATAAATAAATCTTAAAAAAAAATAGTACTCTTTCATTTTGCCTTGAGCCTATAATATTCACAACCCACTCTCCATATAAATGTACATCATTCACCTAAATTTGAAATTTCTCTTTAGCACTTATTAGTCCAATTACCTTGATCAAATCACCTAACCTCAAGCCTCAGTTTCCTCACCCATAAAATGGGGAACATAAAGACCCACCTTATATGACTGCTGTATATAGGTGAGATAATTTCAAGTTGCTGGCTTACAGAAGTTGCTAATAAGCTACTTACTTAAAATAACTATTGTTATGCACTATCCAAGGCCCTTCCTTTGATCAGAAATTAACTGATATATTGTATGCCTGCTATGTCCCAGGCACAGTGACGGAACAGTAAAACACACCTGTCATTGAAAACCACACGAATCACTATTACACAAAATGATAGCCAAATTCTTATTACATGAGATAGTAAATAGTATATTTGAGGGGTGAATAAAGTATTGCAGGCATGCAGATAAGAAGAATTGACAGTGTCTGGGAAAGATGAGAAAAGAGTCACCAAAAAAAAAAAAAAAAAAAAAAGGATGAAATTTGAGCTAGGACTTGAAGGCTGAATAGAAAGAAGTACCCAAGACAGGGTGAAGGGGAAAGGACATTCTATAACATGAGTGGCCTGTGTATAACTTGCTGGTACCAGAACCAGTAATATCGATAAGAAACTTATTTCTTATCTCCCCACGTTGACACTAAATTTATCCTCATCAGGAATGTGATGGCAGGATGGAGGCACTTGTACAATCCCCTCCTAAAGGGAAGAGCTGAAGCAAGCTTAATGCAGTTGGGGGATTCTGTTCAGCCCCTTGAGGCTTCTGTTATCTTACATACGAGGACTATCATTTGGGAGAGTAGATATTTTGGGAAAAGAAACTTACAGAGTTTCAAACCAAAATAGGTTCCTCCCTAGAATAGTGCATGGCAACACAGACTTATGGAGCACATTGTTCTTCTGAGGGAAAGCTGTCTTATTAACTTTAGCCCAAGTTTCTCAGTTTGTTTTTTATTCTTATCCCATGATAAAGCAAACAATATAGACAGTTCAAATCAGAGTAGACAGTTCCCCTTCTTTTTAAACAACTACTGTTCTCCCCACAGGCTTTATGAACACTATACTTGATAATGTCTCCACTGGGAATTTCAAACAAAATACATATGAATTATCTTTTAGAAGGAAACATGGAAAGAAAATACTGATTTTTGTACATTCTTACTCCCCTCAGTCAAAGAATACTTCATTTTTACTTCTTGAGTTTCAAAATGGACATTTACTAATACCTAAAAGAAGGTCTGGAAGGTGCTTTCAAAACAACCCTCAATTTCTTCTTCCAGCAGTAGTAACATTTTAATAATACCATCTCACATTTCCATAGTGTCTGCACATGACAAAGTAATGTTGTATTCATTGTCTACTTTAATTCTCAAAGTAATCTTGGAATAACACTTAAACATATGAGCAAACTGAGTTTCTGAGATCAATAGTTCATTCAAGATACAACAGCTAGTAAGTCACAGTCAAAATTTGAATGTAGGTCTCAGACTTTTCCCCTGTAAGTTGGCAATAGTGAGAATGTTCCAAAGCATCCATAATCTTGACCAGCTAAGGAGAGCACTTGGGGCATGGATTAATATCATGGATTTTGGCGACTCTAATCCCTGCTCTACTAGCTGTATGTCCTAGGGAAATTTATTTGTGTAATCTGAGATTTTTCCTTCATCAATTGCATTAGTTTGCCAGCACCGCCATAGCCATATCACAGACTGGGTGGCCTAAACAAGATATTTTTTCCTCAGGAGCCTATAAATCCAAGATCAAGTTGTTGTAGGGTCGGTTTCTTCCAAGGGCTTTTCTCCTTGGCTTGTAGATGGTGATCTTCTCCATATGTCTTTGACATGGTCTTCCCTCAGTATGTATCTATGTCCTAATTTTTTCTTATAAGGACACTAGTCATTGCATTACAGCCCATCCTAATATCCTCATTTAACCTTAATTAACCTCTTTAAAGAACTCATCTCCAAATATAGTCACATTCTAAGTACTGGGAGATAAGACTTCAACACACAAATTGGTGGGGACACAGTTTAGCTAATAATACCTATAAAATGGGAGGATGGAAAATTTTCAGCATAAGTTGTATTAGTTTTCCATTATTGCTGTAATAAATTATGATATGTAATAAATTATGTAATAAATTATTACAAATTAGTGACTTAATACAAATTTATATCTTATAATTCAGCACATTCTAAGTCCCACACTGGTTTTACCAGGCTAAAATCAAGATGCCAACAAGGCTGCGTCCCTTTTCCTAGGCTTGAGGGCAGGATGTGTTTCTTGCTCATTCAGATTCCTCGTAGTTGTAGGACCAAGTTCCCAGTTTTCTTATTGGCTGTCAACTGAAGGCCCAGCTTCCAGAGACCTTTATATTCCTTGGTAGATGACTCCCTTCCATCATCTTCAAAGCAAGCAACAAGGATTGAGTCCTAATCACACTGCATCTCACTAACACTTCTGTGATCACATTTCTCTCTTTTCAAAGGCTCCTAACTTTTAAGGGCACCTTTCATTAGATTGGGCCCACCTGGATAACCAAAATAATCTCATCTCAAGGTCCTTAACCTTAATCACATCTGCAAGTCCTTATGCCATAGTCACAGGTTCCCAGGATTAGGGTGTGGACATCTTTGGGGACTCTTATTCTGTCTACCACATTAAGTGCTTAATGAAAGATAGCTATTATCTCTTTAATGGTTGAAGATAGACCTTTGGAAGCTAATAAGCTGATACAAAATAAGGTTGATTGGTTCAACTAAATGGTTGCAACCAGGAAACATTTGTCAAGGTCTAGAAACGTTTTTGGTCATCACAACTGATGGGAGTGAGGGAGCATTTACATGGGTCCCTAGCTGGTTGAGGCCAGGGATGCTGCTAAACAATGCACAGGACAGCCTCCCACACAATAAAGACTTTTCCAGTCCAAAACATCAATGGTGTCAAGGTTGTGAAACCCTGGTTTAACTGGACACTTTGGTGTTTAATTGATCCATGTGGGAATTTTTATTATGACCAAATGAACTCTCATTGATGCTATAACCAAGTGGTCTCTTCTGTTCCATGACAGCAAAAAAAAAAAAAAAAAAAAAAATTCTCTTTAGTTGAGAAAAAAAAAAAGTTTAAGAGATAGTGTTTTATGATATCTTTATCATTTTTGAGACATGGTATAAGTTCATGGTTTACATCCTAATTTTAACCTGGTCTAAGAAAATGGGAATCGACTTATTCTAAATCTTAAGTGTGTGTGTGTGTGTGTGTGTGTGTGCGCGCGTGTGTGTGTGTATGTAGTCATTCCTTCATTAAAAACCTAGCAAGGTAGGGGCACCTGGGTGGCTCAGTGGGTTAAAGCCTCTGCCTTCGGCTCAGGTCATGATCCCAGGGTCCCAGGATCGAGCCCCGCATCAGGCTCTCTGCTCAGCAGGGAGCCTGCTTCTCTCCCGGCCTCTCTGCCTGCTTGTGATCTCTGTCTGTCAAATAAATAAATAAAATCTTAAAAAAAAAAAAAAAAACCTAGCAAGGTAGCAAGGACCAGGCAGGCTTGTTCCAGGCATGCAGGATACATCAGTGAACAATAA
Organism: Martes martes; assembly: GCF_963455335.1. Taxonomy (NCBI): domain Eukaryota; kingdom Metazoa; phylum Chordata; class Mammalia; order Carnivora; family Mustelidae; genus Martes; species Martes martes. The sequence continues at coordinate 137,417,534 of NC_137888.1, forward strand.
AAGTTTCTTGCTCTTATAAGTGGTAACATTATGGAGAAGGGAAATGGTCAATGAGGAGAATAAATTTAAAAGTGACAAATCGTGTGAGAAGGTGAAAAATACTATGGAAAAAAGAGTTCAGAGTCAGGGAGATCAGGGCTGCAGTGGGAAAGGGAAGGCAGTGGGCTGGGGAGAGCAGGGACCCTCAGTGGAGGTATTACATGGGGTAGTCAAGGCAGGCCTCCTTAAGAAGTATAACTAGTCTTAGTTATGAAGACCAGCTGCCATATCATTTGTTTAACTTTATTTGCAAAGTATTTGCAAATTATATTTGTGAGACATAACTGACATAGCTTTGCATGCTTATTGAATGAAAAAAAATCAAATGAAAAAGAAATGAACCCATCAGTATCAGCCCATCATAAACAAAATCTCAGGGCTTGAAACTTAAGCCTTTGAGTTACAAATTGCTTTTCTTTCCTTGAGTTCACTCTGTCTTCTCACTATACTCCAGGGTCAGGAACAACAGGCAGTATGCATAACGAAGCTCCCGGCTATGGAATCAGCCACCCCCAACTCAAACAAAGAAACAAACAAAACAAAACAAGAAGAAAAAAAAAAAAAAAACAGATCCAAGGACAGGTCAGGTGAGTCACAGCTGAGTGTATTATTTGTTGGAACAATCTGTTACGCATTGTGCCAATTACATTATATTCGTCATTTAATTTGTGTGAAGGGATACAGGAAAAAAACGTTGATCTAGTGGTTGTACATACCTTCAATTCTTTCTTTATTTGACAGAGATCACAAGTAGGCAGAGAGGCAGGCAGAGAGAGAGAGAGAGAGGAAAGCAGGCTCCCTGCTGAGCAGAGAGCCCGATGTGGGGCCCGATGTGGGGCTCGATCCCAGGACTCCGGGATCATGACCTGAGCCGAAGGCAGAGGCTTTAACCCACTGAGCCACCCAGGCGCCCCCATACCTTCAATTCTTTTAAAAAACTATTAGATGCTAGAGAAAAGTTAACCTAAAATACTATTAAACAATTCTTTTTTGAACATATCGGCCAAACCAAAAACTCTAATTTCTGCCTTTAACCAATGAATTCAAAGTTGAAATAACCAGTGACTTCCTGAAAAATGGCTAGCTCCTAAATTGCACTATGTCCTGATTTCCCAGAGCTAGATTCCTCCATAAATCTTTTTGTTGCATTCATCCTTTTCAGTTCTTCTTTTTTTAAAGAGTTATTTATTAACAATGAATCTTGGAACACTGAAAAAAATAAAATAAAATAAAAATAAAGTTATTTATTTATTTTAGAGAGAAAGAGGGAAAGAGAGAGAGAGAGAGTACAAGTGGGGGGGCAGGGAGAAGCAGAAGGAAAGAGAGAAAATCCCAAGCAGATTCAGTTGAGCACGGAGCCCCACAAAGGGCTCAATCCCATGACCTGGAGAACATGACCTGAGCTGAAAGCAAAAGTCCGACATTTAACTGACTGAGCCACCCAAGTACCCCCATCATTTTAGTTCTAGGTACAAACATTTGGCCCATGAATATTTTGAGGAGCACCACCATTTATTCTGCTAACATAAAAGGATCCAATCTAGAATACAATTGGGTTCCCTGCTATAAGCTGCATCTGATTAAGACCACGCTATGAAAATTCAAGTCAGCAAGTTAAAACTTGTTGGATTTGCTGCTCAACAAATCAAGAGACAGATCAATATTTTCTGAATACAGCCTGGGGGAGAGCTATAGAAACAGAAGGAATGATATTCTCAGCTTTCCAGGAAGTCCATACAACAGAGTGAGAGCAGACATTTAAAATTTAACTTTCTCCAAACATCCTTTTATGGCTCCTTTTGAAAATATTTCTGGTTACACATTATCCTGCAGTTTGGCTATTTTTTTAATACTCTCCCTCTCCACATTCATTCCAATGGGAGCTGCCCATTGGCAGTGGAGGTCCATGATTATCTCACTGTGTATAATTCATTTAGCAGCATAATGTGCTTCTGCAAGTGCTGCCACAGCACAAAGAGAAACTGCCAACGTTAGCATTCCAGGGTCATGCAACCTGCCCCACCAGGAACTGTCATTTAGAAGAGACCCCTCCAACAAGCTTTCTCACACCTTGTGCTGCACTGAGGACGCTAACCTAATGCCACCCAAATGTCTCTGGGAGGCAACTGCTAATACTCCTTCTGTAGGAAGAGAAGTGCAGTGACCTAACCCTCTCCTGCTTTGCTACTCAGGGCAAGGTCCCTGAATAGCAGCATCAGAGACATCTGGGACCTTGTTAGACATGCAGGCTCTTGGGCTCCTCCCCAGACCTACTGAATCAGAATCTGCATTTTAACCAGATCTCTAGATGATCCGTGTGCACACTGAAATTTGAGTTGAGCTCTACTGGCTGGAAGCCAGCAATGCCAGAATTCTTCTCCAATGTTTTCCGAGTTGTCACTTAACACTGTTCATTGTTGTTTTTGTTTTTTTTTAAATAAACTCTGGGTTTATGCCTACATCATGGCATTTACCATTTTTTATCTATAGCTAAAAATTTTCACATATCTGTCTCATCTGCACTCCATCATATAATACAGTACTTCTTTGTTTAAGACCTTGTTTTTGTCCTTGTCTTTGACTTTGCACCATTCAGAGGCTTGTAGGGGATTTAGATGATAGTAAACGAATGCAAACAATTGCTTTTCCACTTTCTTTCTAGATGCTCAGAGATACTGTTGTGGACAGCTCTCATTTAGCCTTCTCATCCTGTCGCACTTGTTTGCATCCTAGCCCTCCAATTTTCCTTTCGGAAACCGATCTTCTCCATTCTCAGGCCCTATGTCTCCAATACCCTGAACAGCCTGCTCCACAGCGACCGCCTGAGAGCTTTCACCATCGTGGCCCGTTCGTTCAAGCAGCCCATGCATTCCAAGCCAGGGCAGGAGGGCCCGCCACAGCATACCTGACGGGATGAAGTGAAGGAGGCAAGCTCTTGCCTCTATGACTGCTCAGGTGGTACAACGGAAGCCTGGAGCTGCCTGTGGCCATCGCTTCCTCTTCCTAAGGGATGTCTGACTGAGAAGATTTCAGAGGTCATTGCTTGAAGGCTTGACTCTGCCTGCATAGATCTGCACACCTGCTTTAAGCAAGGGGCCTACCTTCATGGCAGGGAGGCCAGGACTTCTCCAGGTTCTTCCAGCACAAGGCCCTCCTCTGGTTGGAGGATGCTTGAGATGAATGTTAAGGCTGCTTTTCCTCTGACTGGTTAGGGGAGTTGTTCTGAGAGCCCCCTGTTGTGAGTGCTCTTTGGTTTTAATAGGAAATAACCAACCCATGGCCAGTACTGCCAGCAACATAACCACCCCCCAAGATCCTCAGTCTCCTCCCAGAAAACCCTTCTCCATATATTCTTAGTCTGATTAGAGATGTTGCAGCCTGGCACATTGCTTAGATAGCACTTTTGTCGGTATGTTAGTACCACACTCCACAAACCCCAGGTGAACGGGCATCCCCACACTCAGTCACCTGGTATGGACCTCATGCATGATGAATTGCACCCAAACACACTTCCACGGCCACAGCATCTGCCATGGAGTCTTTTTGGGCCAGAGGATGCCTCAAGTGGATCAGCAGCTGGACCTATGGACCCATGCTGAGTCACCAGAGATCTTTTTATGCTCCATTAACCATTTAGATTCACAAGACTAAGGCAGGCCACACTTGACCTCTATCTGTTAGGTTAAGGGTAAAAACTAGAGCTTGCCTAAGGGCAACTTCAAGGGTTTTGTTTCCATGATAGTCCTTGAAGCAGTCTAACAGCTCAGATACAAGAAGGTGAGACCCACATCAGACAGGTACAGGACCTACCCCGGCCTAAAACCTGCTAACCATAGAATCCACAGCTTCCAAGTTCCCTGAGAGACGTGTGCCCAGATAAAAGTCCCAACTCTTAAGGACGCCCAAAGCTAACTCCCCGATCAGGTATTTGTCTTTCATTCATAGCCCTTCTAGTCCAGATGCAATTTGCCAAAGATCATTTTTAGCACAAGCAATCCCGCCTAGAAACATAGTTGACATTCTGTCATTGTCAAGTTACCAGGGGAACTGAGTGAGCAAGTTAAAGGTCAAATTCTCATTCTGAAAGGGAAAGAGTTTTGTTAACCATTTATCCACAATGTTAACAAAGACGGGACACATCCTCAGAAAACATACAGGGATCCTTACAGAGATTCTGGGGCCCCAGAGTTCAGATGGATACACTGGCGAAGAAATTAAGTAGAAAACAAATACAAACGCAACCGGTTTCCACCTGGAAGAACAGGATCGTTTCAGTGACGGGAGCAGGGCTCTCCTGGGTGGGGAGCCAGGCATGGACTGCACCACCTGCTGAAGTACAAATATAGCTTTGTCTGTCATCACTCGACATGCTGAACCAGAGAAAACAAAGGACCAGATATTTTTATACCAATTTATCAACCCTTCTTATAAAAGCTGAGGTTCAGAGAAGGTGTCTTTGTTTGGTTGTTTTGTTTGTTTGTTTTCTGAAAAATGATGAGGGTAGGTGTAAGAAGGTGTCCCTTTCTAGCGTCCTTGCCAATGGGACCCCGATTGAGAAAGCCAAGGTTGACTTCCACATAGATGGTGCACTAGCCAAGGATCCCCCTTAGTCCTCCTCTAGTGGGTGTCTGTATGTCTGTGTGTCTGTTTGCGTACATGCACACATATACAAGCAGTGAAAAGAAGCTCAACAATACCTCGACTTTCCCAGTTTAGCAAGAAAGTAAGAACAATGTTTATTGAGCTTCCTTGGAAATTTAGTGGCACTGAGAGCTATCATTTAGTTATAAAATTGTGGCAAAATGTGGCAGAAAATCTGAGTTCTCCAACATACCATATGGGTAGCAACACCCAGTGCTACCAACTTCTATAAAATCATAAATATAATATTTATCAAAAATACAAATACCAACATCATCAAGTCATAAATGTTGGTCATATTACCATAATTACCTCCAAATTCCATCATCATTAAGCACCTTACCTTGAACCACAAAACGGCTATTATTTAAAACTATAGTTAATATAGGGGTGCCTGGGTGGCTTAGTGGGTTAAAGCCTCTGCCTTCAGCTCAGGTCATGATCTCAGGGTCCTGGGATCGAGCCCCACATCGGGCTCTCTGCTCAGCAGGGAGCCTGCTTCCCTTCCTCTCTCTCTCTCTGCCTGCCTCTCTGCCTACTTGTGTTCTCTGTCAAATAAATAAAATCTTAAGAAAAAAAAGATTTAAAAAAAAACTATAGTTAATATAATCCAGAGCCAGAAAATTACCAATATCTAAAACAACATAATCTCTATCACCAGAAACATGTGTCCAGTAGTATATGTTAGCTATTTTCGCAATAATGTTGTTTAACAAATGAACTCAAAACAAAATGACTTTAAAGAAAAAGAAAAAAAAAATGAAGTGATTTTAAATGGTAACAATTTATTTTGTTCATGATTCCACAGGTGGCCGAGGTAGGTCTTCTGGTGTAGATCAGGTCTGGTGGATTTCAACTAGACTTGTTCGTTGGCTGCAATCAGCTGGTAGGTTAACTAGGACCTGGCTGGTCAAGGATGACTCAGCTCTACAAATGATCTGTCACCTTCTTGCAGGCTAACCCAGGCTTGTTCATGTTGAAGGAAGGGGGATACCAGCATGAACAGAAATACATGGGGCCTCTTGAGGTCTAGACTTAGAAGCAATATAATGTTATTTCAGCCACATTCTGCTCAGCAAAGCAAGTGATAAGGTGAACCCAGATTCAAAAAGGGGACAGAACACACTCCACCTCCTAATGGCAATTGCTGCAAAGTCCCATTACAAAGGATATGTGAACACGGATGCATGGAGAATTAAGGCCATTTTTGTCATCAAGCTGCTGAAGATACTCAAACAGAGTACCACGTATACTTGGAACTGAAAGTGACATGAACAGTTAAAAGCCACAAGACCCATCAAGTGTCACTGTCTTTTAGTCACAAATATTTAACATCACAAGCATGTCACCATCACATGCTTACTATCACCCAGAAACAATACACATCTTAACTGAGCACCTTCATCGACTACCTCCTGACTAAGACATTTAAGTCACAGACTCCTCTCTCACTGGGTCCTGTGATACAAGTCATGTAGTATCAAGTATCCATGTTCCCCATCAAGTTGTAACCTGTGAGAAAAAATTGATAGTCTACTTCAATTATACTTATTTTTTCCAAATCTCCTGAAAGTACAAGAACATTTTTTAATACCACATCTTGACAAAGTGATTCCTGAGAGTAATAGGAAACATATATTAACTTCTTTTGTCGCTCTGCAAATTTTAAAATATGTAAGCGTGGTTTGGGGAATGGCCATCCTAACAGATAATGTGTCAACTTTTCTTCCTGTGAAAGGATCAAATATATTTCTTTGGGGAATTGTCCATGAGTATGTTTACCAGAAAACACGTGTTTATTTTCTTTCTTGATAAACAAATGTACTATTTTGACTAAGTTTCCTGGGAAGAGGGAGAAAATGAGCAAGGTTGAATAACTACTGGTCATTACTGAAAGAATCAGAAACTATTTATAAAACCCACATAAAGTGAAATATGTTATACCTAGTAAAATAATAAACTGGGCAAAAACTCAAGCTTAATGTGTTCTGAGACATGATTTTAGAGGAGCCAATAAATTTCCTGTAAGCATTCACGTGAACAGGGGTTATGTTCTTAAAGGGACCTACTTGTCCATACTCAAAGAAAGTGGACTCTTGGAAGGGTGAAGACATGAGGGCCTTCTCAAAGACCTCTGTATGGAAGACCAGCTGCTTCCAACAAGCCAAATATCCTCCTGCATCTGACAGATGGGGTCCTTGAAACTATGAGTAAAGGTCATAGAAGTAGGAGACTAATTTTTAAAAACTGTTTCTATAACTATGATTTGAGGACCACGCTAGACCCAGTCACATTCTATTAAGTTCCAATTATAAAAATTCATTCAACAAATGTTTACTGTGCACATACTTCATGCCAGGAATTGTGCTAGGCACCGTGGATACCACTGTGTAAAACAGACAAAGTTCCTACACTAATATACATTCAAACACAGAATCTAGGTAACAAATGGGAGACACATAAATGACCAAAGGAATTACAGCTTGTGATAAATGTTAGGAAAGAATAGGGGCACCCGGGGGGCTCAGTGGGTCAAGTGTCTGACTCCTGGTTTCAGCTCAGGTCATGATCTCAGGATTGTAAGATCAAGCCCTACATCAGGCTCTATGCTCAGTGGGAAGTCTGCTTGAAGTTTCTCTCCCTCTGCCCCTCTCCCTGCACTCGCTCTCTCTCTCTCAAATGAGTAGATAAATCTTTTTTTTTTTTTTAATGTTAAGAAATAATGAACAGAGAATGAGGACAGAGAATAATGAGAGGCAGGAGGGCAGGCCAACCTACATTCAGTAGTGGTCAGAAACAAGCCTAGAAGGTGACATGGAAGCCAAATTCCAAAGTATGAGAAGGAGGCAGGCATGCAAAGACCTGGAAGAACAGAGGAAACCAGAAGTGTGAAGTACCTGAGGCAGAAACGGAGCTCCTCTAGAACCTGTCAGAAGGCAAATGTGGCCACAGCTGCAGGTTTGTGGGGAGACAAGCATGAGACGCAGCCAGAAAGGGACATCACAACCAGATGACGCAGGGCCGTGTGGGCCACAGAAGAGACTGCACAGTTTATTCTGGAAGCAGAAGGAAGCCACTGAAAGGTTTTAAACCAGGGAGTGGCATAATCTCACTCGCATTCTTTTAAAGACCCATCTGGTTGCTGGGTGAAGAGTGTATTATGTCTATATTATCATACTTATTTAAATATTTTGAAAAATACCAGCATACCAACATAAATGCCCCAGAGTGACATTAAACTGGGCAAAAGGCCTACAGACCACCATATCTCCATATAAAAATAAATATTGCCTTAATCATTGCCAAAAGCAACATGCACCACACTTAATCGGATGTGTTAATTTTTAATTTGATGCTTGAGCTCCTCCTTGTGGCTATATGGTTGCAAGCTCCTTGGTAATACTAGTTTTTATACAGTGACTGGCAATCTTTTCTTTTTTTTAAAACTACCTTTGTTAATAAGAAGTGGAAAGTCTAAAACATGGATCTGAAATTTAATTAGTGTATTTTTAAAAATAAGCTTATTATCAGCTATGCAATCAGTACTTGTATAATATGTACTACATGGTATAGTGTATAATATGGTTACATTCTCATTGAAACCTGTTGTTTTCTGTAACATTCTTGCCAACATCTGGTACAAATTAAAGTAAGATATAAGGTATTTTCTTTCCCTCAAAAATAATTCCATCAAATAACAGAATGTTTCTAACAAATCCGCAGCAACGGAACAAAAGGAACAAATCTTAACACTCCATTCTCAGAATAAAAACTAAAGTGGGACATATTTATCTACTATGGAAGATGTGAATAAAAATAACCATTCTCTTCATTCATCACCATATATAGTTGGTGACTGACAACTTGAATTAAAGAGAACCCCAACCAGTTGGGCATTAGGGACTTCCTAACTGTTGGATCCCTTACTTAATAAGAATTACAGCTTTGGAAAATTGCTCTCAGAAGGCACATCTGTTCCAAAAAATCTCATTTTCAACCCATTTTGATGTGTAGAAAGCTTTCATGCCATGAGGCATCCCATGCAGATGTAAGCCAGAGGGAGGAAAACCTGCTCGGCCCTGGAGAGCTGGATGTTTTACCTGAGGATGAAGTTAAACCTTTACTGCCTTAATACTCTGTGTCTCTTCTTAGCTCTACTTATTATTCTCAATGTATTTCCAGTGTGTTTAGAATTTCCAAGTAGGGGTACCTGGGCTGGTGTATAATGAAGAACACTGGGAACTGTATGGGGCCAGTCAGCCAGAAGGTAACCATAGTAATGGCACCATCCCTTGGACAGGCAGAAATATTGTGATAGATCATGTTTGAAATCTAAAAATGTGCTCAAAGCATGAATGACAGTCAGTGACTATTCAAGGTGGAAAACACATTAAACTTCCACTAATGTCACACTCCTTACATGCAGCTGACACAGCCCACTGAACTACCCTGAATGTGATTCCTGTAGAAAATTGTACTTAACCACAAAGACCTGCTTTGAAATAGCTATAAAGCAAACTGCTCCAGAATTCTGTTCTGGAATCACAACTCATAAGGGTGGGATCAACCTAAAGAAAAAAATATAAGTTCCTGCAGTTTCTTATAAGTGAATAACAATAATTATTGGAAATGCAGATAAGTATTTCATGACGCATTGTTGCTTTATGATGTATGAAATGAAGAACATCTCAGTCATAGGCCATCACATCCTTTCGTTGTTAGAGTCAAAGCTCACTTAAAAAAAAAAAAAAAAGGAATCAATTTTGTGTAGAGTTAGTTGACATAATAAATTCATAAAATGCAAAAACATTTGCAACAAAAATAAAATCACTGAACACAGAAATACTTAAGAGTTGAAATGAATGTGCTGTCTCTAAAATCCAAGATAACTTAAACTTATTGGAAATATAAAATTAAGACACAAGTAACTACAGATAACTTGCCTAGAAATTTTATAGTAAATGCTCCGAAAAACAATATGTAAAAGGACACACAAATTCAAGGAAGAGGTAAAACTATAGTATTACATATGGGCTATTATAAACATGATCTCCAACATAGTTTAAATCAGGACCCTTTTGGTGCAAATGGTAGGAATTGAACACAAACCAGTGCAACTATTTTTTTCGTACCTAAGAAATACAAGGATATAAAGATGAAGAGGGTCACAGAGAAACAGAAGTTGTTCTCTTGCTCTTTCTCACTTCTCTCTCTCTCTCTTTTTTCCGCTCTGCTACCTTCTTAATTTTGTCATCACTTTCTCCTGCTGCAGACATCTTACTCTATGCAGCACAGTTTGGGCGTAGAAGGAATACAAATATTCTTTGTCTTGGGAGCAACCACCAACAGACAGAGTTTTTCTCTCACAGTGCCTTATAATAATGTATAGAAAAGACCCCAAGCTGCCCAGTTCAGGGCACATACCCACCCCTGCACCAATCCCCAAAACACTGGGTGATAAACTATTACAGCTGGCCAGTCCTGGATCTTCTGTAGCTTGTTTTGGGGTAAGGGAGGGCAGGAGGCAGGGAATAGGATATTACGACTTGGAGCTTTTCTATACACAGAATACTCAAAGGAAGGTGCTATTGCCAGAAGAAGTGAGCCCAGAAGGGAAGAAGAGGAGTCGCTTAGTAGAAAAAATATCCACTGCAGTTTCTTTTTCTCTTTTATGTTTTTTTTCTTTTTCTTTTTATTTGACAGAGATCCTAAGTAGGCAGAGAGACAGGCAGGGGTGAGGGAGCGGGGAACAGGCTCCCTGCTGAGCAGAGAGCCCAATGCGGGGGTTCCATCCCAGGACCCTGAAATCATGACCTGAGCTGAAGGCAGAGGCTTAACCCACTGAGCCACCCTGGTGCCCCCCAACTGCAGTTTCATTAGGTAATTGACACTGGATCACCAGCTTTAGAAAATTGATTATAAGGTATAAGCCAATGGCAGGAGGGAAGAGTGGGAGGCAAAGTATAAGAGAGGCAATAGGAAGGCAGAGTTCACCTCAAACACACAAAGAACTTCCTAACAATCTGAGGATACCAACGATGCAAAAGGTTACACTTCATCAAGTAGTAAGCCACCTACTTCCAGAGGTATTCAATTCTCAGCTGGAAGACAATTTGGCAGAGATGTTGCAAGGGGAATGTAAGTTTCAGATGGGTTGAAAGTGAATCCAAACAACAGTAACCTTAAAAATTATGATTCTGCAAGTTATGATGTTTTAAGATTTATCCTCGGAGACCTTGTTGGCTATTAGATATTTTGGTTCTTAGGGGAAATCTTCCGGTGGAGAACAACTGGTAACCCATGAGTCTTACCTGGCCCACCTACTATTTGTTGAATATTTAAATAATCACCAACAGTTCAAACTCTTAAAAAATTCATATAAAGCTTTGACTTTATAGCCTCCCTTAAAAAATCTAGATGTGCATTAGCTGGAGCCAAGATTGATTACACCCTTAGCACAAGGTTCCTGCTCTCCCAATTTCTAGCTCACCCCACTTATTTACACTGCCTCTCTTTCTCTGATTTATATTTCATTTCGCAATCCCTGTGTAAACCAAAATTAACACTATTCTTTACTCTGACTACCACAGCTTTATCCTCTTTTTCTATTAGACTGACCTGGATTCCATCAACCACAATCATACACTTCCAGCAATTATTGCAAAAACAACAGTAACAAACATAGTAACAAATATGGGGTAACACTTAATGACTGTTGATTCTGTGCACTGTACTAATGCTGTTATATACTATGTTAGTCAGTTTAGACCAGGCTTCCACTGCTGTAACAATTCCCAATCTCAATGACTCAACACAGAAAAGTTCATTTCTTGCACACATTTCACATCTAGAGGAATGAGCAGGGTGTTTTAATCCACACACTACTGAGGTATACAGGTTGGCCAAGGCTCTACTATACTGTGGTTTCTTTCTTGGTCCCCTCAAATATTTAGTAGATTTTCTCTTTGATTGCCAGATATTTCATGGGCCAACACCGGCATCCATAGTTCTTTATGAATTATGTTTTCAGAAAATATTCCATTTTCCAGCTTTTCCCCTAGAACTCAAAGTTCATTAGAATTTGATCTCCTTCTCAAGTTATATCCGATGACAGTACTGCCAAATATTCTCCCACAACATAATAAGATTTCTATTCTTCTGACCTCTGAGATCACTATCCTTACTGCCTTTTGCCCAAGTAGTAAGCTGATATTTAAAACATAAATATTTCATGTTTTTATTATAACAGCACCCTACCTCCTGTAAGACCCATATTGTTTACAGTAACGTAAGTTTATGCTGCAGTAACAAGTCATCTAAATTCTCAGTGGTTTGACATTGGAAAAGTTTATTTCTCATTTTCGCTACCTATCTGACCATCTTAGTCAGGACTCTAGTCCACATTGTCACTAAGGACCCAGGCTGACTAAAGTGCCACATTCTTGCAGCTTTAATATGCAAATGATACCTTCTCAGCTGCCACAGCAAGGGAAGAAAAAGAGTAGTGAATTAGTCATGAACTTGTTAATGCCTCATCCCAGAAGTGACACAGTACTTTCACTTTTGGTCGGCCAGGAAAAGACACATGACCCACCTAACTGCAAGTGTTAATGGGAAATCTGAGAACAGATAGCAACTTTAGTGAGCACCAATCTCTTTGCCTCATTATCCCACTTAATTCTTTGCCCACGATTCTTTGAGGTAGGTAACATTATCCCCACTCTACAGATGAAAAAACTGAGACACAAAGAAGTTGAATGAATTATCCAAAGACAAGGCTGGTAAGTGGAAGATACAGGATAAGATTCCAAAAAGAGAGAACCAGGCAGAGGAATTGCAACCAGAACACGCTATCTACATCTTTTAGGTACTTCTTAAATTTATTCATTTACCAAAAATTCATTGATTTACCACACAGAAGCCCAAATTTCACCATCATAGTGAGATTTTGCACAACTCATGACTTCAGTCTCACAGGACTTTCTAGTGTGAGAATAAAAAACAGCCACAGAACTTCAGTTTACTTTTCTGTGATTAAAGAAAGTGGACAGGTAATTCTCAGTGCCCCATCCACCACCGGTACTAGTGATTCAATTCTAAGGCCAATGTAAATTTAATTTAAAACTCAGATATCAGCCCTCCAACTGTGCTACTTTATTATCCACAGAATTGTGGAAGACTGTGACATGATATGAAAAAGGAGATCTACATTATCAGTTCTTTGTATTTATGAGAAATTTTTGAAATGCTTTATTTCTCCTTTTATGGGGTTAGGCAATTGATATTACTTTCAAGTGGCATCCCCTAGATAAGAAAAGTTAGATTTCCATTGTTTTAACCTACTTTAAAACTGACCATAAGAAGCAAGAGCAAAGAGTTGTTTCTCCCGGGGCGCCTGGGTGGCTCAGTGGGTTAAAGCCTCTGCCTTCGACTCAGGTCATGATCCCAGGGTCCTGGGATGGAGCCCCGAATCGGGCTCTCTGCTCAGCAGGGAGCCTGCTTCCCCCCCACCCTGCCTGCCTCTCTGCCTACTTGTGATCTCTGTCTGTCAAATAAATAAAATAAAAATCCTTTTAAAAAAAAAAAAGTTGCTTCTCCCAAGTCCTCGCTACATGCTGGTGAGACTTTTGTGGGGAGGGTATAGATGGGATCAGGCATTTGGGTTACATGTGTAGATCAAAGAGAAATATCTAGTCTTCCCCCTGTTGTACTTTCTCATGTCATCCCCAGTCAATAAACACCAAACCCTTTTTAAATTTAAATGGAAGTCAGCAGGTATCAGTAGGATGAGGACAACTAGGACTAAGGATCATCTAAGTACATTTGGAAATTTATAACTGTGTCCACCAGAGGCCTGACGACACAGAGATGCTGAGGAATGTTTGGAGAATGAAGTCTGGAGAAGATGTAGGACAGACCCATTGGACCTCTGTAGGTAAAAAGGCTTCTCAGCCTTTATATGAACAAAAGAGGAAACCAAGCACTAAAGTCTTCACCTATTTCAGAAGCTGGAGCTGTAGGATGGAAGGGGCCAGTCTGAATCTGAGTGAGCTCAGAGGCATAAAGAACACTACATGGGACCCCTGTGACAAAACAGAGCACAAAATCCAAAAGGAAAGCAAGTCATTTTACTCCAGTGATCCACTGCTGCATAACGAACTATTCCAAACTGAGGGGTATAAAACAATAACAATTTTTATATATCTCATGACTCTAAGATCAGCAGTGCAGACAGGGCCGCAGAGGAAAGGCTCATCTTTGTGCCACAAGGTCTGGGCCTTGGCTGGGAAGAGTGAGAGGGATGGGGTGATTCAGACTTTTTGGCAATGGAATTATCTGGAGGCTATTTCATTCACATGTGAAGCTCAGATGACTCAAAGTCTGCACTTAGCCAGGACTGTTGAACAAAGTACCTACACACAGCCTCTCCCTGAAGCTTGGTCTTCCTGTAGCGTGGCGACTGGGTTCTGAGAGAGAGCATCTCAAGAGGGAACACCTGGAGAGAGAATGTTCTAAGAGAGCCAAGTGGAAGTGCATGGTCTTTTATGACCCAACCTCAGAAGCCACATACCATCATTTCTGCCAGGCTGTTAGTCACAGCAATGACTGGCCTGCCTCTGTTCCAAGGGAAGGGGCTCAGATTCAACTTCTCCACAAAGGAACATCAAAGAATTTGGAGTCATATTTTTAAGTCATCACACATGCTTCCCAATTTTGGCTTTGCCATCTCAAGGGCTTCTGGGCCTCACTTGGGGCAGACACACAATTGTTTGTTGACACAGTGGCACCCAGCATGAGACTGGCTGGTTTGTAATCACACACAAGATACCCATTAGGAACACCCAGAAGTACTTGAGGAATATGTCACAGGAGCCTAAGTTCCTGTGTGAATAGGAAAAGCAAAAGCCAGAGAAGCCAGCTTATTCTTAATAATGTAGTTCCACTTGTAAGCACAGGCTGGAGAAATCTCAGCAAAGGGTAGGAGGAACATGTTGTATACTTACGAATGGTCAGAGAAAACAGGGCAGCTAAAGAGGAAACCTACAGGGGCTCTAAAGGACAGGTACTAATGCACCACTTACTGCAATGCTACCCAATTCAGGATGGCTGCGGATTGCAAACTAGATGAGCTATTTCATTCTGTTGAAATAAGGAAACAAGCTGTGCTTTTCACGCCAGTTCTTTAAGCCAACCTTGAGTCTTCTATAAAGAATTGCAAGCATGATGCTCTTCAAAATGCCAGCCACGGTTGCTCATGGAAATGCAAGTTTCATGTGCACAAGTGAGGAAAGGGCTTTATGTTCGAAATTGGCTTTTCAGCCACACACACACCCCCACCCCCTGCCCTCACATCTTTAATAATAAAAAAACCACACAAAATTTATTTCCGTGCACTTGATCATTCTGAAAAATCACAGGGAATTTAAGCCAAAAGGGAGGAAAGTAACCCTTCTCGACAAAGGATAAGTATCTGTCCCATAATTTATGGAGAATGCAAATCATCCAAGCAGCGGTCTATTGGCATTGACCGTTATTTCATTTAATTAAATGGCTATACAAGCCTCAGAATGCCATGTCTCCTGCCAGTTGACCCTATTCCCACGACCTTCCCTCCACAGAGTTCAGGGAAACATGATACTAAAAAAAAAAAAAAAGACATTTCATTTTAAACTAGAAGGAAATATGAATTTGTGCATGAAAGGAGGCTAGGTAATGAGGACTTTTCCTTTGACTAGATTGTGCCACCAAAGCCTTTGTGACTACTATGCAGGAGAAACTTGCATTGTCTTGTTTTTTGTTTTTTATTCGGATGGCAGTCAGCCTTCTCACTTTTTCATTATCGTGTATCTAAATTTTGCATGAAATGTGTCACTGTTTATGCTGTTTTTAAAAATTCCAGAACTCAGCATTTCCTATGCTTGCTTTTGCTACTAAAATATTGATTCTTGAGGGAAGCCTGGGTGGCTCAGTGTGTTGGGCCTCTGCCTTCTGCTCAGGTCATGATCTCGTGGTCCTGGGATTGAGCCCCAAGTCAGGCTCTCTGCTCGGCAGGGAGCCTGCTTCCTCCTCTCTCTGCCTGCCTCGGCCTACTTGTGATCTCTCTGTCAAATAAATAAATAAAATCTTTAAAAAATATATATTGGTTCTTGAGTGATGTTGGACCTTCTGGTTATTCTTTAGGCACTGGAGTTGTGATCCCATGATTAGGCTGATTAAGTCTTGGAGGATATGTAGGTGAAGTTTTAATGGAGGTTTCATGCTGGCTTATCTCACAGAGAGATACCCACAGAGCTCTTACCCACAGAGCTCAAGGTTCCTTAAGTCTAAGCTAGGTCATTAAGTCTATGCTAGGTCTACCTTAAATGAATCTGCACATGGACACCTGGGTGGCTCAGTCAGTGAAGCATCTTACTCTTGATTTTAACTCAGGTTATGATCTCAGGGTCATGAGATCAAACCCAATGTTGGGCTCTGCACCCAGCAGGGAGTTGGCTTGAGATTCTCTCTCCCTCTGTCCCTCTCCCCATGCTTACATGCCCATGCACTCACACCTGCTGGCTGTCTCTCTCTCACAAATAAATAAATATTTTTAAAAATGAATCTGCACAGTCTCTGATCTCCTCTCCTCTTTTCCCCCATGACTCCTCCTGTCTTTTTTTTAAATGACAACAGTCACGGATATTTCCATTTTATTAGATGTAAAAGGGAACACATTTTCACAAATGCATTACAGAGTATTCCCAACATTCTAAAAGGTTCCCTCATGCCCTCTCCTAGTCAATACCTTCCCCCTGAAAGGTAACCACTATTCTGACCTTAGTCACCATAGATTAGTTTTGCCTATCCTTGAACTTCATATAAATGGAATTACACAATACAGTTTGTATACTGTTGCTTCTTTCATTCACCATTATGGCTATGAGAGTCCTCTGTGTTTTTGAATGTAGCCGCATTTCTCTCTTTCCTTATATTCCATTGTATGAATATACATGCAATAGTTTATTTGGAAACATTCTACTGCTAAAGATCAGTTTACTGCTGATGGTGCCCTCAGGCTTTTTTCTCTATTTGTTATCCACCCCAGACGTCAGCTCTATCATCAAAAGAGAGTCAGGTCCTTCTAGAAACCAAGAGCAATTTCAGGCTCTGTGAGGTAGGTAGATGAAGGAGATATATTCGAGCCTTTGAGATCCTATCCTGGAAGGGATTTTAAGTCCCTTAGAGTCTTCTAAGTGAAACAACCAAAAGAAGACAAAGAGGAAGCTTCAGTATTATTTTCTTGCTGATGTGGACCTCTTTCAAAGTTTAACTTATATGTCCAACTACTGGGTATTTTTAGCACCTATTGTGTGCCTGATATTTGTCGGGTCCTGGGAATGAAGCATCAAATAAGACAGATAAGGACACTGTTCTTCTGAAGCTAACTTTCAAAGAAGATATCAAATGGTGATAAAAGCTACGTGAAAATTAAAATAGGACAGTGCCATGAAATAGCCAGAAAAAGCCTTACTGGGGGAACCACAGAATGACAAGAAATAGTCATAGCAAGAGAACCAGAGGGAAGCCATCTGGAGGAAACACATTCTAGACTGACACAACAACTAGATCAATGCTCTTAAGTCAAGAATGAACTTGGCCTTCTTAAAGAAGAGCAGGCAGGCTCACGAGGCCAGCATACAGGAGGCAACATGAAAGCAGCAGCAGATTAGATCAAGGAAGTGTGCAGGAATTGGATCATACATGACTTTGTGGTAAAGAGTTAAGATTTTATTCTAAGTACAATGGGAAGCCATTAGAGGGCGTTAAGCGGAAGAGTAGCACTGCCCTAAAATTAAGTGGAAAGTGGCTGAAAAGGAGTCAGGAATAGAAGCAGAATACCAAAAAAGCACCAGCTTCCTCAAAAACAGATGATGGCACTAAGGCGGCAGCGAAGGAGGCAAAGACATGGACAGAGTTCAATATGTTTTGGAGAGAGTCAACAGAATATGCCACAGCAAAGATGTGCCACTACACAAGGCAACAGAGTGTCATTAAGGTAACACACTCAGCTGCCACCTCTGAATCTACAGAGTTATAGCCACACAACCACTCCAACCCCATCTCCAGCTTCGGGCAACCACGAATCTATTCTCCATCTGCATAATTTTGTCATTTCAAAAATGTGACATGAAACCTTTTGATATTTATTTTTCACTCAATGTGATTCCCTTCCTATCCACCCAAATTCTTGTGTGTGTCAATAGTTTGTGCCTTTTTGATGCTGAATAGTAGTTCACGGTATGAATATACCACAGTTTTTTTAACCATTCACCAGTAAGAACATTGGGGTTCTTCGCAGTTTTTGTTTATTACAAATAAACCTTCTTTGATAATTTGGATACAGGTTTTTATGTGACTATAAGTCTTCATTTCTCTGGAATAAATACCTAGGAGTGTAATTGCTGGGTTGTTCATTTTATATGAACTTACCAGACTGTGGTCCAGATTGTGCCATTGTGCATATCCCACAATGGATGAGAGACCCAGGTTCTCTGCATCCTTGCCAGCACTGACAGTATCACTGTTTCTAATTCTGTTGAATATATATGTAGTGATATCTCAACCTGCTCTTAATTTCCAATTCCCAAAGGCTAATGTTACTGAATATCTTTTAATATACTTGTCTTATGCACAGCCTCCTCACTAAAATGTCTATTTATGTGTTGTGCTTATGTCAAGTTCGATTTTTATTAATTCTTTTACTACTGATTGTCAAGGGTTCTCTCTATAGTCTAGCAATAAGTCTTCTGTCAGATATGCTTTGTAAATATGTTCTCTCAAATTGTAGCTTTTCCTTGCATCCTCTTAACAGGTCTTTCACAGAATAAAGCTTTAATTTTGACCAAAAAAAAGAAAAAAGATGTACCATTATGCTAAACAAGTTTCTGTCTTCTTACTGGGCCTTACTCAAGACTCCTTGTATACACTAGGATAGTGGAGGAAAGAATGAAGAAACTCAGGGGGAAAGATGATCTTGCCTTGTAGTAATTACTTTCATCGGCCCACAACAGGCAGAAAGTACTCTCACATACACATTATCACTTTATTATTATAACAATTCTATAAGGGAAGGAAGCAGACATTAAAAAGAACCCACAATTTTACAAATTAAAAAACTCTGAAATTGAAGGTAATAATGGACTAAACAAAGGATTCAATTAGTAAATAATTAATACTAACAATTAGTAAGTTACAAATCTAAGACGTGTACCCATCCTTGCGACATCATTCCTCTATATTGTTTTCCTGAGATATCTGCCCCAGTGATCATAATAAATCTTACCCTTTATTGAGTGCTTTCTCTTTGCCAGACACCATGGTAACTTGTAACATATCTCACCTCTTTAATCCTATAATGTAAGTACCATTATTGTAGTCCTTATTTTGCAGACCCGAAAACTTCAGGCTAAGAGAGTTTAATCTTTCAAAGCTATCATGATATTAAATAAAATCTTTTTTAAAAATGGGGCACCTGGGTGGCTCAGTGGGTTAAGCCTCTGCCTTCCACTCAGGTCATGATCTCAGGGTCCAGGGATCAAGCCCCACATTGGGCTCTCTGCTCAGCAGGGAGCCTGCTTCCCCCTCTTTCCCTGCCTGCCTCTCTGCCTACTTATGATCTCTCTCTCTCTGTCAAATAAATAAATAAAATCTTAAAAAAAAAAAAAAAAAGCTATCATGAAGCTAAGTGCTAGAACTAGAATTTAAACCAAGGTAAACTCAATCCAAAGCCCATTTCCCTAGTCATAATATTAAGCTATTACAGACAGTACAAGTAGAATGTGTTAAAAATCCCATTTGCCACCTCCAGTGTTAAGTATCTTAAAATAATTTCAAATACTAATACTCTCTGAGACTTTTAACAACACCATACTGATAAATTAATGTATAAACGCTGTGGATATTTTCTTCCTAACCCATGATATTCATTGAAGAATCTATTTCTCAGCTTTTCTCCCTAGCCTCTGAAAAATTTCCACAATGGGAGATCTGATGATTTGTTCCTTTACCATTTGATCCCTAGGAACATCTATCTATAGCCACAAGTGTAATTAAAGATGTGTCAAAATGTGAGGTCTGTCAGCAAGGTTGACTTTATTATTTGCTCAGAAAATATAAAATATCCATTACAGAGCAAGCACTTCATGATTATAAATATTTCTTAGAGGCAAATTATTTAATAATAGATAACACTAACTCATCCACATTAAAAACAACTCTTTCTGAGATCTCCTCCAAGATGTCTTCTATTATTTAACCAAATGTTACCTTACTTGTTTTTTAAAAATCCAATTCAGACTGCTTCTCATTAAGATTTTGTTTTGGTTTCATAATACCAGCACCTGCTACTTAAATGCATTCTATTACATTATATACCATTTAGAGTTAGAAGAGACACCCAGGACTATGTAATCTAAATGTTTCAAATTATAGTGGTAGAAGCATAGTTCCACAGTTTCCTATGTGTCCAGGGTCCCCCAGTGAGTTGATGACAAAGCCAGGAGTATGTCTGGTCCAACACAGCAATATTTTACCATCTCTCTTTCTGTGTCACTTTTACCAGCATATTAACATTCTCTCTCTCTAATAAAGAAAGTCTAAAAACTTAGTCTCTAATTATGTATATGATCCCAGATATAACCATATAGTGATCTATATAAACACAACTTCATATTCTTTGGAGCTGGGAAAACTCCTCCAGATCCAGTTCTGATGGGACTGCACTAACTCCCCCAGACTGAATGAGTCACTCTGTCATTGTGTTCCCAGAAAGTGGTGTTCTCATTTCAACTGTAATAGTTACCACATTGTATTCTAACTTACCCTGTTTAAATTTACACCTCCTCTACAGGACTGTGAGTTCATCTAGGCGAAGTCAGTGCCTTAATGCACCTTGTGAACTCAAACACTTTGCATAAAATATGCATTCAATAAAAGTTTTATGAATGAATGTGTGACGGAATCAGTCAGTTATTAGAAATTGCCTTGTCCACTCCCTGAGCTCAAAGAGACAGAATAATTGACTTATTGGTATCATAGAAAAATACCTTTGTAAAAAATCAAACATAAACAAAGCAAAGTAGACAACTGAAGAGATTATTCTGGGTAGGAGAGGGGAGATGATTATATCAGACTGTACAGTCTGTACCAGATTATATCAAATTAGAGATCCGGAAACAAACCACACAATAATTAAACAGAAGTTTAATATAAAGGATTATTAAACTCAGACAGGAGAATAACTATAAAGGTATAAAGAGAACTCTAAAGGATATCTTGGATCAAGGGTGAATCCAGAGAAGGACAAACAGAAAAAAGAATTTGGCTCCCTCCCCAAGGCTGAGGTGCAGCCCCATCAAAGATGTGGTTGCAGCCCACAGGATGGTAAAGAAGTTCACTGGGTTGCCTGCATCAGGGCTGGGCCTAAGCTGCCAGGCAAGCCACAACAACCCCCCTGCCCCAGGTACAGGCGAGCTGTGGCTGGTGAGTAGGTGTGCAGAGGGAGTCTGGCACCACTGCAGGTGCAAGGCCTGGAGCACACAGTGTCCACACCAGGAGAGCCACAGGAAGCAAACCTCCAAGGCACAAGCCAGCAGGGGTTAGTTGGGGTGCACATAAAAGGAGCTGGGATGCCACTAGGGACACAAGGGCTGGAGCCTGCAATGCTCCCATCAGGAGGGCCAGAACAAGGGGGTGAGTGGGCCCAGGCTGCTAAGTTGCTAAGGGATTGCCCTCTCAGGTGCTGGAACAGCTGGGGCAGAACAACACCTGATGTCCCTGACTGATGGCAGCAGCTGGAGCAGGGGAAAGCAAACACAAGAGCCAGGAGAAAGACAGCCCCTTCCTCCTGCAGTGCCCTTCCAGCTCCCTCTACTGACAAAGCTCAACATCACCCCACCGAGAAGAAGAAACGCTCAAAAGAGTCCAGTGCATTATCACACAGCAAATGCTGAAGAACCAATCTGGAGCCGAGAGACAAGAAACTGGTAAGGTGGGGGGCGCCTGGGTGGCTCAGAGGGTTAAGCCTCTGCCTTCAGCTCAGGTCATGATCTCACGGTCCTGGGATCGAGCCCCACATCCATCGGGCTCTCTGCTCACCAGGGAGCCTGCTCCCCGCCCCCCCACCCCCCCACCCCCGCCTGCCTCTCTGCCTATTTGTGATCCCTGTCAAATAAATAAATAAATAATCTTTGAAAGAAAGAAAGAAAGAAACTGGTAAGATGGATCTGATTCTCAATAAATAAAAGTCGCTTAGCCCAAGTTATAATGTCCTCTAGCTCTCAGTCTCCTCAGCTGCAAAAGGAGAAAAGTAATAGTATCTACCTCATCCGTGGCGTAAATAAAAAAGATAACATGCATACTTGGAACAATGACAACATATGTGCTGATCATAGATCAATGCTCGGAACATAATAAGATTTCAACTGATGTTTGTTATCATCGCTTTCACTGGAAAGCAGACTTGGACTCAGGCAAGCCCAGGTCCGTTCCCAGTCCTGCTCTTACTGGCTGCACAACGATCACTCCTCATGGGGCCTTAGTTTCTACCGCCATACACCTTTTTTTTTTCCCCACCTTTTTTTTTTTTTTAAAGAAACTGCTTATTTTCCATCAGCTTTATTTCCCTTTTCTGTTTAAATCTGTGAAAGAACACCTTAAGAACACTGGGTGGTTGTCCTCACCCACGCAGGGACCTGAGCAGCAGGAGCTGCTCGGGGCGGGGGGGACCCTGGGAGAGGCACCCAGGGCACCGGCGCCTTCACAGCCGCCTACCACCCCAGAGGGAGAGTCCGTACATTTGGGAGCTGGAGCAGTCCACTCACCGTGAAATTCCCCCTTCGTCATGACCTTTCCAACAGCAGCCTGCTCTTCCCTTCCCTTGTCTTCATGATCTCCGTAGAGATCATGCGCAGCCTCTTAGGAGTAGACCGAGTGGGCTGGGGGCTGGGGCTGCACATGCGCAGAACTTTGGGGCAAGCGCCCACCACGGCCGACCTCCTGACTGACCTCCCCCTTCTTGCTGCCTGGGCTGGAAATGTCTGCGTGGTACAGAGGAGCATCTGTGTTACACAGATTAATACACGGTGGTAAGCAGGTTAATATAAGATGCCTGCGGGGGCAACTGGTGGTCAGCCCTGGGATTAGTAACCCCTGGAAGTTGTGGCTCTCCGAAGACTGCCTGGACCCGGTTGGTGAAGGTCCCAGGGAGGAAGCAGCCAGTATTCTTGGAGAGTAAGACACTGACATCAGCAGGGTTTTCAGGGGCCTGAGCTATCATTAGCATAAGCGTCTCTCAGGTTCTATGCAGATGTGAGATGCAGAGGCCATCACCGTTGCTTTTGTAGATGTACCGTCACATTTGGAAGTCAAGGTGGGTTCCTGCTGCAAGGAATGTGGGAACATCTTCATTCACAGGACATCAAGGGCTCTGCACAAGGTGAAAGTTATGATGGGAACCCAGAACAGTGCCATTGGATCTCTCTCTGGGTAGGGTGGAAAGGCCCTTTCTCACTTTTAACATTGCATTTTTCCATCTCACTGTCCTAAATCCTGTGCTCTACACCAGGGAAACCCATTTTGGGGCATAGAGAAAGCCTAGCTCTCAAAACTATAGCTAAGAAGATAAGAAAGAAAGTAAGGCATTTGGCAGCACTGAGAAACGTTGAAGACATTTTTAAGATAAAAATAACAATCCAGTGTGACAATTTGTCAGTCTTCTCTGGGAAATGATAGCACATTTCAACTATTATCAAGGATTAATTCAGTAGAAAGCTTCAACTAGTGGATAGTAAAGCCCCAAACAAATCATGCACAGAGAAACTAGGTTTTAAAGACGTATTCAAAGGGAATGGGGGATTCCGTCTGAGAAGGCTGAGGTAGGATGGGATAGACATGGTAGAGTGGTGCTTTTCAATCTTTACTGTGCCTGTGAATCACCCAGAGATCTCGTTATAATGCAGGTTCAGATTCAGCAAGTCTGGGGTGGGGCCTGAGATTCTGCTTTTCTAATGAGCTCTGGCCGGTGAACCACACTCTCTGTCATGCCATGGGAACCGGCCCTCCAGCTATCCAGGACTTCTGTGCCTGTGGGTGGGATGCAAAACACAAACTTTTTCAACTTAAAGTTTTTCCTGGAGTCAGTGAAGTCATTGCAGATGTCCAACCTCCAAAGTATCATCCAGAAGAAATGAGCTTCAGAAATGTCAATCTCTGAACTTCCATTGCCCCCAACATTTTAAAATAACATCAAAAACACATGACAGGCCAAAATAAATATAAACAGGTCTTGAATAAACATAAAAAGTCATAAATTCTTTAAATGATCATCAGATTATACCAGGGTTTCCCAAAATTTCCCACTTTGGAGGAATCCTTAGTGACTCTGTGATTTTTTTTTTCTGTGTCCCCAGACCACATGAAATAACCAACTGTTTTATTTAGTAAGTAGTTTGGTCCCTACTTGGTAAGGTATTTTGTTTTTTCTGTTTGTTTGTTGTTTAGTTTTGGTCTTAACAACTTAGGAGCCATTTGGAAAAAAATGATACTCATAAACTGAAAGTATGTTTTTATTTCATCTTTAAATAACCACAAGTACTTACTAATTGGATATGTGCATCTATCGGGCATTGCAAAACTTCTTAAACTTTGAAATCCGATTGGACCCTAACACCTTCAAACACCATTCCACTTTGCTTTTCATGTAGTAATTGTTATTTATCACAGCAACTGTCGAAAACCCAGCTTAGCAAATGTATGACACCACTGAGAGGAATGTAGTACAATCTTATTGAAGAAACTGAAAACTATTCTGAGCTAGTAGTTTATGTGGTATCCAAGAAATATTGAATATTGCTATACTCTCCTCAAAAACTGAAAAATTTCTGAGGTTCAGTTTAGGAACTGCAGGATCATAACCTTTACAAAGTACTACTCATGACCAAAGGCAAAGTAAGAGTTCTTAAAGAAGATAGAAATTTTTGCAAGGAGTACCAAGAGCAATACAATAACAATTCCCTTAGCTATTAAAGAGAAATCAATTATTCTGTCTCATTAGAACAAAAGCATATTCTTAAATTAACATCAGGATTCTTAAGACAAAATATTACGGTTTTTTGAAGAAAATGATCTTTCTAATATTTTCTCAATACAACAAACCACTTTTCCATCAGCAAAAAAGACTTTGCATATAAATATTATTGCCCTTTTACTTTCTTACGTTGACCCACTATTTTTTTGACATTCGATTTCAAATTAAACCTAAGGAAGAAATTTGAACGTTCAAGCTTATAAAAAAAAAAAGAACCTTGATTGATTCAAAGTTTTACTTTATGTACCTACAATTTCCCAGTAGTCCTATTTCTCAATCAGAATTTGAATAATCTTTACAAGTTGTATTCCCCCAAACTCAGATTTAATGACTCAGTAGGTTCAGAAAGAGAAATAACAGCTGCAGCTCATCCCGTGGTGCTATTCAGTAATGACAATGTTATACCACATTAGCAATTGTGACATTAATAAAAAGAAGCCCATAGGATTAACCAAAGACAGCTGACTTTAGTCAAATGTAGGTCAGGCTTTGTTTGCTCAGAAGCTGGTAATAAATTCCCAGGTAAGTGCTCTCGGGTGTCACACATATATGTCAGGAGCATAATTTCAGCCCCACTAAATGATTCACATTTTTAAGTTTCTGTAAGCCATTTTTGAATTATTGTTAAGTATTTAATTTCACTGCCAGGCCTATAGGCTCCTTAAAATTATTAACTTATGTGACATTACAGCATGTTTTTCCTTCAGGTACCACTTAAGAACACCTTAGAGAATTTCATGTTAACCTTCCAGATACTGAAGTACTTACTAGAAAAGGCTCAAGGGTCACCCCTAATTTATAGCATAATTATGGGGAAAATGGTGTTGATGGCTAAGCTAGCCATCTATAATCACAAAGTCTTCATTGTCACAGAAATGTCATTGTAAGCCTAATGTGAATATTGCATTCTTAATCAAGTCTTGTGGTCAGCTTTATACAAACAAGAAGTCCAGAACCATAAAATCCTAAAATACATTTTAAAAATATAAATACTTTGGAAACCATTTTAGCAGTTTCTTCAAAGTTTAGACATATACCTACCATATATACAGCCATTGCACCCTGAGATATTTATCTAAGAAATGGAACCACATGTCCACAAAAAGACCTGCACAAAAATATTTATAGAAGTTCTATTCATAATGGCCCCAAACTGGAAACAACCCAAACCAACAGACAGATGGCTAAAGAAATGGTGGTATATTCGTATGCTGGAACACTGCTCAACAATAAAAAGGAAGGAACCACAGATCTCTGCAACAATCGTGGACGAATCCCTAAAACACTATCTTACATGAAAGTGGCTAAATACAAAACAGAACATAATGCATGATTCCATTTATGTGCAATTCTAGGACAGTCAAACCAATCTATGGTGATAAATCAGAACAGTGGTTGTGGGATAAGGAATGGTGCAGGACTGTCTGGGCGAAGCACAAGAATACTTTGTGAGCAATGATGAGTTCCATATCTCAATGGGGTGAGGCGTTGTGCACCCATACATTTGCCAAATTCATCAAGCTGTCATTGAAGATCTGTATGTTAGGGTCACCTGCATGGCTCAGTCAGTAAAGCATCTGCCTTCAGCTCAAATCATGATTCCAGGACCCAGCGATAGAGTCCTGCATCAGGCTTCTTGCTCAAAAGGGAAACTGTTTCTCCCTTGGCAATGAAATACTACTCAGCCATCAAAAAAAAAAGTAATTTTGCCATTTGCAATGACATGGATGGAACTGGAGGGTATTATGCTAAGCAAAATAAGTCAGAGAAAGTCAATTATTATATGATTTCACTTGTATGTGGAATTTAAGGGAAAAACAGATGAACATGAGGAAGGGAAGGAAAGTTTTAAAAGATAAAAACAGAGAGGGAGGCAAACCATAAGAGACTCAACTATAGGGAACAAGATGAGTGTTGCTGAAGGGGAGGTGGGTGAGGGAATGGAGTAAGTGGGTGATGGGCATTAAAGAGGGCACTTGATGTAATGGGCACTGAGTGTTATATGCAACTGATGAATCACTAAATTCTATCCCTGATATTAACAATTTTTTTTAAAAAGACATGTATGAAATATACCTCAATAAATAAAATATATGTGGTATTCTGTAAGCTTTTAATTTTATACTTAAACTTTATTAAATCAAACACTTTTATTAAATATTTATGTAGCTGTAAAATGTGATGAGGTCTTTTAGATATAATCAAAAAGAGATGTCGCCCAAAAGAGTTACAAAGTTCACATTACCCAATTAAGGATAAGAAACAGTGGGGTGCCTGGGTGATTCAGTCGGTTGGTTAGGCATCTGCCTTAGGCTCAGGTCATAATCCTGGGGTCCTGGGATCGAGCCCCATGTGGAGCTCCCTGCTCTGTGCAGATTCTTCTTCTCCCTCTCCCTCTCCTCCTCCCACCCCACTCATGCTCCGTGCTCTCTCTCTTTCTCTCTCTCTCCATCAAATAAATAAACAAAATCTTTAAAAAAAAAAAGATAAAAAACAGCATATTTAACAAAGTAGATAATTTTGACTTATTCACATCTTAATTCCTTCTAATGCAAATGATGTAACTTGAGAAATCTGCTTATAAATTTGAAAAATCATAAAAATATCAACTGATATAAATGCAATTAAGTGCTTAAAAACTAGTTTATATTAATGTGGAGTAGCTGCAAGATGAGGCCAATATAGTAAATTATATAAAAATTATTTGAATTTCTAATACTAAGCAGAGTTCAGTTGACTCTTCCAATACAAGACTTGCCCCTGCCACCATTCTGATTCAAGCCTTCATTTTTGTTTTGTTTTGTGTTTTTAAGTGCAGTAGATTCCTAACTGGCTTTCCTAATTTTGCTGTCATCTCCTTTGATCCATTTAAAGCCATCATATTAATACTTCAGCACAGTCTACAAAAGCATCTCCCACCATACATCACAATTTATGGCCACGGTCAGCTCCCTAGCCCATCACTCAAAAACCAGTGGTCTGACCACAGTCTGCCTGTCATTGTACCTAATCTCATAGCCCCTTTTTTTCCTGGCCTCCCATCAGTACACAGATCTCTGCACCAAGGAAGCTTGATGATGCTCCCATTTCTGCCACAGGGCCTTTGCTTATGCCACCTGTCCATCTGAATTTTATATCATTTGGTCCACACCTCACCACCCATATTTATCCTAGTTTTTAAGATCCACTTTAGCTCACCCAGAGTAACCTTTCTTTTCTTATAAACACTCATCACATTGTATGCCCAGTTCTCCTATCATAATCATCACTGTCTCTCTTATATTGTAGAATGCTTTGGACTCCAGCACAAGAGAAATACACAGCTTACAAACTTAGCTCCCCATCAGTCAGAACTTAGGCAGGTTACTTCACCTCTCTATGCTTCTGCTTATCCACCTACTAAAAAGGTAAAATTAATATAGTACCTTTTTTACATAACTATTGTGAACAGGAAATTAGATAATGTATATTCAGTGCTTAGTATGGCACGCATTTTAACAATTCAGTAATATTTACCCCAAAAGTTGCTGGCTAAAAAAGAATAAATTCTCTAAGCCGACGAATTATGTTCAAAGAATTGAAAGAACCATAAATGGAGAGTTTTGAGGACCAACAACTTACACCAGAATGTTGGGGGAAGATGACTTTTGCTGTGATTTCCAAAATAAGGCATAAGTTAGGTTTCAAAAACTGGAGAATGGTGACCTTAATTCTAGCCAGGAAGAGTCTGGTGAAAAGGAAAACAAAAACAAAACAAAACAAAAAGGCAGGGGGGAAAAGTAGTCCAGGTACCAAACAGAAATGAAAACACATCTACACCAAGATTCATACATGAATATTCAAAACAGCTTCATTCACAATAGCCAAAACTACAAACAAATGTCCACCAACAGGGAAATAGATAAACAAAATGTGTTATATACCTACAACAGAGTATCATTCAGCACTAAAAAGGAGCATGCTGCTGAGAAAGCAACAGTGTGGATGAATCGTAAAAGCTTTACATTGAGTAAAAGAAGTTGAACACCAAAAAGTACATACTATATAATTCTATTTATATGAAATTCTAGAAATTGTAAGTAACCTATCATGACAGAAAGATCAGAGGCTGTCTGAGGTCTGGGGATGGGGGGAGATGGGACTGCAATGGGGCATGAGGAGACCCTGGACGGTGGTGGAAATGTTCTGTGTCTCAGTTCTGGTGATGGTTTCAAGGGACTCTACATAATTCTGTCAAAATTCATCAAATTGTACACTTCAAATGGGTGTAATCTACTTTACAGGAATTATACCTCCGTCAAACTAATATTTGAAGTGAATAACCAAAAAGTAAAAAGGTTTCTTTAAGTCAAAGAGAAACTGGAAGTGGTGTAGGGCTGATCAGGATATAGTATATTTTCATTAAGAACATGTCATATTTGTCTGGCAGATTTTGCTTCTTTGGCAGTGCTACTAGGTTGCAGTATCTGAGGGATGGAGTAGATGCAAAGTGTTTGTACTTTACCAGGAGAGTTGAAGAGATTTTTTCATGATATACCATGAGATCAAGTAAAATTTTATGGGACAGGTGCAAGGACAATTGAAGAATTGAGTGATGATTCCTGTGTTATCCTAGAAGATTTCCAGTGTCAGATCACATGGTCTATATGTGGTCTGTAAAATATTTTTATCAATTATTTGCCTGAACAATAAGGGCACAGCCATCAACTTCATGTTGACTGAACATTACCATGTTAAACAAAAGATAAGCATCTAAATTATCTTAACAGGCAAGAGCAGTAGTTTAGATCTGAAAAGGTGAAACTTCATAAGGAGAGCTATTAAATAACTGAATTGAGTCTAAAATCTAGTTTTCCAAGTACAAGACAGAAGTACCATGCCATACCAAAAGGAGATTAGAAGAAGAAGCCTTAGGGGCCTAATCAATAGCAAGTTGAGTGTCAGTCAATGATGAAATGTAACTCTTATGGAAGTTAACATGACTTTGGACTGCATCAAGAAAGATACAAACTTTAATAGAAAGGAGGTGAAAATCTTGTTTTATTCTCCACAATAGACTTACACTAAAACACTGCAGTAGTAAGAAAGCAATAAGGGCTTTTTAACCTAGAGAAGACAGGATGAAGGGGTAGAAGCAGGGGTAGAGCAAGGTGATGGCTACAAAATCTTTTTAATTCTTTCCATCAAGAAGTGGAGTTATATTTCCCAACATTTGAATCTGGGCTGCTCTGTGACCATGCTGACCAAGAGAATCAAGGGGAAGTGATAACATGCCAGTTCCAGGCCCAGTCTTAAAGAAGACTGGCAGCTTCCATTTCCTCTCTCTTAGAACCTGGTCACCATGTAGTAAGAAATCTTAAGCAGCTTCATGTAGCATAATTGAGACACCAAGCCAAGAGCCACAACCAAGTTCCCTGCCAGTGCATGTAAGTGAGGCACTTAGAAGTAGATCTTCCCCTCACCAAGCTAACCCTGCTGATGCTTCATGGGGCAAAATGATCTTTCCCCCCACTGAGTTTTGCCAAATTGCAAAACCACTAGCAAAAAACTTATCATTCTGTTGAGTCACTGAGTGCTGGGATAGTTTGTTATATGGCCAGAGAAAATTTGAATCAGTAACATCCTCAAATATATGTAGAGCTATTCTATGCTTGGCCACATGGGCTAGAATTAGAACCAATATGCATAACTTGGAGACACTCATTGAGAGGCAGACTGGAACTTCAAAGATAAGACTAGACAGAGAAATCAAGAACAGAGTGCCAGAGCTGTGGGACTCATCTGGTGTTATTTCCTTGAGGAAATAAAGAATCAAATTAGAACGCTCCAAGGTGCATGATTAGCTCAGGCTCAATTTCAGATGGCGTCAGCTCCCAAGGGTTCTATCTGCAGTGGCAGAGATGGGCATCATAGTTTCAGGTGGAGGACCATTTGGATTGAATCCCATTCATCCAATGGCTGGGGATAAACAGGGAAGACTGGAAGGTTGTCAAGATCCCAGTTCAAGTTCAGAGTGGGATGTCAATCCTAGAGGGACCATTAGAGTGACCACCCCAAACCAGAGTAAAACAAAGCCACAAGAGCTAGGCACCAAAGTGGGAGCCTAAGCAGTATAGCTTGGAATGGGGACACCCCTTAGACCTATCAGACATGAGACCTGGTTCTTGATCCCATTCTCTGATAGGAGTGCAAATCTCAATGTGTCATCAGGCTAGATTAAGATTAGCTCAGAAACCAGCCAACTGAGGAATTAGCTCAGCACTGAGATGTGCAAGTAGGCAGAGAGCAGCTCTTCCCAGTACTTCTGGGTACTGTGTGGGGCTCAGACAGGAGGTTTCTGAAGGGAGCTGCAGAAGAATAGGTTTTAGTTCAACACAAGAAAACTTTCTCAGTCAGAGAGGTATATTCTGATGCTGGCAGAAACTTGCCAGCAGATCTACAGAGAAGATGCATTTATCTGATGAGAACTATGTCAAAGAACTTTAAAATCTCCTTGCAACTTAAGATTTTCCGACACCAAAAATACACAAAAGGGCAAAGAGCTTGCACAGAGTATATAAGTGCTCAAAAAGGGGTTGATGGATGAACAGATAGACACACATATGAATGAACTAATGGCTAAATGGAAATGGATGGATGGATAGATGACTAATGCAGTCTGACATTTTCAAATTCTCAGCACCACCTGCCCCCCCCCCCACACACACACACTGTAGGAACTCAACTGGACTCAAAGAAAAGGAATCAAAATGTCTTTGGGCCTCGAAGAGCTTGCCAAACATCCTCAAGGAGCCAAATATGTGCTGCCTTTTTCTGCTGAGTAAAGCAATTTCCTAAGAAAATTCGGGTTTCATATGAAAATCTCTTCATTAGTTCGGACTGGCTCAGTCTGAGCAGGTGTCATGGTGACCCTGTGGAACATGAAAGCAGGGAAATCCTGTTCAGCTCTTCTCTGACAGTCAGGGACCACTGACTCCAGGGCAAAAGAGAACCTGGAACCACAAAGACGCACTGCCCAGGGTCCAAACGTTCTACTGCCGTTTCTCCCAGGTGACTTCTCATCGTTACTTTGTTTTTACGTGATCTGCATCTATTTTCAACCACTGGTCCTGTCACACAGTCCTCAAGATGGATGTTTCTGCAAGCTTCGGACACAGTTTCTACAGTCCTCCTCAATAACAGAGCTCTTTGAATAACTTTGCAAACACCTTCATGCACAAAGAGCACCTTGCTCTCTCAGGCAGAGAATGAAGCTCTGAGTTCTAGGGGGTGATTTATAAAATTTTTTAACCACAGCACAGAGTCAAGAAAGCATTTTTGTATCACAACCTAGTACACAGAACACATATAAAACAAGAGTTACCTAATTCTGTGCCGTGCATTCTAATATTTTCTGTTCTGTTTTGTTTCTTAAGCCACTGGCCAGAACTAATTTGATTTGATGACACACTAATGCATGGGGACGGGTGGTTTGTAAAAGCATGTATTGACAGAGTGTGACAATGGACCAAGGGCCCCAAAACTGTGTTATTGACATTAAAACCAAAGCCCGGACCCCCCCAAATCCTCTAAATAATATAACCATTTTCTAAGAATGACATTAATAAGAGTTAATACATAATGGATGAGATTAGCTAAACGTAGAAATTAATTCAAGAAAATGTAGGGCTGCGGGGATTTGAAAGTCCAATCAAGGTGTCCAGGAAGTGCAGGGTGACAGAAATCTTACTGGATTATACTTCTAATAGGAAAATTTGAGACCACACAGTTTTATTTTGCCTGTCTGAGGAAATCCTGTCGATAATAGGAACAGACTATATTGTTTTTATAAGTAGGGAGTCAAAATACAAGGACTTTTTAGTGGGCCCCCCATCCAGGGCCACTGAACACAAATATACAGTCTGCTCGGCAGCTTAGGGACTAGAGGGAAATGCATGGAGCATCAGGCTCACGGCTCAATGACCCCCTACCCCCTTTCTCTTCATTTGGATCCACTATACAACTTGTAATTTAAACATTAGTTTCCCAAACATGTTTTCCTAAAGTGATAAGAACACACTATCTCTGTGTTCTTAGACTCTGTGTTCTGTGTTCAGAATATTTCTGCTTGCCAGTTATGGTTTTTTTGTAAATTAATAGATCAGGATCTTGATGAATATGTATCAGTCTTGTGGGTTCGGTTATATGATCCTTTCTGTTCTGAATAAAATATCAAGGTCGTGCAAGGCAAAGAACCAGATCTAGCACAGAGCAACCCCAAGCTCTCGAGAGACAGCTTGCCTGGGTAGCCAGCCAGTCTCTCTCAAAGAAATCCCTGTCTCAACTCTATCACTCTACCTATAGCAAGTTATTCAGAGGTTGATAAAAGACAAACCAAATAATAACGTATTGGTTTTGTAGACACAGGCATTGACTTAGCATTCCTTCAGCCAGCTGGAGCAAAGGAATATTATTGAAACCCTGTCAAATTTGCTTTCCCACACCAGGGCTGTGTGTGGTCCAAATGTCCACAGACTAATGTTAATGTTTTTAATAGAAGACTAAACAATTTTTGTTATGGGTTCTAGTTGGGCCATATCATGCCCTAGTATTTAAAATCATCTGCTTGGTCTGGCTTCTCTATGCTCCTCAGTGTCATGCATTCACTCCACACACGTTTTGTGAACACCCAGGTTCAGAAGTCACAAAGGGGATAAGGGCTCTGTAAGGGAAGTCAAAGACTGAAACAGAAGGATAATGATAAATCAGTGTGAGAAATAGTGTTATACGCACGACTGAGTCATGGCATCATATAGGAGCAACTCAAGAGAGGAAAGTGAGAGATTTCACAGGGAGACATTTGAGGTGAATCGTGAGGGAGAATTGGAGATAAAGAGGCAGACCGATGGAGGATCTAGGAAGAGAGAATACACACAGGAGTTTGGACTGACTTGATTGTAACGGCTCCCATGAGTTAAAGAGGACATTTTTGCTGTTGCAGATTTGCTTTATTTTTAAAGAGAAAGTATAACCACCAGAATTTCACTTTCTAGACAACTCTGGCAGAAATCAAGTGCGGTCTGGAATAGGTGGCAATAGTAGATGCAAAGTCTAGTAAGCTTGTTTAGTATCTCCAACACTGGATTTGTTAGGGAGTATTTAGAAACTAACCCATACACACAAGACTATTGGACTAGTCTTGTTTTGTTTTCTTACAGAAATGGAATTAAAGCTAATGTGAACACTTGCTGCAGGAAATATAGTTTTCATGATGACCTGTATCGTTTTCCTTCTCTTTCCAAAGCCGTCCAACAAAACGATAGGATTGTTTTAGTAGGAAAGCACTATCACCTTTAGGTAACTTTTCAAACACATTATTTGTCTCTTTTTATATAATCTTAAAATGTATGATTGTGTGAAAGGACACTCACGAAAAGTGGCAATGCCTGGCAACTTGCTGCTCTTTCCTAAATTATCGTGCATAGGGGGACCAGTCTCTAGGTGTCCAATTCCCTTTTCTGGATGAGTGAGGATTTAGAGTGCCAAGGACCCAGCCAGCAGGGATGGGGGATGCCAGGTGCCCGGGACTAGCACCAGGTATCAATGATGAGCAACGGAGATGTCAGCGAGGGCTGTGTATAGAACTGGGATGGCTGTCAAGTCCAAAACTCACGCCAGAGGAGAAGTGTCCAGGTGTGTAGACAATAGGATGGAGGCAGGTAGAATGGTTCAAAGCCAACACTGTGAGGAAAGATCTGGTGTTCGCCAACCAGTGAACAGTGGCAGTGACTCTTTCTCCCAGTTTTTTTGAGCTATAGTTCATATATATCACTGTATAAGCTTAAGGTATACAGCACAATGATTTCATTAACACATATTGTAAAACGATTACCATGATGAGGTTAGTTAGTCTCCATCATTTCATGTAGTTGCAATACAAATAGACAACAAAAATGGAAAAAAAGTTCATTGTGATGAGAACTCTTAGTATTTATTCTCTTAACAACTTTTATATAGATATTAAAAAAGGATACCTGTATGTATATTTCTGTATATATAAAGATATATATGTGTGTGTTATATATACTTTTATATGTATATACAGTGTTAACTATAGTCATCATGCTATA
This sequence comes from Martes martes, assembly GCF_963455335.1. Classification (NCBI taxonomy): domain Eukaryota; kingdom Metazoa; phylum Chordata; class Mammalia; order Carnivora; family Mustelidae; genus Martes; species Martes martes. Next base: position 137,452,448 of record NC_137888.1, read on the forward strand.
TATTGCATCCCTAGAACCTACTCACCTCAAAAGTGGTCTTTTGTACCTTTTGACCGCCTTTCGGTGGTGATTATGGGATGCAGTGGCTAAAGACATATCCAGAAAGGGAAGTGCCTTGAAATGATTTTCTTCCCTCTTAATTAAAAAGGATTAGTGGTTCTGCCAAATGCAGGTACTGAATATTGCTTTATAAATTCTTACATGATATCAGAAATAAGCAGAACCTAGCAAATTTATTTCTAAAGTCAAAGTTTGAGAGGACCTTCGGGCAAGGAAAAATCACATGTTTCCTAATATAAGAGCAGAGGGAGAGGGAGAGAGAATCTTAAGCAGATTCCATGCTGAACGTACAGCCCAAAGCCCAACATGGGGCTCAAGCTCATGACCCTGAGATCACGACCAAGAGTCAGACGCTGAACCAACTGCACCACTCAGGCGTGCCAACTTTCTTGTAATTTTCCATGAGTCACTGATCCATATAAATATAAATTGATTAAAATAATGTCGATTTTGTTATGCTGTCAGAACATGCTCAAATTGCCCGTTTTTGTTTAAGCTAGCATCTATTTGTTTACATGTTTATGTTTGCCTCATTACAAGAAGAACCAGAAGGAGCAAATATAAACTGTTGACACACCATCTTCCTAAACTACAGAGTTAAGAAGTAGCATTGCCACATTTAAAATACATTTAAATAAAAATACGTATAGTTAAAAATAGACTTATATAAAATATAATTTAAAATAAGAAGGCAGCCCCCTAACTTAATGCTTTCATGGATGCTACATGCAACTTCATGAAATACTTTCCACTTACACAGTCAGAATGAAAATTGTATAATGTAGAAGGTTGAAGTTGGAGGATTTCATACATAAATGCAATAGTAATTAACTCAGTCATTAAGCATCTGCCTTCGGCTCAGGTCATGATCCCAGGGTCCTGGTATCGAGCCCCACATCAGGCTCCTTGCTCAGTGGGAAGCCTGCTTCTCCCTCTCCCACTCCCCCTGCTTGTATTCCCTCTCTCACTGTGTCTCTCTCTGTCAAATAAATAAATAAAATCTTAAAAAAAAAAAAAACCTACATAAACTTAAAAGCCAGAAAAATCAATGAAACAAAAGACCTGTGTAGAAGTTCCCTGATGACTACTTTACGTAAGAGTAAACTCGGGAAATACCAATTACATCACTGTTTTCCAGAAGTTTTAAATGAAAAAGATACTTCTAATAAGTATCATATCAATATTTTTCATTTCAGTTCCATGTTGTTCCTTCTATGCTATATTTCCTACTATTGCATGGATATGTCACCACACACCCAGTTAGCAACTGAGCATGTGCAGGGTGCATGACAGAATTACAGCCAGTGTAGGCTCCTGTGACTGACCGTTCTCTCTCCAGTGTATCTCACAGAAGGGGCTTAAAGCACTCCACAGATTCAAAATAATGATGAAATAAATGATGAGCTTTTGAAAACACAGAAATAAGAAGGTAGTTATTTGTACTGTGCATATTCTCACAGATGAGGCTATTTGAAAACCTACAAACATTACATTTTATTCAAGATTGTATTGGTGTTTTATTTTTTTTAAAGAGTTTTATTTATTTATTTGATAGACAGAGATCCAGGAGGCAGAGAGGCAGGCAGAGCAAGAGAGGGGGAAGCAGGCTCCCTGCTGAGCAGAGAGCCCGATGCAGGGGCTCGATCCCAGAACCCTGGGATCATGACCTGAGCCAAAGGCAGAGACTTAACCCACTGAGCCACTCAGGTACCCCTGTATTGGTGTTTTAATATAAAAACATCTCCTCTGTATTTCCAGTTCATCAAAAGAGTATGGAAATTGAGATTTCATTTTTAATTGCTGATGTTATTATAATATTATAATGATTATTTTTACCTGTATGGCTTACATAAGAAGGAAATGCTTACAAAGACTTTCCTTACACCAAGACTTTTTTTTTTTAAAGATTTTATTTATTTATTTGTCAGAGAGAGAGAGAGAGAGAGAGAGAGGAGCACAAGCAGAGGTAGAGGCAGGAAGAGGGAGAAGCAGACTCAGGTGAGCAAGAAGCCTGATGCGGGACTCCACCCTAGACCCTGGGATCACGACCTGAAGGCAGATGCTTAACCGACTGAGCCACCCATGTGTCCCTACACCAAGACTTAAAAGCTGCTTGAGATCACTATAACCAGATTAGCGAGGTCATGTCAGTTAATTATCACAAGGTTGAGGAGCAGAGGCATGTTCTTAAAATTAAAGGACTTTAAATAAAAGATCTGTTCTCTAGCACATAATATCTAGCAAATTTAAGAAACATTAATAGTGTTAAAGTTTCAAGTTACGAATCTTTGTATCTATTAAAGAAAAACTATCTGGGTGCCTGGGTGGCTCAGTGGGTTAAAGCCTCTGCCTTCGGCTCAGGTCATGGTCTCAGGGTCCTGGGATCAAGCCCCACATCGGGCTCTCTGCTCCGCAGGGAGCCTGCTTCCTCCTCTCTCTCTCTCTGCCTGCCTCTCTGCCTACTTGTGATCTCTGTCTGTCAAATAAATAAACAAAATCTTTTAAAAAAAAGAAAAGAAAAACTTTCAAGATTACAGGAAACATTTTGCCATTCTTAGTCAACCTATGTTGGACAGAAGCTCAGCTTTATTATGACAAGATAAAGAATAATCATAAAATTAACTTAAATATTATGATAAATGACATATAAGTATTTTCTACCCTTTCTTATCCTTTCTCAATAAAGGGCAATGACTTAAATCAGTGTTTTGAATTTTCTAAAGTCCCTGTATTAATGGTTTCTTTACTTAAAACTCTTATTAAGTGACACTGAAATTATTGCAACTCTAATTTTAAACCAAGCGGAATGAAAGAATCTAAGACTTATAATGATTTATTTCTCCATTAGCAACGTTTTTTTTTTCTTTAGTCATAAAAATTCAATTGAAAGGGGCATAGTAAAGCAGCCATTCTTATCTTTTTTTGATGAGTGAATAAATTTGTATAACCTTTTGAAAAGGCAATTTGAATACATCAAGAGCCTTATATTAGTTATCTATTGTTACATTAAAAATTACCAAAAAAAAAAAAAAACCCAACAGCAGACATTTTCATCTTACAGATTCTGTGGGTTAGGAATTCAGGAGTAGCTTATCTTGGTAGCTCCAGCTGGGTCTTTCATGGCGTTGAAGTCAATATGTTGGCTAGGGTTGCATTCACGTACAGGCTTGTCTAAGACTACACGGTATGTTTCCAAAAGGACTTCCTTGCCTGCTGTGGAACGGAGTGTCGGGAGCGGCCTGTTAGCAGATGTCCCAACATGGACCTCTCCACAGAGGTGTTTGACAACCATCGTCACAACACATCAGTTGGCTTCCCCATGGACAAGTATGCCAAGAGAAAGCAAGCAAGAAGTCACTGGCCAGTTCCACCTAGTCTCCAAAGTCACACCCATCATTTCTGCCCTAGTTTATGCATTAGAAGTGAGTCACTCTGAAACCCAAAATACTTTATATGTTAATTAATTGAATTTAAATTTTTAAAATGTTAAAAAGAGAAAAAAAGTGAGTCACTAAGTTCATCTCATCCTCAAGAGGAGGGGAATTAAGAGCCATCTCTTGAAGAAATGAGTAATCAAAGAAATTTTAGATATATTTTTAAACCACAGCATGCTCTAAAGTATTTTGGAAAGTTAACCAACACACACACACACACACACGCACACGCACACGCACACACACACACACTTTTAAGCTATTGTTCATTGCAGTGGTATTTACAAAACAGAATTGTAAAAACCTGCCATATCCAATGGTCCAGAAAATGCTGAGTAAAACAAGACACCTACATGTTACATAGCAACTTCAAATAATGTTTTCCAAGAGTATTTAACAGCACGTGCAAAGGCTTCTTAAATTATAACATTAAATGGGAAAAGCATTATGTGGAAAACATAAACAGAAAAATATTTAGAAGAAATAAATCAAAATGTTAAAACCAGTTGCCTTTGGGTATTAGAGTCTAATGTTAGTATTCTCCTCTCTCCAATTTTCAGGATTTTCACAGAAAAAGCATCCAGGTTCCTCCTTCCCCAGCTTACAATGTACTTGCATGTAATCTGTATACAATGCTTTTTTTTTTTTTTAAGATTTTTATTTATTTATTTCACAGAGAGAGACACAGCAAGAGAGGGAACACAAGCAGGGGGAGGGGGAGAGGGAGAAGCAGGCGCCGTGCCCAGCAGGGCGCCCGATACGGGCTCCATCCCAGGACCCTGGGATCATGACCTGAGCTGAAGGCAAACGTTTAATGGCTGAACCACCCGGGAGCCCTTACAATGCTCTTTTAAAACTTACTAGTATGTTTATTAAACAATTTCCTAACTTTTTAAAAAAGATTGTATTTATTCATTTGACAGAGAGAGAGGGGGAGAGAGAGAGAAAGAGAGAGAGAGAGCATAAGCAGGGGGAGGGGGAGAGGGAGAGGGAGAAGCAGGCTCCCTGTTGAGCCACTGAGCAGGGAGTCCGCATCGGGCTCCCCTAGGACCCTGGGATCATGACCTGAGCCAAAGGCAGATGCTTAACTTACCGAGCTACCCAGGTCCCCCTCCTAACTTTCAACAGGAGAATGTCTTCACTCCTTCCAAAATTATCAAATTAGTGATTTTTTTCATCATAAAATCTCAATCTGAAAGACACAACAAAATAGACATTCCTGTTCATTGCTGATAGTGCCTACATCCCCTTCCACAAGGGATCTTGTATGTTCAGGTGAGGTGCTGGGACAAGACAAGGTATGTGCAATGGAGTCCAGGCCTCAGTACAAGCCAGGTGGATAGCTGACCCCAGACAGGGATTCATAAGAGAGGCCCCTTGCAGATCTGTTTTGTGGAAAATCCTTAGGTGAGTGCTCAGAGAAGGCTCTACATGAGTTACAATGTGAGTTCACATGAGCTGTGCTGGTCCAGAGGCCTGCTTCCAATCCAGGGATCTAGGTCGGACCCACCCTCGCTTCTTCTGTTCCTTACGCTCAGCCTCCGCCTAACCCATTCCATCCATGTTCCCATTACAGACAATTGTAACAGATACTGTATGCGCTCCACCAAGATATGGAATCCTCCTTACTGCTCTGAGCATCCATCCCCCAGCCTCTGGGTGCTTTTCCAAAAGCTGCTGCCTTGCACCTTTCTTCAGTGATTTCTTTTGAGCTACTGGACTGTTCTGGCTGCCAACACAGGCAGCTGAAAATGTTCAGGAGTTCACATCTGATCTTCTCGTACCAAACGCTTGCCCCCAACACGCACGTGCACTCACACATACACACACAGAGCAATCTTTAGCCAATGACTGATGGAAGTAGGAGTTTGAATGCCTAGCTCCCTTGTCACCAAGCCAGGACAATCATGAGGTATAATTTATGCTTACAGCTTCTCTGGGGGATCAGTCTGAGGCTGGGTCTTGGTCTGAAATACCACTGGATTGGTGTCTTTCCTTCCCTACCCTACTTCCCCACACACTTTCCAATTCTTCTGGGAGCTCTTTCTTAATGAACCCTTTGTATAAACCAGGAGAAGTGGGGAAACCAAGAAAGCTAAGCATTCCAAAAATAAGGGGGTATCAGCAGAGTTGGGTGCTACCAAGGTCACACAAGGCAAGAATGGAGAACTGGCCACTGAATTTGCTCCACTGAAGTCATGGGTGCCCCTGACAAGTGTTTAATGTTAACGGGGGCTGTGAGGGTGGGAGCTGAGTAAGGAATGAGTTCCACAAAGGAAGAGGAGAAAGCTGTCATGTTTGGCCATGAACAGACGTGGAATAAAAGGAGAGTAGCTTGAAAGGAATTTGGGACAAGGGGAATCTTTGTAAGAACATGTTTATATAGTGATAGGAAAGATTCAGTAGAGAAGGAGCAATAGACAGTGTATGAGAGAAAGAGAAAACAGAAAGAACAGAGTGTGAGTGGGCAAGGAGGGATGGGATAGAGATCTCCCAAAATGTATTTGTGCTTCCCCAAAGGCCCCAGTTCTTAAAACCCTAATGCTTATTGTCCTGCCCAGCAACCCACCTCTGACCCTTTCCCAGGGAAAGGAAATGCATTCATTTTTCATAATGACTCACCCCTCCTCAAACAACAGATCGAAAGATTTCCTGCTAAAGCTCACATAAAACCATAATAAACCTCTTTGCATTTACTTGGTTCTCATGCCATGCATGGTCTTGAATAATGGTCAGGGTTGGTAGAGGAAGAAATTTTATTTTTATTTTTATTTTTATTTTTTAAAAGATTTTATTTATTTGACAGAGAGAGATCACAAGTAGGCAGAGAGGCAGGCAGAGAGAGAAGAGGAAGCAGGCTCCCCACTGAGTAGAGAGCCTGATGCGGGGCTTGATCCCAGGACCCTGGGATCATGACCTGAGCCGAAGGCAGAGGCTTAACCCACTGAGCCACCCAGGTGCCCCAGAAATTTGATTTTTAAAAGCAAAACTCCTCCTCCCTTGCCTCCTGTGGACTTCTATGACCTCTGTGGACGTAAGCTGCTCAAATCTTTCAAGAGAGAACTTGCTGTGAGGAATGTGGTTAGTTGACTACCTTCAGGTGCTACATCTTTGAGATCCATCCCAGGATTCACACCGAGGCCAGGCTCTTCCCAGGTTGCTCCCAACCAGTGACTGAGCACCTCAGGGCGAATAGAGCCAAGGCTTCCTGGCTAGCACAGGACTCCTCTCACTGGCAATCTTTACTCTAAAGTTCCGCACCAGCCTAATCTAGACTTTCTCAGTGCTGCATCACAATCTCAGGTTCTTTCTCCAGATCCTCCTTCCTACACCCTCTCCTTCTGCAGGTGTCACACGTGCAGCATGGTCTGAAGAGTCTAACTTGTCCTGTGACCTCTGCCCTTTCTCTTCCTCAGGTATTTCCAGCACCAAAACTCTTGCATTTCTCATTCTGTCTTGGTGTATGCTTCCTGAAGGACCCAAACTGACACCTATTCCTCTTCCTTTAGATATCCAACATACATCCCAAGATTAGGATGGGGTCTAGCTCACCATTTTGGTGATTTTTCATAAACTGTATTTCAGCCAAAGACTTGGCATCTGTAGAAATATTAAATCAAATTTCTGTACTTTCAAGAAGTAGATGATTAATAAATTATTGTTATTATTGGTAGCTATGCTCATTTTATAAATGATTATTATAACCTCCAAAGGATCTGGCACCAACTCATATCTGTCTGTTCCCTATTGAGTAAGCATAGTTCAATAGATTGTTATTCTTGTTTGCTCTTTTCCAACAAAGAAATCACAGTGTTCAGTTGCCAAATGAATAGACCGGAATAATGTCATGATACAAATAGAGCAAAGAATGCCACCCAGGCATTCTGTACCCATAGGGTTCTTGGCTACAAGCAAAAATTAACTTAAGCAATAGGGAATTTTTCAACATGATATAGGGTAGTGAGAAGGAGACTGACAGGGTACCAGAGATCAGGGCACCAGGCTTGGGAATGGATTGAAAAAACCAAGGGAGCTCTGAGGGTCAAGATGCTGGGAACAATACTCAGCAATCATTTCATGGTAGAAAAATCCTAGACCATACTGTACTAGCATTTTGGCCCTTGATGCAACAAGTCACCTTCAACCACCTCTGATACCCATGTGTTCAACAGGTTAGGCTCACATCAAACAGCTGCCATGTAGCTGTACCAGGGAAAGTGAGAGAAGAGGTCCAGGAAGTTCACCTTGCTGGGGGTGGGGGGCGGGTGGAGGAGGAGGGGACACAGACACTATTTCTACCAGGGCTATGAACAAAGGGGAGAAGGAATTCCTTCCGAGGAAATTAAGGTGGTATTATGCATGTGCTAAATGCAGGGAAAATGAAAATTAAGCAGGCAAATTCCAGCACACATTCCTCAATCCCATACCAGCCCTTTTCCATCACCTGAAGGCATGGGAAGTTTATTCAAAGGAAATATGAGAGCAGTGGTTCTCAACTTTGGCTGATGGAAGAATCATCTGGGGAGCTTTTATGAATCCTAATGCTCAGGTCAAAACCCAAACCAATTAAATAAAAGTTTGGGGGTGGGGTGGGGTGGGACCCAAGCATCAGTACCTTGTAAAGCTCCCCAGATGATTCTAATGTGCAGCCAAGGTTGAGAACAACCCTATTAGTAGAAAGCCCAATACACAAAACAGACAATGCAGCCCTGCCCCAGTTGGGAGGGGAGATTGGCACTGTTCCCGTCCCGCTGGTCCCTGAGGCACCTCTGAGGAAACCTTCTATACTAGCACTTAAGATGGGTTGTAATTGTACATTTGTTGACTCCCTATTATCCCACACCCAAATCCACTCTGTCAGTTTGGCTCAAGCTTCAAGAGATAATCAGAATCTATCTCCCCGCCACAGCTCTGGCCCATGCCAACATCCTCTCCTCCTTGGACGCCATGACAGCTTCCTAATGGGACTCCCTGCTTCTACCCTTGCCCCCCACGATCTGCTCTCAACACAGCAATGTGAGTGATGCTTGTATCACACAAACCAGAGCATGGCCCTCCTCTGCCCAAAACCCTGAGGTGGCTCCCATTTTGCTCAGAGTAAAGGCCAAAACCTCTGAGCGCTACACCAGTGGTCGGCACATTTTTTAGTAAATATTTCAGGCTGTGTAGGCCATATGGTCTCTGTCACAACCACTCAACTCTGCCATGGTAGCCAGAAAGCAGGCCTAGATGATGTGTAAATGAACAAGCATGGCCATGTGCCAAGAAGACGATGTACAAAAGCAAGCAGAGGGGCTGGATTTTGTCTCCAGGCTGCTACGGGCCAACCCCTGCTGTACAAATCAGACCCCTGATGCAGTTTTGGCCTGATACCTTCGTGTCCTCCTCCTCGCTCTCTCCTTTCCAGTCACACCAGCTCCCTGAAGATGCTGGAATGCTCCAGACACTCTGCTGCCTTAGTGAGTGGGTTCTATGTTCCCTCTGTCCTCGAAGCTTTTCCTTTGGCCACCTGTCCCCTTGTTCAAGCCTTTGTACAAATCCTACCTTCTCAATCAAGCCCATTGGGACACCCTATTTAATTGAGCACCTTTCACCCCACCTCCACCCTACCACCCGTGGCACCCTACCTCACCTTTACTCTTTCCTTTACTCTTTACTCTTTCCTTTACTCTTTCCTCCTCTAATTTCCTTCTCCGATTTTCTTTCCATAGCACCTCTCACTCTTAAGTATAGTTTACAATTTATTTATTAAACCATTTACTGTCAATCCGGAATGCAAACTGCCCAAGTGTGGAGTATCTGTCAGGGTTCAATCAGAGCAGCAGAACTATGAGAAATGGGATCTATTGTAGGGATTAGTTGGTAGGCAGTTAAGAGAGCAGGTGGGGCAAGCTGAGCGGGCTACTGCCTCTACTTCTGCCTGGAGCCTGAAGTCACCATGAGTCAACGATTCAGGAAGGAATCCTGGATGTGCATGAGCACAGGAACAGCGTGGAATTCACAAGGACAAATACAGACAAACTGGAACCTACAACTGTCACTCACTGACTCAAACTCAGTGCTGGGGGAATCTGCAGGAGAGTTGGGCCCATTTGCCATAAGCAGCACCACACTGGGCTCAGGCCACAAAGAAGCAGGAGCTTCCCAGCAGGACCCGAAGATCACCCAATAGCCCGCTAGCAAGGCCATCCCACAGATCAGCTCCAACATGCACGAGCTCCAGCGGTGCCCGGCGCCGTGCACTGACCTGCAGAGGCTCATGGCCGCAGCTTTGCTCCTGCCTTTCATATCTTATGCAGATTTCTCCTGTGGCCATGCCTGACCCAGAGCCTTACAGAGAGGACATTCTGGGAAACGCAGTTCCAGCTTAGATAAGTTGGCACATTATAAAGCCACCACAGGCAGGAATAATATTGTCTGTTTGTTTTACTGATGAATCAGAATCCCAAGGACTTAAAACACTGCCTGGCACATTATAGGTGCTTAAAAAAGTGGGTGAATGGATGAAGAATACTTTGATGGTTATTTGATTCATGCCAGTCCTCTACTAGTATGTGCGTTCATGAGAACAGACAGCACGTGTTTTATACCCACCATTGTAACAGCAGCATCTAGCACACGTTCACTCTCAGTGCCGGCTGCCATTACAAGAAACACTTCCCAGTAGCCAAAAAGAGATCCTGATGATATCTCTGCAAGAATGCCAAAGGGTAGCCAACACAGACCCACAGCAACATTTCCTAAAGTCCTTTCTCCAAATTCCAAAGCCGCCCCAAGGCTTTTGCCTCCCTTCCTCGGCTCACAATGCATTCCCCCAAATTACTCCCTCACCACTCTTCCCCACACCCACTTCACCTTCTTACATGGATCCTCCTCTCCCTTACTTTTCTACATAAATCTCCTTATTCCCTAACACCCCAACCACCACCAAGCACCTAGCACACATCAGAAGACCACAGTGAGCTGGCAGATTCACTCTCCCTTAGATTTTATATATGTGCGAGTGTATACATACGTGTGTATGTAACTGTAATCTGTTTTTTACATACTATTAATATATATTAAATATATTTTATTTTCCCCCTCCTACTGAATGAATGAACAAAGAAACAAACAAAGCAAGTGAATGAGTGAATTGGAAAACCAGTGATCTAAACTATTATTCTTCCTTTTAGTAGCCCTGCAATTGCAGAACCTCTTTCCTGACAATAGGACTGGGAACACATGACAAATTAAGTCCTTTGGGTATTCATGTGATAAAATCAAACCAAGTGATATTTCAAAGAGATATATATACATATACATTTACATATATATATATGTAGTATGAACACATAGTGGATGGAAATATTTTGAAAACTATTGGATCATAACATTAAAAGTAGAAGAAATCAAGATTATTGAGAAAATTATACAGATGTTAGGAGATATGAATTTGTCATTTAAAATATTTTGTAAAGACGACTTATTTCATGCCTTTATGCTTATATTATCTATTAAGTAATAGTAATAAAGTCAAAGTTATTGACTTCATAAAAAGTTATTGACTTTCACAAAAAGAAACAAGCAATATAAACATATTTTATTTGACTTTGAAACACTACATTTATGTAAATATATGCATATATGCATATATATACAAACATACATGCAAGATGTATATATACATATATATGTATGTGTGTGTGTGTGTGTGTGTGTGTGTGTATAATGTTTATATTCAGGAAAGTGGTCTAAAATTTACCCCTGATAACTCACAAAGTGGATAATCCTTAGGCAAAAATAATCCAGCTTTAGCCTTCTTCAAACAGAGAATTAAATGTTCTCTGGGTATAATAAACAATAGAGGACAAAGAAGAGGGCTGTGATCTCTGGCACATTTCAAGCAGAGCAAAGAAATTCCCAGGAAATCCCCAACCCACTGCCACATTTACTGTGAGCCAGGGTCACATCAGGAGGGAGGTGAGTCGTGCACCCTTAATACCTCTTGAAGCTTTGTTCCTAGAACAAAGATAAAGACTTGCCCTACACTTCACCCTCAAATCAGGGAACAACTTCAGATTATCTAAAAGATGATCCAATATGTGTGAATAATGATAAAGCCAAGGGGTTTGCGAGCAAATGATTGGGGAATCAGTCATCTCCAGAATAAGCTTCCCTGTCTTCCCTGAGACAGACTATGCAAATAGTCTTCACTAGTTTTCCCCTCACTCTGGAGTGGCTAGAATCAGACAGCTTTGGTGTTGCTTATAACACAAACCACTGTGAATTGGTGGATGAAGTCCCTGAAGTCTCAAAGGGGACTGTTTCTCCCTGAGGAAAGAGCAGTGCTCAGCAATGAGTGAGCTACTGACACAGACACCTGTAAAAGCCAACAATGACTCATTGTTAAGTGGTCATCTTAAAAGAACCATGTTATGAATCAATTTGCAACCAATTCTCTAAAAATGAAAGCCCTGACTAACCTAGTTCAATGAATCATAGAAATCCAGAGGAACAATGTGAAAAATTAAGAAGAGTGAATCACCGTCATAGAGAACAGAGGTGAGAGGAGAATGTGGTATGATTGAGTCAAATTTCATGGCTGAATTTTGAGTGAGAAACCAAAGAAGACACATTATACTCCCATTATTGACAGGGGAACACTGGTTTGTTTTTCTTTTTTTAAGTCTGATCTTATTTATTTGTAACTCTAGAAAACCTCATTGTTGACTGGCCTCAGACTTAGAGGTAGAAGCTCTCAGGGAAGACAGCCTCTGTCTCTGGACAGTCTGTCGCGGGCGTTTTCCTTCGGTCTCCTTCCTTCTCTTGGCCGGAAGTTTAGCCCGTCCTGCGGCCTCTTGCTTGTTTTACTTCGTGCGCTGTTTCTTCAGAGCCATACGCTGATGTCTCTGTTCGAGGGCACATGGGGTAACAAGGTGCTGAGTCTTGGGCGCTTTCGTTCTAGGTTTCTTAGCTTCTTTATTCAGGGACTTTCTCACAACATGCAGGTGGACATCGTCTTTTTTTTTTTTTTTTAAGATTTTATTTATTTATTTGAGAGAGAATGAGTGAGAGAGAGCTTGAGAGAGGAGAAGGTCAGAGGGAGAAGCAGACTCCCCAAGGAACTGGGAGCCCGATGCGGGACTCGATCCTGGAAGTCCGGGATCATGACCTGAGCCGAAGGCAGTCGCTCAACGAACTGAGCCACCCAGGCAACCTGGACATCGTCTTCTTGAGAGAGACTGAAAAGCTTGTGGATCCTGGTAGCTCCTTTGCATGCCAAGTGACAAGGCACAGCAGTAAGCCCAGGGATGTCCTTCTCCCCCTTTTATTTTACAATGACCAAGCTGGGAACACTGAGATTGCATCCACAATGCGACCCCGAGCACGTTTGCACTTTCTCTCTCCAGTCAGTCCTCCTTGGTCTGTAGCACAAATGCCCCTCACTCAGCAGCAGGTGGACACAGCCATGGGTCAGGCCAGCCTGCTTCTTGGCGAAGCCTTGTTTGTCATCGCCACCATGGATTCGGATCACGTCACCCTTCCCTTCTTCACCCACAGCAGCAAAAGCAGCTTCTGTGGCCCTTTGCTTCTCATAAAAGGTACAAAGTTTACATTCATCATCCATTTCAATGAGTTTCTGGCAGCAAGTCGCTGGGAAAAAGATGTTCAGCTCCATCCTGAAGCAGTCTACCACCTCCCAGGAGCCACAAAAGAGAAGGAGCATTGGTTTGGTTTTTTTTGTTTTTTTGCTTTGTTTTTTTTTTTTTTTTTAAGATTTTATTTATTTATTTGACAGACAGAGATCACAAGTAGGCAGAGAGGCAGGCAGAGAGAGAGTGGGAAGCAGGTTCCCTGCTGAGCAGAGAGCATGATGCGGGGCTTGATCCCAGGACCCTGGGACCATGACCTGAGCTGAAGGCAGAGGCTTAACCCACTGAGCCACCCAGATGCCCCAGGAGAATTGTTTTTAAATGCTGAGAGGTACCTGTCTGCTCTGACAGTGCTCAACACTTCCTAAATGCATGACCTAAGTTATTCACTCAGAGAATGTGAGCAAGTCCCTTTGACCTTATAATAATAATCATCATTTGGAAATAATGAACTTGACTTTCACTTTGAAATAAGGCATTAAAAGAACAGAAAGTTCCACTACTCACTCTCCTACATTTTCTACTTTACACAAGAGAAGGAGGAGATGACTCAGCTCCCTCCCAGTTCTGACCATCTCCATTTCTTCAACTTACTTCTACATACATGGTAAAAATCCTATACTCATTCAGCAAATACTTATAGAGCATGTACTATGTGTCAAATACTTTGGACAAACATACGTAACCTATTCTGCCAAATTATTATTAAATGTATTTTTTTCCAATTGTGTTTCTGACATTTTTCTTTGGCTTAAAAGTATATTTGCAACAATTCTTTAAATTTAATTTATGGATATCTTGCACTTAGAGCAAATCATTTTGCACAATAATCTTCCCATTTCTAAGTTTCCTATCTTTAGGTCAGCTAAAGTTCACCATTCATGTCATTTTTTAGGCAACTTTCTTTGGTAGCTACATAGCTTATTGTTTCAGATATATATATATATATATATATGCAATATATACATATATAAATTGCATATATATGCATATATGCATATATATAGAAAACAAGAAGTTTTTTCTTGCATATATATATAAATTGCATATATATACACATATATAATATATACATACACATATATTGCATATATATGCAATTTATATATATATGCAAGAATAAACTTCTTGTTTTCTATATATATTCTATAATATATTTCTATATATTTCTATGTTTTTCATAATATAAATTATTTTAAATTTAATTATACATAATATATAATTAATTTAAATTATAAATTTATATATAAAAATTATATATATATATATGCAAGAATAAAATTCTTGTTCCATTCTTATACCAAATCTTTGCCCATATATCCCTGTAATCTATGCTCTTCTAAACCTTAATACTATAGAGGCGCTTGGGTGGCTCATTCAGTTGACCGTCTTGAGTGGCTCATCCCAAGGTCCTGGGATTAGCCTCACATAGGGCTCCTGGCTCAGTGGGGAGTCTGCTTCTCCTTCTCTCTCCGCATGTCGCTCCCCCACTCATGCTCTCTCTCACCCACTCTCTCTCTGTCTTCAAATAAATAAATAAAATCTTTTAAAAAAAAACTTTAATACTATAGAGAGAATATCAGAGAGAACTAGGGTTTGCCTCCTTCACAGGCCACCTGATATTCTCCCCGGATACTTTGGAAGAATTGAAAATTTTTAAAAATAACCAGGATGTGTCTAGATACATTTTCATTAATACAGACAGATGCTGCGTAAGTGATTTCTACGTACATAATCAGGGCTCCCAGAGATCAGGCAAGTTTTCTTCTATCATATATCTGAATGTCACTCTCACCCCTTTGCTCTGATCTCCTTTTCAGAAACCTCACTTATCTCTGTTTAATCACTACCTTCTGATCCTAAGCTATTCATTTGTCATTAAACTTTTTGTCCTTTTTCTCTCTATCCTCAAAGTGGGTTCTCCATTTTTCTCTCCGCTATTGGCTTTTCTGGGTTTTCCCTACTTATTCAGCCCAGAGGAAAGTAAGGCTTACTCTGGCCTAGTGTTTCCCCCACCAACTGAAAGGATGGGCTTACTTATTTCTTCAGACTGTCTTTGGAATTCTTCTGTCAGATTATGATGCAGAGGGCCGGTTGATGTCAATGTCTCTTTCCTATGCAGCCCCGAGTCAATGGTATGCAGTGGGAGCCAAGGGCATTCCCAGCGGAGAAATATCTCCACACAGCTTCTTCCCATTGTTGGTGAAGCTGCAGAACCTCCAGCGTTTGGCTTAGGGCTTGCTGTTTGCCAGGCGTCCATGCCAGCTAACAGCTGTGCCCCTGCCCTTTCCCGTCTTGGTCCCGCTGCCAGCCAAATCAGGCACTAGCCTCCCTGGTGGGCGCATTCCCTGTGGCTGCAGTCTGAAACCAGCTGCCTCCCACTGCTGTTAGTTCTAGTTCTCCGGGCTGCTGGAGTAGAAGAGAAACCCCAACATGGGCTCTCTAGGACCCCAGGACCAGTGCTGCACATTTCCTCCCTGTACTGCACGGAATGGGGAGGGTGAAGTCAACCAAGCTCTCCTCCTTGACTGCATCTGAGTGCAGCATCCCCTGCTGAGCTGCCCCCTGCCCAGAATAATGACTGCACTCACAAACCCCGGAGATTGCCTTTGCCATGAACCCATGCTGAACTGAGCTACAAAACAAAATCCACTGCATGCATTTTAAATCCTGTATCCAGTTCACCAATACACCACATATTATCACCTAGAAACCATGGCATCGCAGCATTGTTTTGCAATTGTGTTGGCTCTTCTCTTGGTACATTTCAATATTCTCCCCTCGGAACACATGACAAGGCTGGAAAGTGATCTTCTCTCCTTCTTTGCCAAAACTGTCTTCCTACTATTCTCCTAGTCCTAAACCTAACTGAGGGTGTCCTAGGTCAGCATTCCATAGCCCAGGCTGCTATAAGAGACACACAGACGCACAGACTATTTGACTTCACATGCACAAACACAGACAACCCTTTGCAATAACATTCTCGGGATATGCAAAGTGTTTGCACCTAAGCTATTTCCCCCACTCTTCATGAGTTCTGTAGAAGAGAGAAAACACAAATACCTCTGTCTCATGGATCACAGGAATGTGCTCAGCTACCTTTACAGCTCTGCCCTGCCACCATCTTTGTCTTGGACATCTCTGATAACTCCCCATTACTTAAGTCTCCCCAGACTCTGGCAATCTCTCCAGGCTGACTTCCAAATTTGCTTGCTCTGGCTTGCAGGTTCTCTGTTGCTGATCCTTCACTTTGGGTCACTGGACTAGGAGTGGGCATTTCAGATATCCCCTTGCTCCCTGCCCTGCCCTCCTGTAGCTTGAAGCCCTGGTTCCAGTCCCACTTTGCTCCACACTCTCAGCTGTGAGCCAGCTCACCCATTCCTACACTGAGTCTGGAAATTCAGTCTGGGCTGAACGCTGGACTCCCCAGTCACCTAGGAGAGGAAGACATATATAGATGTGTAAATTAGGCCCCAGAGGAGGCAGAATATACAATGAATACATGATCTGCCAGGCCAGGCAGCCCAACTTAGAAACACAACCAAGTCATCTACTAAGAGTATGACCCGGACAAATGTCTTAACCTTTTCAAGTCTCTATTTCTCAACTACTAAAAAGATATAATGATAATACATCTTCCTCCCAAAGACTTTTTGCAAATATCAAATGAGATGGGTGTAAGTTAAATGCTAAGCCTATTGCCTGGGCCTTGGTAAGCTGCCATAAATATTAACTGTCATCATTACTATTATTATTAATAAGGTTAAAGAATGAGTAATGGCAGAGCTAGGAATTGTATCTTTCTCTATCTCTTCATTTCACTTTTAATAGCACATAATTATAGAAAATTAGTACATGATGGTAGACAGAAATGGTCACTTAATTGCTTTTGACTAAATGTGGAGAGGTTTGATTACTTTAAGAGCTTACTAGAGGTCAGAAGAATATTACTTGCCCTAGATAAATATTACTTAGCAGTTCCTATTATTTTACTAGACATCTCTGACAGGGAGCTCTAAAGAAAATATCACTACTGGCAAGTGAGTTGAAACATACTTTCTCTGTCCTTATTGTAAGCAAATAAATGTTATTAAATCCAATGGCTTTCCCCATGGACTTACGGGAACACACTGCTAGGAGTCTGGGTAGGATTCCTCTCTCAGGCAGGTAAGCTTTGGAATTACTGCACATAGCCATCCATGCAATTAACAGATGCAATTCTGCAGTAGCCTCCTTGGAAGCTGAATATGGCCTAAAGAGGCAGGGTATTTTTGATGGCCCTTGACATAAAGGTTACTTCAGAATCTTTCCTGAAGTGATGCTATCCATTAGATTCCATGGTCCAGAGACAGGCTTTCAAAGCAGCCCACAATACATGTGTCAAGGTCCGTCAGGTAATACATTATGTGTGTTCCAAGGGAGCCATATTAGCACTTCCAGTTTTTCTCAATAGCATATCTGTAGTAGGTTTTTAATTTTATTTGATGGACAAATTGGCCAATGTGTTTATCGTGAGCCACAGGCTTTATGGATTCTGACAGATTATCTTTTGATAGCTTGTAGCAGACACTGCTCCAGGAGAGGCGATGTGTTCTTGCTCAGATGAGACACTGATCTCACATTTGCAAGCTTTTAAGGCATGCTTCCAGACTTCCTGGCAGGGAGGAAAACTCTGGGGCAACTAGAGCTCTAAACTGATCCAGATAATCCCTATCTAAAACGCTTAGTTATGGTTCCTTGGGGTTTACCAGCACAGTGGTTTGCACTCTGTTGTCCCAAGGTGCAGCTGGGTGTGATTTTATTCTGACAATGACCCCAGAAAGATGTAAAACCCGTGGCAAATTGAACATTAGGCAAGCAAACCTAATCTAGATGAGAGTATAACTACTCTGGGCCAGGGACTGTGATAAACATTTCACATTCATGAGCTCATTTGATTCTCATTACAAGACTGTCATGCGGGTGCTGTTATTAAGCCCATTTAAAGATGAGGAAACTGAAACTCAAAAGGGTCGAGCAACTTGCTCAAGGCCAAACTATAAGCAAGATGAGGAGGAGGACTTAGCCAGACTGATTCTAGAACCCCAGCTGTCTGTTAACAGGCCCAGCCATACTTGCCTTCCTTTCTTCCGAATCTAGAATATGCCAAAACAAATCCCACACTGGAGTCCTTGCCAACCTAGTGCCTCAGCTGTGTGTACTCTTCTCACTGACGGCTTCTTGTCTTTCGCAGCTCGGCGTACATATTCCCTCCTTAGAGAGGGCTTCTCTGTCACACAGGATGCTCAGAGTTGTCTCAAACAAGGGACAACAAACCTGGGGTAGTTATCCATCATCCCCCATCCGCAACCAGCTGAGCGCTGCTCCTAAGAGCTCTTGTAACCTGCTCTGTCCATAAACAGAAGCTGTGACCCACACAGAAATGATGAGTGCGAAAGAGCAGGCTTTCAAGACGGGCTGGCTTAGAGGTTCACTGGTGTCCTCAAGAACCAGATAACTTCCAGAGTGTCAGATTTCCTCTCAAGAGTATTTACTTCATGGCCATACGCCACCTGCCAAGAACAACTGTCTGCCTACCTCTTTGTTCACATCGAGTAAGAGAGATAGACCACCTTTTCCTATTCCAGAAAACTTTCCGTTTTCCAGAAAACTTCCTAGACATTTCCAGAGAACTCCCCTGTACTTCTCACTGGCTCAAACTGGATCATGAGCCCATCCCTGAACATATCTCTAATGACAAGATCATACCATGTGCTGATTGGCTTAGGCCCAGAGTCTTAGACCAGTCACTGGCAAAGGGATGATGCTACTAGGAATGGGTGATATAAAACAGCTGAGTGAAGCTGGTTCACTCAGCCTTCCCTGAGATGCATGAACACTTGAGAAGTGGTTTGTTTAAGAAGGAACTGGAGAAAATGGATGCCAATCAGTATCAGACTGCAGTTAATAACCTTGGGGGCTCTTTTAAGATTTTCCGAAGTCTTTGACATTCTTATTTGTGTAGGAAAAAAACTACATCTTCTAAGTATCCCCACACCTCACCCCAGTCAGGATCACATGTCCTGGTCTTATTTATGCCCTAGCACTTCCCACCTCCTAATATATGCTTGCCTGCTTGTCTATTCGCTTAGTCTGTTTAATCCACTAGGCAATAAGCTCCAAGAGAATAATGATCCTGTCTTTCTCATATACTGCGATAGCCCTCACCCACGAAGTAATGTCTGGAACACGGTAGATGCTAAATAATAAATAATAAATGCTTGTTAAATGAATGCATGAACTAATAAATAAGTGAGTCAATGAATAATGGCTCTTTCTATGCAAAGCGGGGAGGTGGGAGAGAAGTACATTGAGGTCACTGGCGGGGAATTCCTTGATCCATGACAGTGCTAAGTGAGAGTAACACTGGGAAAGGACCAAAGGAAAAGGTCTCCTCCTTCCCAGGTCTCCCAGGTCCCAGGCTGGGGTTTGGGCAAGATACAACCAGTCTGTCTCATCTCTGTAGAATATCCCTGATAGAGAGCTGCTAAGAACTAGGACAGAGCAAGGCAGGAATGCCTCCCACCACCCCTTTAGAAGAGGAGATAGCTATTAAAGAGACTGAACAGACAAGCCAGAGGAACAGTCCTGGGCCAGTGCATGCAGAAGCCCTATGCATATACCAAAGCCCAGCCATGTCTGTTCTCAGACCTCTCTGCGTCCTAAACATACTAGAGTTCTTCTGGGCCTAGAAGACATGCCAGAGAAAAGCAAAACAAACAGAGCACAGACCTCACTGGCTGGACAAATTGACCATTGTGGGCATACTGAAGATCTAGCAGATTAATTACACATAGCATACTAAATGTTTTGGACAAACCTGTCACTCTGGACAGAATGATCATGTTTAAAATATGGACTTGCTGAGATTTGTGCAATGGCAGACGCACTGACCACTTCCCACTTACTGGTGCTTTGGACAATAGCAGCAGCCTCCAAATCCCTATGAGAGGTGGAACCCTGGTTAGGAACAAGGACTAGGGGAACTACCATGAAATGTAGTGGGCACACCATTGTTACATAGAAATGCTATTTGAGGTGCCAGATCTACCACTATTATACTGACCATTCCAGAATTCTGATGCTCTACATTCATGTCGAGATTTACTCAATGTACACTTCCTTCTCACTGTTATTACTCTGGACAGAGTGCTTTACTTGCATGAACTCTGCTCCCCAAACAAATAAGCCATTGTTGACCCTTGCACTCTATTCTACCCCCAGCATTTTCTAGGACATTTCTTTATAGATTTAGATGTAAAAGCATTGGTGTCACCAGGAAAGGGGCAACATAGAAGACCTACATAGAACAATGGTTGGTACAGTGCTTGCATTCAAGGAGACAGATAAGTGGCTCATAGGGAGCTTCTCCTTCTTGACTTTCTGGGCATGTGCAGTCTGTTTCTGTTGGCACAGCTCAGATGGACTAATCCATTGCATTTTTTAGACTAATCCATTATCTTTGTAGTTTGCTGAAATGTCTTCAAGATTCTGGCACAGGTTGAATTACAGCCCCAGGTTTTAATTCTAATTTTCCCTTTGCTTCATAGGGATGATAGAAGGCCACCAGCACAGATGAAGTGGAAATCTTCTAGCCTTCCCATACAGAGCTCTTTGATGCAAGCACATGCATTCTAAAATCTTCACATCTTTTAATTTTCAGAGGTTCACTCTCATTATCAATCTTCAAAGAAATGGTCCTTGTCCTTTTCCTTTTAATATGCCTTATATTGGGGTTTCTTTCTCCTGAGCCTCATTTTTTATTAATTGAGGTATAACTTAAATACAGTAATTGTACTCAACTTAACAATTGGGCTCAGTTAATTTCATCAGATGTACAACCACCACCTAGATCAAGGTACAGAACCCTTCTATCACTGCATAAGCCTGTTTTGCATCCCCACTGATACCGTCCCCTAATTCAAAGGTAACCATTACTTTAATTTCTAGCACCATAGATAAATTTTTATCTAAATGAGTTTCTTAAAATTTTTTTAGGGACAGGATGCTTCAGGTTTCAGGGCATGGCCATCTGCTTCCCCTTGGCTTCCTGTCATTAAAAGTGAAAAGAGACTAAAGGGAGGTGGGACAGAGAAGCTCGAGGCGCTAGCTAAGCTAGTCATCTATGTCGTGATTCTCAACCCGAACTATTTTGTCTCTCAAGGAACTTGGCAATGTCTGGAGACATTTTTGGTTCACAACCGGGAATGAGGAAGAGCTATTAGCATCCAGTGGCTAGAAACCAGAATGCTACTGAACAACCCACATTACATAGAACAGTCCTCCCACAACAGAGAATTATCTGGTCCCAAATGTCAAAGGGCCAAGTTTGGGAAATCCTGACTGATGGGATGGCTGCCTTCACAAAGGGGTTGACTTACTATCTCTTCCTGTCAACCCTAAGGTTCTTTATTCTGTTCTGAACCAAAAGGTGGAGGGGTGGTACATAGTCCAAAAATAAGAATCTCAATTTTTCTTCATCGGTGAGAACAGAAATTTCATGCAAAGTTTGACTTGCAGCTTTTCCTTTAGTTACCTCCTCTGCTGCCTGTTTCAGTCTTCTCTGTGCATCTTTTTAGTGTACTGTACCAGAAGCTGGGAGAAAGGGTGTCAGACACAGCGAGCCTGCTACCATAATTATCCAGAAGTCCCTTATTTATAACTTTTATATTAAAAATGCAATCAACATCAACATTATTATTTTAAGTGAAATGCTTTTGTAACTATGAAATAGGGAGCAATTTTACCTGCCGGGAATTCCAGGAGAGTAGATCAAATTGAACAAATTGTTTCCTGGACTGTCAACCTTACCTTTTTCTAAGGAAAGGCTGTTAGCAAGGTTCTCTTTTAACAGTGTGTTATTGATCAGTTTTCCAGGGAAATGTGCTAGCTCTGCAGTGTAGGTCAGAATCACAATTTATTAGTGACCACTGATGCTTTTTCCCTCTAAAATAGCAAATGCTGCAATCAAGGGGAATGCATTCTAATTTCCCCTCCTGGACTTTAAAAGCTTCTCTTGAGCCTCATTTTCATTAAGATATAAATTGTGCAAATGTGTGAGAAACACAATTAGAAAGAAAAGGCCAATGACAGTTTTGTTTTATTTCCATTTAATTTAATCAGACAATAGGAATTTTACAGGAAAACATCCATATTCCCTCCCTACCCTCAATAGCAAATTTTTTATAAAATACATTTTGTGTGTCAGGCATTATTGAGGAATTAGGTATTTCATGGAAGCAAACTTTTCAGTTAAGTGAAACTTAACCTTTTAAGCAGGATAATTGTCATTTTTTTTTAAGAGTGGGGAATTTTCTATTTCTGTCCATAAAAATTCTACTCATGCTTAATTTAAAGCCCCTTCTCCTCTTCCATGAGAAGTTTCCCTTATTCACCTCATCAAAACGAATCACTTCTACTTAGAGTTCCTAATGTATTTTAGTTGTGTTTCCACATACTGGGCTTATATTGGGAGCCACTCCAAGAATGTGTGTAATTAAAATAAATGTTTGCTCCCTCAGATAGATGAGCTGTCAAACCAATACATGATGGACAAAGATGTAGATAGAGAAAGACACTTTAAAGAGGATTAAATGAGTCAATGTATTTAAAGCACTTGGAACTGTGCCTAGCACATCATAAACCCTAAATAAACACTACTACTATAATTATTGATTTTATTATTAGGATTAAATAACATGGATTGCTCTTAGAGAATAATGCTTGATTGTAATGGAATATAATACACCCATCAGATAGAGGGCTGTCCATCCCTGCAAGCTCAGAGAAGAGAGAACACCAGAGGCAAATACCAGCTGGGCCATCCCAGCAGTGTCCAAGGGTGATGATGCCTTTGCCTAGGAAACATCTCTCTGACCAAGGGCAGGTATATCCGACATTGCAGAGATGGCGATTCCTGTACCTAACTCCACTCTCTCTCTTCTTTCTCCTTCCATGCTCAATAAGCAAGATTATAAACTGATTTCCCAAGTTGAAAGGCTTCAGCCCATATCAAATGGACTGCCATGTGCATATGTTTTCTTAAAAATTGGGTTAGCCAACATTCAAATGATAATTTGGTTCTCTGTGTGGAGTACCTTTGGACAGAAGGTGAGAGTTGGAGAGATATCTGAACCTTTGGCACTTATCTTCCTGTGCATTAATAAATTGGTTTATTACTTCAGGTTCTGTGAGTTTGGTTATTGTGAATCTATTCCTGAAATGTGTCCATTCAGTAGGCCAACAAATTGAGTTTCTGAGCTTACCCTTTTGGCTACAAAAAATTCACTAAAGACATCTTGAAGAGAATGTATAAATAAGAGTGCCAAGGTAGCTCAGTCGGTTGAGCAACCAGCTGTAGATTTCAGCTCAGGTCACGATGTTGGGATTCCAAGACTGAGCCCCACAACAGGCTCTGCCTTCAGCAAGGGGTCTGCTTGAGGATTCTCTCTCCCTCTCCTTCCACCCCTCCCCCTACTCACATTCTCTCTCAAATAAATGAATCTAAAAAAGAGAGAGAGAGAATGTATAAATAATCTATTGTATACCTATTATATTGAATACAAATCAGCAATTTAAAAGAATGAAGGAACTCTAATGTTCTAGTATGGAAAAAGCTCTTTGTAAGCCATATTGTTGGTAGAGAAAAATGAAGAGCAAAATATACACACACAAATATGTGATACAATTCATATAGAACAAAAAATACTGTGATTCCATATGTCTTCTCGTGGTACAATTACACATATGTAGATGCATACAAATGTTTGATAACTATGAATAGCCCTATGTAGGAAAAAGTGATATATCTGAATTTGAGATTTTAATTTATTTATTTGTTTTAATTGTTTAGCAACAAGAATGTACTCATATTTTAACCATGTGATTTTAATTGAGTTTTAAAAGGAAAAAGTTACTAAATGGCATAAGAGAAGACTTAAATAAATGGAAAGACGCTGTAGATAAGCAGGGATGAAAAAAATCTGTAAAAATGTCATTCCTCCAAAGCTCATTTATAAAGTAAAATAAAAATAAAAATCCTAGTTGTTTTGGGGGAATTTACAAAATAATTATATGATGAAACAAAATGGCCTTGAAATAAAAGAATCACAAGTGTAACATTATTGTCAGTAATTAAAATGTATTGCCCCTCTGACTACCAGAAGGTAGGGGGTAGGGGAATAGGTGAAGTAGGTGATGGGGATTCAGGAGCGCAGTTGTGATAAACACCAGGTGATTTATGGAAGTATTGAATCACAATATAGTTCACCTGAAACTAATATTACACTGTGTTAACTTTAACTTTAAAAACTTTCTTAAAAATGTATTTTAATACTGGTAGAACTTTTAAGCTGTTAAAAAGGAACAAAACTACAAAGACAATCTTTTTTAAAAATCACAAAAATAAAGGGCAAAAAATACTCTATGGGATAGCATATATTAAGGAATCTCAGTGTGAGAGCTTTTTGAATAAATTTTGCTTCAATGATTCTGCTTAAGTCAAATCAATGTTACAATTAAAATCAAAAGAACTTAAATTAATATTTTTCTAAGTCAAACACCTACTTGTCTTTTACTTTCTATTGAAGTTTAATATACATAGACGAAGGGTGTGTAGATCGTAAGTGTACTGCTCAAAGAAATATCACGAAGTGAATAAATCCAGGTCAAGTAGCAAAATATAACAGTACCAGAAAATTCCCTTCTGCCCTTTTTCCATCACTAGCCTGTTTACTCCCCAAATTAACCACTACCCTTACTTCTAACACCACAGCTTAATTTTGTCTCTAACTTTGTAAAAATAGAGATTTTATTTCAAGTTTGTTTCACCTTGTGTCTTGCTTTAATCGTTTAACATTAGGTCCTTGAGATTTAAGCAGGTTGTTACTTGAACTTTATAGTCTGTTTTCCTTGCTGTATAATATCCCACTGTGTACATATCATCACTTAGTCATTCATTTATTTCACTGTCAGTGAACCTGTGTTGTCTTCAGTTCTACTTTTAAATTAAGATAGAGCAAGAGATATTATCAAAGACTATTAAGAGGTTTAACCACTTAGGGAAATGGAATGGCCCCATCTGTCAAAGTCAAACCATAGCATTCCTCATTCTCCAACAATTTTGCCCCAGGTATATACCCAATAGAAATGCATGCCCTTGCTACCAAAATAAAAGTATTAAAGCATTCCTAGCAGCATCATTCCGATTTTATTTTTGTTATAATAAACACAGCAATTACTGTGCTTGTTATATGAGTTTGAAATGAACAGGGCAAACATAGTGGATATATTTATAGTACTTAGAAACACTGCCTGAGATGCTGTGAAACAGTGTTTCATACCCTATGTCACTTAGCTAAAAAAATCATGACTAGACTGAACCTAAATATTAAAGTTCAGCTTGCTGGAAATAAAACCATGTATAGGACTGTCAGGTGTCAACCTTGCTACTGTGCTACTTTGTTAAAAGAACTACCTATCAACCAGCTCACAGTCTGCATGGCCCTTGGATGTAGGATTTTATTTCTTTGTAAGCTTGAGTATTACAGTGAGTTTTTGATTTAATAATTAGCTTCACTAATGATTTAATTGTCATCTTAAATTACTGTTAACTGAACCTGAAATCCACTTCATTAACTTTAAAAATATAAGGCCACTTCTAAATTGAATTTAAAATGTCAGCAGCTAAAATAACAAAGAAGAAAGATATTCACTCTGTGATTTGCAAACCTCTTGTTCCACGAAGATTATTTTAAAGAGAGAAATAAGTCCTTATGTTATATGTTCTGAAATGATAACTTAGAGAGCATCTTCCTTTTAAAGACCTTTTTAATCAAGTCACAAATTGAGCACCAAGAAAAAAATCTGAGCATAGAGAAATTATTTCTCAATATTTGAAACATTATTAAAATGCAAAGACATTCCTTATTCAGTAACTTATCAAGTATATACCAAAAGCTAGTTTTACAAATTTGTGTTTAATAACAAAATAACTAATTTATTTGGGGATGACAATTTATCAGAACAAAACCATGATGCAGGTTATTCTGGGGTTTTTTATACACTTTGAAAATTAATGTTAAACATAGATTTACCAAAAATCTAACAATTCCACCCTTTCCAAAAGAAATCTTCACACATGACAAATGAAAACACATCTCTACACAAAGACTTTGTATGGGAATATCTAAAGCAGTTTTTACTTATAATAGTCAAAAGTGGAAATAACCCATCTACCAACTGATGAATAATAAGATGTAGTATATTCATATCATAGAATATTATTCACCAAGAAAAAGCAATGAGGTACTGATACATATTAAAACATGGATGAACCTCAAAAACATTATGCTAAGTGAAAGAAGCCAGACATGAGAGATCATATACTGTATGATTTCATGTATATAAAATATCTGGAAAAGGAAATTTTATAGACAGAAAGTAGATTCATGGATGCCTAGCGCTGTGACTGATAATGGGCACAAAGTTTCTTACTGGGGTGATAGGAATGTTCTAAAATGAGAATGTGATGAATGCACAAGCCTGGAAATACACTAAAAATGATTGAATTATTCACTTAAACTGCGTGACATTTATGCTATGTAAATTGTGCCTCAACAAAGCTGTTTAAAAAAAATGATTGAATTTTAGGAAATGAGCCAGGATACTATGAATTGGTTGCAGTTTGACATCGGTGCATGTTATTATGTCTTTCTGTTCATCTTCTCAAAAATTCTGATGTTGCATCATCTTCATTTTCATGAATTAAAGCTCACTGTGCCAAAAATAACAAAACGAAACAAAAAATAAAGATATTCCATTAGCTAATATAACAAAGACTCAAAGAGATTCAAGAAGGTAATTTATAAACTAACTACAACTTTAAAATATTTATTTCCAGGGGAAACAGAATTAACAAACTGTTCATGGGGATTTTTTCTTTCTCATGAACTTCCTGCTCCATTCAGGATCCAGAGCAAATTTTTTAAACTGTGACTCAGATGACATCATTGCAGTTAGAACAATCTTTGCCTCACTCTTTACTAAGCCTCTAACGCTTTCTATGTTCTCCCCTTCACTTCCTTCACAAGTATCAATTGAGTTTCTGAACTCAATTCATACTTGTTCCTTATCCCTAAATAAACATGAAGCACACTGATTTTCTTACTGTCCTTTCAAAAACTTCAGGTTTGTTCCAGCCTCAGCTTCACGGCACTGACTATGCCTGGAAAGACAGCAAGGCATAGTGGATAAGTGTACAAACTGGTCTCGTACTGTCTGGCTTGCTGCCTGTGTTTAGACAGGTGAGTGATTTTGACTGAGTTATTCACTTTCCCTGTGCCTCATTTCTGCATCTGCGTAATGGGATTAACAACTACATGTACACTATAGGATCATTAGAGGATTAAATGAGATAATTTTTGAAAAGTGATTAGAAGAGCTTTTATATAAAAATCCTTCTTTTTATGTATCTGCATAAAATAATCGTTCCCTGGATCTTTTCAGAGAAGGCCTTTTATTCAGAACTCAGCTGCAATGTCACTAAGTAGTTCCCAGCCCCGTTTACTCAATACACATTTATTAAATGCTTGCTTTATGCCAGGCACCATTTAGAGTGCTGGACATATGCCATGAAGAAAACAAAATCCCTGTCCTGGAGGAGTTTTCTTCTAGTAGGGTGAGACAGATGATAAATAATAATCCACAGCACACATGGCATGTGAGAAGCAACATGTACTGTGGAAGAAACACAGAACAAAAGAGACAGGCGGTGCAAAGGTAGAAGTGGAGAGGAGCTGAGAAGTGCTACTGCTACTGAGAAGTGACATATAAGCAAGGTGACCCGTAAGCTAATGGAATTTACCAGAGGTCATGTGCCGGAAACAAGTGATGATGGTATGAGTGTGTACTAGAGTGTGAGGTCAGGAGAAACAGTCATATTTTCTTTTTCTCACAGAACTTCTATCTAAACTTTTTAGTATTTTTTACTTATTTGTTATAATCTCTTCCCTTTGCAAACCCAGTCATAAAAGAAAATCCTATAGTGACAAGTACCCTGTCCACCATTTTAACCACTACCACTAAAGCATACCATGGGCACTAAATGAATTATCTATGGAATGAGTGAAAGGCAGAATGAATAAGTGGGTAAATGAAATGAATTCATATTGAGTTTAAATCCACTTTGTACCCAAGGCAATTACTACATGATTTCACTTAAGTGCGGAATCTGAAAAAGAAAATGAACAAGCAAACAAAAAAGACAGAAACAGACTCATAAATACAAAGAACAAACTGGTGGGTGCCAGACAGGGGTGGACAAAATAGGTGAAGGGGAGCAAGACATACAGGTTTCCAGCTGTTGAATGACTAAGTCATAGAGATAAAAGGCACAGCATAGGAAACATAGTCAGTGATATTGTAATAGCGTTGTATGATGGCAGATGGTAACTACCTTTGTGAACATAGCAGAACATGCAGACTCCTTGAATCACTGTGTTGTACACCTGAAACTATGTAACACTGCATGTCAACTATACCTTAATTTTAAAAATCCATTTTCTATCCTTTATGTACTAGACATAGGAACCTAATATATAAGTGAGACATTTCAGGTTAATGAAAAGCACTTCAAAAGCTGTTGCTGAGATAGCTAACAATTTAGAATAAAAATTAATTAGATACTTAGTTTATACTATACACTTAAATAGATGGCAGATGGTTAGAAGAGTTTAATATAAAAAAAGAAATCCTTAAAGAACAAAAAGAAAACATAACTTTATTATTTCAAGGTAGAAAAGTACTCTCCAAAAGCGAAAACTACTAATTAAAGTTTGATAGGTTTGATAACACGAAAGTCCTTAACTTCTGTACAGCAAAATCATTGTAAACAAAATATAAAACCCAACAACAAACTGAAACAAACATACAAAACATTACTACATATAGGATGGTGGGATAATATCCTTCAAACAGAAATGACACTTAGAAATATATAAAGGAAAGGATCCCCCATAAGAAAAATTTGTCTAAAATATAGGAATAAAGAATTTATAAGAAAGATATAGAAATGTTTAATAAATATGAAAAATATTCAACTTCACTAGAAATCACATATGTGCAAACTAATGTACAATAAAATAACACCTTCGCCTATCAAATAAGTATTGATTTTTTTTTTAAGGTTTATTTATTTTGAGAGAGAGGATGTGCACAAACAGGGGGAGGAGCAGAGGGAGAGAGACAAGCAGACTCTCTGCTGAATGCAAAGTATATCACGGAGCTCGATTCCATGACCCTGAGATCATGACTTGAGCCAAAATCAAGTCGGACACTCAACCGACTGAGCCACCCAGGGGCCCCAGGTACTGATTTCTTTTAATGCTAAAACCTATGTTGACCAAGTCACTGGTTAATGGGCTTCATCATTCATTTTGACTCACATGAGTATAAACTGATACATTATTTCAAAAGGTAATTCAGTAGTATGCAGCAAATGCTTTTTTTTTTTTAAGATTTAATTAGTTTATTTAACAGACAGAGATCACAAGTAGGCAGAGAGGCAGGCAGAGAGAGAGGAAGGGAAACAGGCTTCCCACTGAGCAAAGAGCCCAAGGCGGGGCTCGATCCCAGGACCCTGTGGTCATGACCTGAGCCGAAGGCAGAGGCTTTAA
This sequence comes from Martes martes, assembly GCF_963455335.1. NCBI lineage: Eukaryota > Metazoa > Chordata > Mammalia > Carnivora > Mustelidae > Martes > Martes martes. The sequence continues at coordinate 137,482,289 of NC_137888.1, forward strand.
CCCACTGAGCCACCCAGGAGCCCCCAGCAAATGCTTTTAAAATGTTCATGGCCATTGGCCACACAATTCTACTCAGTATAAAAAAATTATCCAAGATGCACATGAATGTGTGTCTATAAAATGGAAAACTAGACTGACAAAAATGCTATCATTATAAGAGAGGTATTAATTGTATTCAAATATATCTTCAGGGACACTTGGGTGGCTCAGTCGGTTAAACATCTGCCTTCAGCTCTGGTCATGATGCCAGGGTCCTTGGATCATTTGCCACATCAGGCTCCTTGCTCAGTGGGGAGCCTGCGTCTCCTTCTCCCATTCCCCATGCTTGTGCTCTCTCTCTCTCTCTGACAAATAAATAAAATCTTTAAAAAAAAAATCCTCAGTGTAGTACATTGTTAAATGGAGAAAAAAGTTATGAAGCATATTATACACAATGATCTTCATTTTTTAAATGTACATATACAATTTTTACTGTGGTGGAAATTATATGAATATGTGCTAAAAATGATAGAACTATACTCACACATTTACCAAGGTCAATTCCCTGAATTTGGATACTGTTTGTTTGTTTGTTTGTTTGTTTTTAAGCAGGCTCCACACCCAGTGTAGAGCCCAATGTGGGGCTTCAAATCACAACCCTGAGATCAATTCCTGAGCTGAAACCAAGATTCAGATGCTTAAGTGACTGAGCCACCCAGGTGCCCCCTTGAGTTTTGATATTGTACTATAATTCTGTAAGATGTAACCACTGAGTGTAACTGGGTAAGTTACACAGGACGGCTCTGCACTATTTTTGTAACTTCTTATGAATCTATAATTATTTCAAAATAGAAGGGTTTTTTTTCTGTAGATATGTATTTTAGAATATAGGGAAATACAACAAACCAGTGGTTTCCACTGCTTTGTAAGATTTGAGTGATATTTATTTTCATCACACTTTTAAACTTAAATTAGCAAAGATTATTTTTATAATCAGAAAATGTTATTACTATATGTTGTTTTAAACAATGTAAAAACTTAGAGATGTCCCAAGAACCAGATCCTTTTTTTGAATACCAACAGTATTTTTCACAGAATTAGAACAAACAATTCTAAAATTTGTGTGGAACCACAAAAGATGCCAAATAGCTAAAATAACATTGAAAAAAGAAAAAGCTGGAGTCATCACAATTCCAGACTTTAAGTTATATTACAAAGCTATAATCATCAAAAGAGTCTGGTACTGACACAAAAAATAGACACATAGATTAGTAGAACAGAATAGAAAAGCCAGAAATGAACCTACAGCTATATGGTCAATAAATCTTTGACAAAGCACAACAGAATGTGCAATAGGAAAAAGACAATCTCTTCAACAAATGATGCTGGGAAAACTGGGCAGCAACATGCAAAAGAATGAAACTGGACCACTTTCTTATACTATTACACAAAAATAAATTCAAAATGGGTGAAAGACCTAAATGTGAGACACGAAACAATCAAAACCCTAGAGAAAAACATAGGCGGTAACTTCTTTGACATAGGCCATAGCAACTTTTTACTAGATATGTCTCCTGAGGCAAGGGAAACAAAAGCAAAAATAAAACTATTGAGACTACATCAAAATAAAAATCTTCTGCACAGTGAAGCAAACAATCAACAAAACTAAAAGGCAACCTATGGGAGACATTTGCAAATGACACAACCGATAAAGGGTTAGTATCCAAAATAATATAAAGAACTTGTAAAACTCAACGCCAGAAAAGCAAATAATCCAATAAAAAAGTGGGCGGAAGACATGAATAGATATTTTTCCAAAGAAGACATGCAGATGGCCAACATACACATGGAAAAATGCTCAACATCATTCATCATCACGGAAATACAAATCAAAACTTCAGTAATATATCACCTCACACCCATCAGATTGACTAAAATCACTAACAAAAAACAACAGGTGTTAGCAAGGATGCAGAGAAAGGGGAAAGCTCTTACACTGTTGGTGGGAATGCAAACTGGTGCAGCCACTCTGGAAAACAGAGTGGAGTTTTGTCAAGAAGTTAAAAATAGAATCACCCTACTATCCAGCAATTGTACTACTAGATATTTACCCAAAGGATACAAAATAGCAATTCAGAGTTACATGCACCCTGATGATTATAGCAGCATTATCTACAATAACCCAACTATGGAAACAGCCCAAGGGTCCATCAACTGATGAATGGATAAAGAAGAAGCGGTATATGTATACAATGGAATATTATTAATCCAAAAATAAGAGTGAAATCTTGCCATTTACAACAACATGAATAAAGCTACAGAGTATTATACTAAATGAAATAAGTCAGTCAGAGAAAGAAAAATAACATGATTTCACTCCTATGTGGAATTTAAGAAACAAATGAGCAAAGGAAGTGAGAGAAAAAGAGAGAGAGGTAAAACAAGAAGCAGACTCAACTATAGAGGACAAACTGATAGTTACTAGAGGGGAGGGCGGTGGGGAGATGTGTGCAATTGGTGGTGGGGATCAAGGAGGGCAGTTGTGATGAGCACTGGGTGATGTATGGAAGTGATGAATCACTACATTGTACACCTGAAATTAATATTACACTGTATGTTAACTAACTGGAATTTAAATAAAAACATATGAAAAGAAAAAACTTTTTTGAGTGTGCATGTATGTAAGTACGTATATATTTCTCTATATGCTATACTAATGAGGAAAGCTGAATGAATAGATAGAAAGATAAACAAATATGGCCATTACAAAAATTATCAGATATTGGAATGAATTATCATAAAAATGCTTCTGATAACATAAAGAGCATGGATATGTGAGTCACAGATACAGCTTTCATATTGTTAGTGGTTAGTAATCATGCTGTTAAATAAATTCAGTTAACAATCAGTTCTTTGCATTTATGTAATTTTATATTAGCTGTTACACTGTGATCAACTATAAATGCAGATGTGAACATGGCCAAATGTCAATTACAAATGTCATAAAATAGTCTTCTTTCTTCTTCTCTTCTCTCCCCACCAAACGCAATGTCTTTCCCCTGCTTCCTTTCCTTGCCCTCAACTGTTACGGTAAAAAGAGTTGAAAGGGGAAGAGACCACAATTTGCATCAGTTTCTTCGATTTAGCATCTGTAGTCATGAGCAAATCTCATCCTCTCTGAGTTGCAGTTAACTCCTCTATGACATGGAAATACTAATACCCACTCACAAAGTGATTGGGAGAATAACAAGAAGTTACATGCAAAGTAAATGGAACCAGTAGGTTCTTGGTACGTGTGAATACCTTCCTTTCTCTTTCCCCCATTCATTGACCATTTCTTAACTCCTCACTGCCACTCTTTGAAGTCCTTATTTGCTGAAAAAACAAACAGATTAAAAAAAGAAACTTGTAGAGACTAGGGAACAGATTTTCTCGGGAAGCTCCCATTTTAAGAATTAAACACCACTACGGTCACCTGGGTGGCAGTTGGTTACGCGTTGATTCCTGGTTTCGTTTCAGGTCATGATCTCAGGGTCGTGAGACGGGGTCCTGTGTTGGGCTTCTCACTCATTGGGGAGTTTGCTTGGGATTCTCCCTCTCCCTCTGCTCCTCTCACTCATTCTCTCTCTCTCTCTCTCTATCAAAATAAGTAAATAAATATTATTTTAAAAAAATTAAACATCACTAAAAGACTCCTTCCTTCGGGGAAATGGGGTGAGGGAAGGGAATGAAGGAGAACGGAGACTAATATGTTTTGTCACCACTAAGAGTCAGTCCAGTGCTGTATGGAGGACAGCTTCTCCCAGTCAGAACCGTTGTTGGAGATCCAGTTTTAATCAGTCGACCAAGAGTGTATTTCTCTGGAAGAACTCCTCAGCACTCTAAAGAAAGCTAAGAGAAATTCTATTCTCGAAGCACTATTTCTTCTCCATGTCGTTTCTAATGCTGCTGAATGCCATTATGCAATGATTTCAGTAGAAGACAGCTTTTCAAAATGGCATATTTTCTCACCTATCCACGAGAATTCATCTATATTTCAAATGGCCTAGTTTCAAGCTGTTCTATCAGTCAGACTAACACATGGTCTCAGACTTAGCAATTTAGGGAAGGGAAATGGGGGGATGAAAGGACTTAATTTGCTACTCTGAGATAGCACAGCCTTAAATATTAAGATTCTTCACATCCTGGGTTCGCCTCCTCTGCTTTTCCACATTGCCACAGACTCTGATCACTTCACTTTCAGGTTGTCCAGCCCTGTTTCCAGCTGACTCTCACAAGCCCCCTTGGGGGCAGCCCACTATGGCTATTCCCATCACTCAAATAAATAACAATAAGGTCTGTGTGCCATCAGTGGCAGTAAGTGACAAACAAAGACCTGCCTGTCTTACACCTGACTCACAAGGCAGCAAGCTGAGGGATCCTGAGTCTCCTGGTCTTGTTGTATCAAACCCCTCTGGTTCAGAGCTGCAGGAGTCCTTCCCATTTATGTCAGCGTCTGGGTTGTTCCTCCTTTACCATTTTGACAACCAGCCCATATCTATTCTCTCTCTGTTCTAATCCAGGCAAATGGAATAGATTCTGTAGAGTCAAGCAGGTAGGTACACATATTTAGACAGAAATCTCTAGTGTTTCACTGTAGTAGGCATTGGTTTTCCAAGTTCTGAGCCTTGTTGGTCCATCTTGCCCTCCACCCTGGGAGCTGCCAATGTTTTCCAATAAACTCCTTTTCTGTGAAATTTAGCCAGAATCAGTTTGTTTTGTGTGCAAACAAGAACCCTGAGTGATAGAACCTTCAAGACAGCATGATACATTCTCATAATCATAGATAATAGCAATAAAAATATCTGAGAAAATTTAGATAGTGTGAATACTAACAAAATGTATACTTGAAAGAAATATGTTCATGAAATACTGTTGGGGGAAAGCTATTTATAAAACAGTATGTACAGTATGGTTCCATATTTGCAAAAGGAAAACATGCATATATATTTCAGATTGGACTAGAAGGAGAGGTACCCAAATGTTAATAGAGTGATCTTCAAGAGAAGGATGTGTCTGCGATACTTATTTGATTGTCTCCATATTTACTAGAACTTCTACAATGAAAATACATATTCCTTTTGCAATGTGAAAAAAAAACGATGAATGTTATTTTAAGAAAAGCATGCTCAAGGATGAACTTACAGAATAATTAGAGGTTAGTTGCTGATTGAAAAACTACGTGGGCAATTAATGAAATGTTATTCCAAAGACTCACCTTTGTAAGAGCTCTTGAATCTTAATGATACCACTGGAGTATATCACCTATTGTTACTGAATCCTCAAAAACTCAACATGTACAAATAGGTCATGTTGTTAACCATGACTCACAAAGATGAAACTGGCATATAACTCATGTTACTAGAAGATTGTAGTCAAACATACTATCAATCTCCACACAAAATTATCCCCACTATTTTGAGAATCCAAGTATCTTTTTTAAATGATTACTACATTGGCTCGGTATCTGAGCAGCTACTGCTTTCTCACAGCAGTTAAAACAACATGTTTAACTGCTGGCACATATAATAGAGAAAAATATTAATAAAGAAAATTAACAGCATATTAGTTAATTTAGCTAGACTGCAATTTTTAAAATAAAAATAGAAAATTTTTAGAAGCTTTTAAAGTTCCCTAAATTTAAACTTCTTCTACATTGTGAAAGACTGTGCCATTACACAGACATGAAAATTTATTCACCTCACGTCAATTCCTCTCCCACTAAAATTCTTTAGAAACATTTGTCTGGGTTTTTTTTTTTTTCCTGTTTGTTAATTATTCCATATTGTGTCTGGTTTTGCTTAAAAGGTTTGGGGCAAAACTTTTAAGTGCTCTAAGAATTTATTCTCCTTCAAAAGTACTCAGAATCAAGTATCCATAATGATATGACTGTTAAATGCTAACTGACAATTAGAAATTCTACATCTCTTGGCTGTACCATTTCCTAGGTTTTGGTCCAGTCTCTTCTTCTACATCATTGGTTCTTAAACTTTTTGATCTTAGGACCTCTTTATACTTTAAAAATTATCGAGGACCCCAAAAAGCTTTTTGTTCACATGGGTGATATTTTTCAGTGTTTACCATATTTGAAATTAAAAGAGAAAATTTTGAAATACTGATTCACTCAGGGGTCCTGGATGGATCAATTGGTTAAGCATTTGACTTCACCTTGGGTCATGATCTCAGGATCCTAGAATCGAGCCCAGGGTCAGACTCCCGCTGAGTAAGGAGTCTCGCTCCTCTCCCTCTGCCCTTTCCCCAGTTCATGCTCTCTCTCTCTCTCCCTCTCTTAAGTAAATAAATGGATGAAATCTTTTTTTAAAAAATATTAATTCACTCATTTAGAAATAACAATAATAAAAAGAGTTTAAAAAAAGAAATAACAATAAATTTGTTATTAAAAACAGCATATTTTATTTAAAAAAGAAACTGTATTTTCCCCAAACCAAAAAAAAAAAAAAAAAAATAGTGAGGGAATAATCTTGTTTTACATTTTTGCAAATCTCTTTAATGTTTGGCTGAATAGATGACAACTGAGTTATCCCAACTGCTTCTGCTTTCACTCTACTATAATATCACACAACATTTAGTCTTTAGAAAAACTCCACTGCATACCTAAGAAAAAAATAAGAGTCAAAAAGACAAATAACATCTTAATATCATTATGAAAATAATTTTTATTTCATAGACCCTCTGAAAGGATCTCAGGGAGACCACTCCCTTGGGCTCCCAAGCCACCAGAGACATCAGTGAGTTGATGTCATCTCATGGTTATGCAGGAGCTAAATCAGATTTCTAATGCATGGCACTAAATGTTTCCTGGGTCCAGGAATACTTTCCTGATGACAGCTGTTGCCTTTTAAGCCATAGCAATGGATAGAAGTCTCCTTGTGTCTTTCACTGAGATGCAAAGAAAATTGTCCCATCTCTCCAGTGTTCAGCTAGAACAAGAATCAGGGGTACAAGCATATTGGCCCTCTTTTTTGGACAATTCCCAACTCTCCCTCTATCTCAGAAAGAGATGAAAGTAATGTTGTACCTAAATAACCAAAAGATCCTAAGGAAAGGAGCACAACTATCTTCAACTCATACACCCCATCACAGATTAACTGAGGCTTCCTGACGTCCCTGCAAAAATACGCTGACTGATGCCAACAGTATATTGACCCTCTTGATCAGTACACATACACCACAGACACACACACACACACACACACACACACACACACAGACCCTACTTAATGATGGGAATTATACCAATTGAGTTATATTTTAGCAAGACTCGGTTAAGTTTGTCTCTATATTATTAATGCCAGTTGGATTTGTTTTTGTAATTATGTAATTCAGTTGAATGTTCTATAAACTGATAACTATGAGGGTAAAAAAAGAGTTGTTTATATGAAATCTCAGCTGAATGCTTTTGGAAAGTTTCAAAATAAAGGCAAGTCCCTTAAAAATACTAGAACTGAATCAAGTCTGGGTGTAACAATTTTAAAGGACTAGAAAAAAAGAAAGAATGCTGGAAGGATTCTGTTCTCAAATTTCTCTACAGAATGTCTTTAATATCTTGTTCAAAAAATTTGAAAATTATAGATAAATTCACAATGGGTAAATTTTATATAAGGAAGACAAATGGTACTTCAACCAACAAACTCATACTTCAAGAATTTTGCTTTTTGATAGAAGATTGACAAATGAATATCCACTTACATTCTAAATAAAAGTAAAATGTTTAGGTGATGTATGTAATTTTTTTTAAATTATGCTTCTCTTTAACCAACTTTTAAAGTATCTTTTTATACAATCATGACTTTTGAATCCATGGAAATAGATAAAGAACGTATAACTTTTGTTCAGAAGATGACTTGATCATAATACAATTAGAAAACAAAAGTTGGCCCCAACTAAGTGCTAGTATTGATAGTAGTATTAAAAATTATAGTGTTTATAAATGCTATAAAAATTCACAAAGCAACACCATACTATGCTGAAGTCATCACGAAGCCTCCATGAAGGGAATGGGACTCAAGCCAAGTATCACAGGGTGGGTGAGAAATAGGTCCTCTTTCTTTAATATGTGACTTCCAAATGATGAGATGAATTCCATTTATCACTCATGAAAATCAGTGGCTTTACTTTAGAGTCACATCTTATCTTCCCATTGCTCTGTATTTCTCATTAACCAAAATCTAGCAGCTAATAACATACTTATGGCCACTGCTTGCTTATTTCGCCTTTGACTTTCTCAGACTCCCATCTTAATTGTTTCGTCTGTGAAAATGCCCCTTTCTTATGTCTTTAATAACTTTGACTTTGTCAATTCCAAAAGCCTCAACCTTTGGTCATTCTGCAACTTAGACATTTTCTTCTAACCTTTAGTGCTTTTTTCTCCCTGATTATAAAAAATGTAAGTAGCAAAGTGTTCTAAATATTTTATGTTGCAAGTATAAAGAAAATAAAATTCACAACTTACTCTAGTTTTTTCCATTTTTACAAAGATATTCCCTGAATCTACATCCATGAGCTTCTTGAGTTCAAAATATATTTAAAGTGTTGTCTATTCATATTCATATTCATTTTATCTCTACACTTCTCATGTTCTTCTCCTATTGTTCTCCTTTTGTTCAAAGGGCTGGCACCTTCCCTTCCTTTAAACACCAGATTAAATATCACCTCCTGAGAGAGGATTTATGCAAGCTACCAGCCCATCTAAGTAACCCCCAGGTGTACCCTAATATTCTGTGCCACAGCATTCTGGATATCAAGCTTATTTCCTTCTGAGCACTTATCAATAATGTCTAGTTTTTTTTTTTTCATTTTTTACTTGTTAAGTATGTTTTTCCTCTGGAATTTAAATACTATGAGAGCTGGAAGCATATTTATTTTGTTCACCAATATCTACCCAGACACAGTGCCTGAGATATACCAGGTGTTCAATAAAATTTATGGAACGAAGTAACAAATGAACAAATTAATGGTTTTGCCATTAAGTGATAGTCACTTATAATTCTTCAGTGAATACCTGTTAGAGGTTTTCCTATGTGTGCACATTTATATTTTTCCTTACAAAAACAGAATTATACCAGGTGTATTGTTTTTTAATCTACTTTGTTCAACTAAAATGTCTCATAAACATCTTTCTTTGGCAGCTTCTATTGATCTTCATCTTCATTCAAATGCAACAGAGATTTCTAGTGTATGGAAGCTAACTAGTTCTTTATACTTGAACATCCAGACAGATTTCTAACTAATGTAGATACATTGTTTTCTGAATGTGAAAAACACATTGTCTTTCTCCTTTAAGGCTACTCATTCATCAACTATAGTAATTTTCTTTTTTTATATTATGTCAGCTAAGAACTCTTGTCTTTTTTTCTTCTGTATTTTCAAAAAAATTGTACATTGTATTTTAACATAGCTTTTCCCTGTGTTACATCATATCTCATATTATTTCAACATGGGGAAAAAACAATGGTCACTTTTCCTCAAACTGCAAAACTTTTTCTACTGAAATAGCAACATTTTTGTTGATGGTTATTCTACATGCCTCTTTCCATTCTGTATTAATCTTCTCATTTTCTTTCTTCTCATTTCAACAGTGTTTTAGTTTCATAGAGTGGTCTTGTCTCTTGTCTGGCCCCTCACAAGTATACTCTAAATATTTATAATTGCTCTTCTCATTGTTTTAGTCATATTATTATTTTTCCAAACGTAGTCAACATTTTTTATTTCATGCTCTATCAATAGATCAATTGTCATTTAAGTCAATGTCTCTAGGTCTCAGGTAAGTGTTTCATGACTTTTCTTAAATGCCTCATTAAATTTTGATGTCTCTTTGCTCTCAATTCTTTTTTGTGACTCTGCTCTCTACTTCATGCATACTTTTAGCTTCTCTTATGTTACCTCTATAATTAGAAAGAGTACTAAGGCTACAATATGTGACCTTTAAACATGCAAAGGGCAAAAACAGACATTCCATTAGAACCCAAGAGAAACTGCAGCACCAAAAAAAGAGCCATGGCTTATCCACATTAGATTCTCCCAGGAAATTACCTAAAGTATTGTGACTGTATTTATAGGAAAAGAGGATATCAGTAGAAAGCAAGAAAAATAAATAAAGACAGACAGACATTCTGCTACAAAGTTTTCCAAGTGGTTAAATAGGTGAAGAGATATAGATGACTAGAGGACATTATGGATACCAAGGGATGTCATTATCCCCAAGAGAATGGAGAACTGGCTAATATTGGAATATAAAATGCATTTGGGACCATAAGGCAATGTGAATACTGTCTTGTTGGAAAAGGATTTGAGCTAGAAAAAAGTGAGTGATATCACATACCCAAGGTTGATACAAAAGTCACCTGCTATGGAAACATAAAGATGGTAAATGCAGCCCTATCCAAAGGGAGACGCAAGGACTGTTCACTTCACAAAAACTCTCTGTTCACGAAGAAATTCTTACTTTGAGCTGCTCAGAGGAAACCCTATCCTTTCTGAAATTTCCCTATCTTGACCAAACCAAGATATGCATTTACTTTCTTGCTCTTTTTTCACAGCCAATCCTCACTCATTGAGTTTCCTGCCAAATATCTAATTTATTGATTTTTATATTTATAGTAATTCTATGTGGAAGTATTTCAGCTATCAAAATATCCACCATTTTTTAACTCCTAGTTTGTACCAGGCAATAGTAAGAATTCTCTATAGACAGTATTTCTTGTCCACAGAACAAAAATATGAAGCCAGCATTGCACTGATTCTACAGAGGAGGAGATTAAGGCATAAGTGGAGTCACTGTGCCAAGATCTCCCAGCTAGTAAGAGAAGAGGAAGACTCAGAACTCAGTTCCAACTCCCAGGATATCCACACTGGCCCACACTCTTCTGCCTTATATTTTTGAAAGCACACAGCAAAGCATTTATTCATGCACTGACATGGAAAAGTAGGTTTAATTCATTTGTAACCATTGAACCAGTTCAGAAGAATTACACGCAGCCTAACTAAACTTGTAAGGGAAATAGAAAATATCTTTTAAAAAGTGCTTCTACTTTTGAAGTGCAAGGGATACTGACAATAGTCCATTGCTACCTGCCTTTTAAACTTTGCCATTTTTCTGTCTGAAACATTTAAGGACAAACAAATTTAAACCATATTTTATTGGAAAAAAAAAAGGCAAAAACTTCATTTATGTCCACTAACCCCTAAGGCAGCCAGAATTTTTCTTTCTGATTCATCTACTGTAGATTTTTAAAACCATGTTTCTCTTCTACCGTATGAAAAGAAATTGGGCCATGTCCAGTGGTTAAGCACTCTCTAGCATGCTTGCGCTCTTATGTGCCCATGTGGAAGTAAATGGAATTCCCATTGGTGGTACTTGCAGTGGTACTCCCTCATTTGGAGTTATTTAAGGTCAAAAGTTCTAAGCCCAATCCTACCCTATAGAACTGTCTCTTTTTCACAATAGGAAAAACCTTTATTAACCAGTTAGATTATTATACCACCCACTGGAAATTCTTCAATAAAATTATCCCTCTTAGTGACAACAAGAGCTGGGGCCATTTCCAATCCTCCAAAATGGTAGCCACAATAATTTGATTCAAAAATGACTATACAGGGGCGCCTGGGTGGCTCAGTGGGTTGAAGCCTCTGCCTTCGGCTCAGGTCATGGTCCCAGGGTCCTGGGATCAAGCCCCGCATCGGGCTCTCTGCTCAGCAGGGAGCCTGCTTCCTCCCTTCTCTCTCTCTGCCTGCCTCTCTGCCTACTTGTGATCTGTCTGTCAAAAAAATAAATAAAATCTTTTTTAAAAAATGACTATACAAAGTTTTTTTAATGAAATAATGCAAAAGAAAAAAAATAATTTAAATTAAGCCACTGACAATTTTCTGTTATAATAACCATTCATAGAAATATGCACAAAGATTATCTTCACCATACTTAAGTTTGCAAGATCCCCTTCCCTACTTAGTACGGCTAAAATGTTCCTTAATAAACATAAACTTACATTAGGAGGATAAGCTATTTAAAAATCAAGTAACAGCCATACTCAGACATACTAAATGTGACACCTATCATAAAAATCTATTACCTAGTATTTTCTATCCTACTGAAATAAAACCCAGGATTATCATCCTCTTATATTGTATATTTTGTTAAAGAACACCTAATCTAGTTAAATAGAGGATCATGGGAAGGAGAAATACATGGGTGTATATGAAATAGTTGTAAAAAATTCCATTTTGCCCTTCTCTGACATAAAATTAATAGTGGAAACCTACAACTTTATTTGTACATATTTAATTATATCATACTTCAACTATGGCTAATGTCAACATTGTACTAGGAGTCTTGGCATTAGAAACTACCACTCAGTTTTACAAACTGCCATGTGTGAGAAGTGAACTATGCTGGGCATACAAAGATAAAACATTCTACCCGCCATTGAGGTGTATATTAAACAGAATGATTCTTGAAGGATGTTCACCAAAAAATGATTAAGCTTGTGAGAGGTACAAAGAAAATGCCTTGAAAAAAGTGAAATGTTTCTTGCAGATGAAGAAAACCAACAAAACCATAATAAAAGAGTTAGTGTTTGAACCTCTCCTGGGAGTTAGGATAAGGCTTCAAAGGTGGAGAGGAGAACAGAACAACGTGAGCACAATATGAAAATAGGAAAGGAAAAGATGGGTTGGCTAAAGCCTCCGCTTACAAAAGAAACGAACTTGGGGGGACTGTGCCAAACACAGTAAGCTCATTCAATAGGCATAAAAAATTTCAAAGCTTCTCATTTCTTTTTGAAACCTTTGAGCAAAAGGAATACACCTGACTTGTCCTGAGGTCACTGCACAAAGGGACAAGGTAAATAATTTGGAGAGAAGACAGATTGTCAAGGAAGCTCTTGCAATTAAAGAAAACAAAAGTCTAAAGAAACTGAATTAAGGCAGTAAGCAAACCTATAATAATATAAGCCACTTAATCTCATATTTTGGTTTGTCAATAATGTCTTCCATCCTACAGCTGCATCTTCAATTGAAACATTAACACTAAAAAGAAAAGCCCATTAAATAGATATCTCATCAAAGAAGTTATACGCATGGTATATAAGTATATGAAAGGATGCCCCACATCATACGTTAGGAAAATTCAAATCAAAGCAATGAGACGCTCTACATACCTATTAGAATGGCCAGAATCTGGAACACTGGCAACGCCAAATGCTGGCAAGGATGTGGAGTAACAGGGACTCTCATTTATTGCTGGTAGGAAGGCAAAATGGTGCGGCCATTTTGGAAGACAGTTTGGCAGTTTCTTACAAAACTGAATATATTCTTACCATACGATCTACCAATCCCACATCCTGGTATTAAACAAAGGAGTTAAAAACATATCCACACAAAAACTTGCACACAGATGTTTACAGCAGCTCCATTCATAACTGCCAAAACTTGGAAGCAACCAAGCTGTCCTTCAGTAGGTGAGAGGATAAAGAAACTGTGGTACATTCAGGCAATGGAATATTATTCAGCACTAAAAAGAAGTGGGCTCTCAAGCCATAAAAAGATACGAAAGAACATTAAATGTATGTCCCTAACTGAAAGAAGCCAATCTGAAAAGGCTACATATTGTATGATTCCAATTATATGACATTCTGGAAAAGGCAAAACTATGGAGATAGGAAAAAGATCAGTTGTCGCTGGGGGTTAAGGGGAAGGAAGGATGAATAGGCAAAGCACAGAAGAGTTTTAGGGCAATGATATGATATACTGTGTATGATATTATAATGGGGAATCTGTCATTATAAATTTTTCCAAACCCAATGAATGCACAACACCAAAAGTGAACCATCATGTAAAATATGGACTTTGGGTGATTATGATGTGTCAGTGCAGGTTCATGAATAGTAACAAATGTGCCACTCTGGTGGGGGCTGTTGATAATGGGGGAGGTTGTGCATGTGTGGGGGTGAAAGGCATATGGGAACTCTCTGTACCTTCTGCTCAATTTTGCTGTGAATGTAAAAGTGCTCTAAAAACTAAAGTCTATTCTTTAAAAAAAAAAATTAACTAAATTCAGAAATTCAAAACAATGCATCAAAATTTAGGTAGTTATAGAAAACAAACTGTTCAGAAATTTCATTTGGGGTATCTATTAAGACTTTGGAACATTAATAATTTCTACAACAATGCTATACTCATTTCGAAATTAGAGGTGCCTTTTTAAAGCTATATATTTAGTATACTTAAATTCTCTAGAGTTAATGTTTAGTATTCATCTTATTGCAGTAAAAATTGTTCACATTTAGCAAGAGCTCTGGAAAATCTAGGGCTATTCAATCTGCACATGGTTTTTATTTAGCATTGGTGTTGCTGTGTTGAAAATATATGTATGTGGAATTTTTATTTTTATAGATAATTAATTTATACATATGGATTTCTTTCCTCATAAGGTTATTGTAGATGCCACTAATGTTTGGTAAGATTTAGAGTATAAATATTAAGGTACTGTGTGGTCTCAGAAGTAGAAGCCCATTATTCTTCAATGAATTAACAGTTATACTATATAATATCTGACTATAGATTAATGTGAAATTGCTAGTTCAGTTACCATGAGTAGAAATATTAGAGAAAAAATTTAAATGCTTTGCAAAGTAGCTTATAATGAAAAAAAGTAGCTTATAATGAATTTGAGTTTAAATGTTTTAGTGATTTTTCAAAACTCAAATAGGAATAACTCTGTCTCTTCCTCACTGTATCTTTTCATAACAAGAATAAAAATTCCACCATAGCAATGACAATTTATTTCTAATATAAAAATTACACAAGATGTGTGATGAAATTTTACTGAGACAGTAAAAGACTTCATGGAAACAAATGAAAATGAAAATATAACTATTCAAAATCTTTGGGACAGTAAAAGACTTAAGTAAATATATAGCGACCATATATCTAGGCCTGGAAGATATATGGTCGCTATATATTGAAAAGATACCAATTCTTTACAAAATAATATGTAAGGGGCACCTGGGTGGCTCAGTCAGTTAAGTGTCTGCCTTCAGCTCAGGTCATGATCCCAGGGTCCTGGGATTCAGCCCCGCATGGGGCTCCCTGCCCAGCAGGGAGCCTGCTTCTCTCTCTCCCTCTGCTGCTCCCACTGCTTGTGTGCTCTCACTCTCTCTCTCTCCCTCTCTCTCTGTCAAATAAATAAAATCTTCAAAAATAATAATAGTAATACGTGAATATAATATAATGCTGTATAAAATCCCAAGACACTTTTGGAACAGAGGGGCCTTGAAAAAAAATTCTTTGTTTGCTTAAAAGAATAAACATGAAGATTGAAAATCCAGAAATTCTCTGAAAAAGAATACAGAGGTGAAACTTATTCCACCATATCTTAAACACATTTAAAGTTAAAAAGATGTGAAGGCTTGACAAAGGAGCCAGAATAGACATATAAATCCCTGAGACAGAATAAGTAAGTGGTTAATAATGACAAAGGAAGATGTTTGAATTAGTGGGGAAATGGTAAGTGTTGTTGGGAAACTGGGAGAAAAATCTGTGCTTAAAGAAGAAAAAATTTTATCCCTCTTTCATACCTTCATTCAGAATAAAATCCAGATAAATTAAAGATATAAACACTAAAATGTAATTATTCACAAAAAGAAAGAAGGAAATCCAGATGTACATTTGCACAGTCAGCGTGGGAAAGAATTTTCTAAACATGACATAGCAAGGATAAAGTCAATAACTCTGATTTCGTAAAGCTATTTAATACTGAACTGCAAAAATGCTGAAAACAAGGTTAGATGACAAATCTATCAATTATAATATATAGGGCAAAAAATTTACCATAAACATGAAATATTACACATCTATTAGTCAGGGTCCTGGGGCGGGGGGTGGGACAGGGCACACTCAAGCAGAATGATTAGGAAGTTTAATATGAGGTGGCTTTTTATAAAAGTATGGACAGTGCTAAGGGAAACCAATCAGGGAAGGTGAAACACCCAGGGCTAGCAATAGCCCAGAAGGGAGACACTGTCCTGCCTCAGTAGAAAAGAGCAAAGAAGGAACAGTTCCTGGCACACAGAATGAGTGGAAACCACCAGACAGGAGCTGTGAGGTTTTGTAAGGATACAGCCCATCCACCAATCTTCCTGGCAGAGAGGGAACAAAAGAGCACATGCCTTGACCTCATCATATTCCCATCTGCTGATCTCCTGCCAATGGCTTCATTGGCAGACCCATTAGGGAGCCAGAGGGCAAGGAACCCACTAATGCTCCAAAGAGCTGGGTGGAGAAGTGGGAGAGTGAATCTGGAGGTGGAAATGGAAAGCTTGCCACTAGAAAATATTTTTAAATGATTAATATTGGTGCTATAGGGAGTATGGAGAACTGGAATTCAAATACATGTTTGTGATTGTGTAAGTATTTCCACCCTTCTGGAGGTCAGGTTGACAATATGAAATGTTTATATCCTGTAATCCAGATACTCTGCTTCAAAGGATCTATCCTTCAGAAAGAATCAAAGAGACAGTGTGTGTATTTGTGTATACATACACATATATGAATAGTCATCACAGCATTATTTATTATAATTAAGATTTTATAGCAACTTTAATTCTATCAATAGGGAATTGATTAAATATGTTATTATATTCAAAAAGTAGAATATATGCATATATTAAATTAATTATTTAGTTATAATTCCTTTTTTAAATTTTTTATTTCAGCTTTATTGAGGCACAAAGTATACTGACAAATAACTGGCTTATATTTTAGGCTTATATGTTAATAAGGAAATATGATCATTAAAAAATTAAGTGACAAAAATTAAAACAAAAAATAGTGAGTGTGTATGTATATACCAAGAGGAAAATGGTGAAATTATGAGTGATTTTTGTTTACTCTTTTTATTTCTGGTTATGTGTGTTTCCCAGTTTTTCAAACAATTAACATTATTATATAGTAGTTGGGTTTTTGTTTTACGAAAAAAAGAGAAATCTGAATATAAAATTAACTCTAACATTAGATATTTTGGGCTCTTTTCAATTTGGTTTCTTACTGGTTTCAAAAGAAAAATGTGCGTCCTTTATTAACCAAAAAAAAACAAGATAGAGCAGTGCACTGGGGTAAATGAAGGCCTCTGTAATAAAAAGCTTAGGGAATGGAGGACTATAAATATTTATGAGAGAATTGTGTTTGGTGAGGGAAGGAGATGTTTTTAATGATACAAAAAGGTATATTATAGAGTTATTTCAGCCACAAAAGTGACAGGATCACCAATCATCAACTCATCTTTTTCTTTAGCTTCTAAAATACAGTGTCAACATTATAGCACAGAGCCCATTATAAATTGCAGCCCTAACTTTACATTAATACCAAAATAAGGCTACCAAAATTTAAGTGTCAAGCAGCATATTGCACATGGTATTATTTGTATCTAATAGATAAACCAAAGTTTTTCTTTTAATCCCTCAATTTCAATTAGATTAACTAGAGGTTCTTAGGTCTTAGGGAAAGGCAATTTATTCATAATCAGAAAATTCACTTATGAAATAAAATTATGTCCCATTCTGAGAGCTGTGTTAAAAAAATATCTGGCTTCAAGTTAAAAATGACAGATTGACCAAATACTTTTCTCTCTGTTCCTCTTAAGAATTCACTAATGAGAGTGAAGGAATAATATATACACCTACCATAAAAAAAGAGAACAGGAGGGAGTCCACTGGCAGACAGATTTCAAGAAAATGCTGAAAGATGAAAAGGAAAGGGACTAGGGGAAAAGGCACAGCATAAAGTATGCATAGAGGCAGTTACAGAAATAAGGACACAAAGTTACCTGACTTCTCCACAGAACCCCAGAGGGGCTTAGAACTGGAAACTAATCTACACCCCAAAGTAAGAACAAAATGTAAAACTAAAGACAGGACAATGAATTGGAAGTGAGCTCTATAGCTGTTTCCCAAAATTACCTCCAATAACCCTCACCTCTTTTTCTTTCAAAGACTTTATTTATTTATTTGAAAGAAGGAGCAAGAGAGAACACAAGCGGTGGGGGCAGAGGGAGAAGCAGACTTCCTGCTGAGCAGGGAGCCCCATGTGGGGCTCAATCCCAGGACCCTGAGATCATGACCTGTGCCAAAGGCAGACGCTTAACTGACTGAGCCACCCAGTTGCCCCGACCCTTACCTCTTGATATGCATTTGTTTAGTTCCCTCCCATATTAAATTAAATAATGTATGGCTTTATAAGGCTAATAGAATATAGGAGAAGTGACAAGGAAAGATTTTGAAGGATACGTCTTAAAAGGCTTCACAGCTTCCACATTGTTCTTTTGAACTGCTCACTCTGAAGAATCCAGCTACCATGCTGGAAGAACGGTTTTTGGAGAGGCCCATGTGGAGATCCCAGCACTGGCACTAACTCTCCAGACACTTGAATGAATCACCTTGGAAGTGGATCTTCCAGTTCCAGTCAAGCCCGCAGATGACTGTAGTCCCAATTTATGAGCAATTCCAAGTCCAAACCACCAATCAGAACCACTAGGAACTTCCTTACCCACAGAAAGCTTCAAAGGTAAGAAATGATTATTGTTTTTTAAAGCCATCATGTTTGGGAGAAATTTGTTATATAACCATAATAGTTGGGATAGTCAACATATGGATTAGTCAAATACCACAACTTCACACAGAATGTTTCACATAGATATAGTCCAAGATGGCAGAGGAATAGGAGACCTTACTTTCATCTGGTCCCAGAAATTCAGCTAGATAAGTATCAAAGCATTCTGAACATCCGCAAATTCATCTGGAGTTCTAAGAAAAGAATAGCTGCAACTCTACAAATAGAAAAGCAACCACTTTCTGCAAGAATGAGAAGATGGAAAAATTAACCTCAAAAAAGAGAACAAAAGGCAGTAATGATGCCGGGGACATAATCAGTATGGATATAAGTAAAATGTTGGAACTAGAGATCAGAATAACAATTATAAAGATACTAACTGGCCTTTGAAAAAAGCATAAAAGACACTAGAGAATCCCTTTCTGGAGAAATAAAAGAACTAAAATCGCATCCAGTCAAAATCAAAAAGGCTATTAATGAGATGCAATCAAAAATGGAGGCTCTAACTGCTAGGCTAAGAAGAGAGAGGCAGAAGAGAGAATTAGTGATATAGAAGACAAAATGATGGAGAATAAAGAGGCTGAGAAAGAGAGAGAGAAACAACTACTGGATCACAAGAGAATTCAAGAGATAAGTGAAACCATAAAACAGAAAAATACTAGAATAATTGGGATCCCAGAAGAAGAGGAAAGAGAAATAGAGAGAGAGAGACAGAAGGTATATTGGAACAAATAATGGTGGAGAACTTATGTAATCTGGGGAAGGAAACAGGCACCCAAATCCAGGAGGCATAGAGAACCCCTTCAAAATCAACAAAAATAGGTCAACACCCCAGCATATAATAGTGGAACTTGCATATCTCAGAGATGAAGAGAAAATCCTGAAAGTAGCCTGAGACAAGAGGTCCGTAACCTATCAGGGTAGAAGCATTAGACTGGCAGCATACTTATCCACAGAGAAAGCCCAGAATTTACTGGCATGATATATTCAGGGTGCTAAATGAGGAAAATATGCAGCTAAGAATACTTTATCCAGCTAGGCTTCATTTAAAATAGAAGGAGAGATAAAAAGCTTCCAGAACAAACAGAAATTAAAGAATTTGTGATCACTAAACCAGCCCTTCAAGAATATTAAAAGGGATCCTCTAAGCAAAGAGAGACCCCAAAAGTAATATGAGAACAGAGACAATACACAGAACAAGGATATTACAGGTAATAAAATGGCATTAAATTCATATCTTTTAAAAAAATTCATATCTTTTAATAATTACTCTGAATGCAAATGGCTAAATGCCCCAATAAAAAGACACAAGCTATCAGATTGGATTTAAAAAAAAACAGGACCAATCCATATACTGTCTGCAAGAGACTCATTTTGGACCCAAAGACACCCTCAGATTGAAAGTGAGGGGGTGGGAAACTATTTACCATGCTAATGAACATCAAGAGTAAGCTCGAGTAGCAATCCTTATATCAGACAAATTAGACTTTAAACCATAGGCTGCAATAAGAGATGAGGAAGGACACTATATCATAATGAAAGGGTCTATCCAACAAGATGTAAAGATTTTAAGTATTTATGTCCCTAACATGGAAGCAAGCAATTATATAAACCAATTGATAACAAAATTAAGGAAACACATTGATAATAATACAGTAATAGTAGGGAACTTTAGCACCCCACTCACTGCAATGGATAGACCATCTAGGCAGAAAATCAACAAGGAATCAAGGGCTTTGAATGAGACACTGGAATGATGGACTTCACAGATATATTCAGAGCCTTCTATCCTAAAGCAACAGAATACACATTCTTCTCAAGTGCACATGGAAGATTTTCCAGTATAGATCACATCCTGGGTCACAAATCAGGTCTCAACCAGTACCCAAAATTGGGATCATTCCCTATATATTTTCAGACCACAGTGCTTTGAAGCTGGAACTCAATCACAAGAGGAAATTTGGAAAGAAGTCAAATACATGGAGGCTAAAGAGCATCCTACTAAAGAATGAATGGTCAACCAGGAATTTAAAAAAGAATTTTAAAAATTCATGGAAACAAATGAAAATGAAAACATCACTCTTCAAAACCTTTGGGATGCGGCAAATTTGGTCCTAAGAGGGAAGTATACGGCAATACAAGCCTTTCTCAAGAAACAAGAAAGGTCTCAAATACACAACTTAACCTTACATCCCAAGGAGCTGGAAAAAGAACAGCAAATAAAGCCTAAATCTAGCAGGAGAAGAGAAATAATAAAGATTAGAGCAGAAATCAATGAAACAGAAACCAAAAGAACAGTAGAACAGATCAACAAAACTAGGAGCTGATTTTTTTAAAGAATTAAGACTGATGAACTCCTGGACAGATCTATCCAAAAGAAAAGTGAAAGGACCCAAATAAATAAAATCATGAATGAAAGGGAAGGAATCACAACCAACACCAAAGAAATACAATTATAAAACAATTATAAAAATTATTATAAATTTACAAAATTTAAAAAAAATTATAAAAACGTATGATAAGCAACTATATGCCAGCAAATTTGACAATCTGGAAGAAATGGATGCATTCCCAGAAACCTAAAAACTACCAAAACTGAAACGAGAAGAAAGAGGAAACCTGAAGAGATCCATAACCAGCAAGGAAATTGAAGCAATAATCAAAAATCTCCCAATAAACAAGAGTCCAGGGCTAGATGGCTTCCCTGGGGAATTTTACCAAACATTTAAAGAAGAATTAATACCTATTCTTCTGAAGCTGTTTCAAAAAACAGACATGGTAGGAAAATTTCCAAACTCATTCTATGAGGCCAGCATTACCTTGATACCAAAACGAGACAAAGACCCCACTAAAAAGGAGAATTACAGACTAATATCCCTGATGAACATGGATGTAAAAATTCTTACCAAGATATTAGACAATAAGATCCAACAGTACATCAGAAGGATAATTCACCACAAGCAAGTGAGATTTATTCCTGGTCTGCAAGTGTGGTTCAACATCTGCAAACAAATCAATGTGATACACTACATCAGTAAAAGAAATTCAAGAACCATATGGTCCTCTCAATTGATGCAATAAAAGCATTTGACAAAATACTGCATCCTTTCTTGATTAAAAATCTCCACACTTTAGGGATAGAAGGAACATACTTCAGTATCACAAAAACCATATACAAAAAGCCCACAATGAACATCGTTCTCAATGTGGAAAAAACAAAAGCTTTTCCCCTAAGGTCAGGAACACAGCAGGGATGTCCACTATCACAACTGTTGTTCAACATAGTACTAGAAGTCCTAGCCTCAGCAATCAGACAACAAAAATAAATAAAAGGCATCCGAATAGGCAAAGAAGAAGTCAAACTCTCACTCCTCCCAAATGATATGATACTCTATGTGGTAAACCCAAAAGACTCCACCCTAAAATTGCTATAACTCATACAGGAATTCTGCAAAGTGGTAAGATATAAAATCAATGCACAGAAATCAGTTGCACTTCTACACACTAACAAAGAGAAAGAGAAAAGAGAAATTAAGGATTCAATCCTATTTATAATTGTACCAAAGAGGCAAAGGATCTGTACTCAGAGAACTATAAAAACACTTATGAAAGAAATTGAGGAAGACACAGTGAAATGGAAAAACATTCCATGCTCATGGATTAGAAGAACAAATGTTAAAATGTCTACGGTACCTAGACCAATCCATACATTCCATGCAATCCCTACCAGAACACCATCAACTTTTTTCACAGAGCTGGAACAAATAATCCTAAAATTTGTATGGAAACAGAAAAGGCCCCAGATAGCCAAAGGAATGTTGAAAAAGAAAACAAAGCTAGTGGCATCTCAATGCCAGACTTCAAGCTCTATTACAAAGCTGTCATCATCAAGACAGCATGGTACTGGCACAAAAACAGACACACAAATCAATGGAACAGACTAGAGACACCAGAAATGGATCCTCAACTCTATGGTCAACTAATCTTCGACAAAGCAGGAAAGAAGATCCAATGAACAAAAGACAGTCTCTTCAACAAATGGTGGGGAAGTTGGACAGCCACATGCAGAAGAATAAAACTGGACCATTTCCTTATAACACACACAAAAATAGACTCAAAATGGATGAAAGAACTCAATGCAAGACAGGAATCCATCAAAATCCTAGAGGAAAGCACAGGACACAACCTCCGTGACTTTGGCCACAGCAACTTCTTACTAGACACGTCTCCAATGGCAAGGGAAATAAAGAAAAAAAATGAACTATTGGGACTTCATCAAAATAAAAAGCTTTTTCATAGCAAAGGAAACAGTCTACAAAACCAAAAGACCACCAAAGAATGGGAGAAGAGATTTGCAAATGTCTTATCAGATTAAGGGCTAGTATCCAAAGTCTATAAAGAACTTATCAGACTCAACACCCAAAGAACAAATAATCCAATCAAGAAATGGGCAGAAGACAGGAACAGACATTTCTGCAAAGAAGAATCCAAATGGTCAACAGACACACGAAAAAATGTTCCATATCACTCAGCATCAGGGAAATGCAAATCAAAACCACAATGAAATACCACCTCACACCAGTCAGAATGGCTAAAATTAAAAATTCAGGCAATGACAGATGTTGGTGAGGATGCGGAGAAAGGGGAACTCTCTTACACTGTTGGTGGGTCACAAGCTGGTGCAGCCACTCTGGAAAACAGTATGGAGGCTCCTCAAAAAGTTGAAAATAGAGTTACCCCAGGACCCATGCACTACTAGGTGTTTACTCCAAAGATACAAATGTAGTAATCCAAAGGGGCACTTGCACCCCAATGTTTATAGCAGCAATGTCCACAATACCCAAACTGTGGAAAGAACCCAGATGCTATCAAAAGATGAATGGATAAAGAAGATGTGGTGTATGGTGTATATATATACAATGAATTACTACTCAGTCATAAAAAAAATGAATTTTTTTTATTTGCAATGATGTGGTTGAAACTAGAGAGTATTATGCTAAGTAAAATAAGTCGATCAGAGAGAGACAATTATCATATGATCTCACTCATATGTGGAATTTAAGAAACAAAACGGAGGATCATAGGGAAAGAGAGGAAAAAATAAAAATAAGACGAAACCGGAGAGGGAGAGAAGCCATAAGAGATTCTTAATCATAGTAAACAAACAGGATTGCTAGAGGGGAAGAGGGAGGGGGGACAGGGTAACTGGGTGATAGACATTCAGGAGGGCACCTGATATAATGAGCACTGGGTATTATATCAGACTGATGAATCACTGACCTCCACCTCTGAAACTAATAATATATTATATGTTAATTAACTGAATTTAAATTTTAAAATTTCAAAAAAAAATAAAAAAGAACGTTTCACACAGGGATCGGCTTTCTCCTTTAAACAAGATAACCCCAAAACAAAAACAAAAACAAGAATGGAAGGAACAGTGTTAGAAATAAAAGAGAACATAAAAAATCTCTAATTGGAGATTTGAGAGATTGGAGAAAATAAACAAAATATTGAATCTATTTTTTTAAAACACAAGATGATATAGGGGTGGGTGGGTGGCTTAGTAGGTTGAGTGCCTGCCTTCAGTTCAGGTCATGATCCCAGAGGTACTGGGATGGAGCCCTGAATCAGGCCCCCTGCTCAGCAGGGAATCTGCTTCTCTCTCTCGCTCTGCTTCTCACCCCTGTTTCTGCTTTTTCTCTCAAATAAATTAATAAAATCTTTAAAAAACACACACAGGATGATATAATAAGTAATGTTCTTTGAAATTTAAATATGATTGCCAAAATTAAAAACTCAGTAGAAGAATTGGAAAATAGAATTGAGGAAATTCCCCCAAAGAGTAGAATTCAAAGATGAAAAATATGAGAGAAAAAAGTTAACATAGAGGATCAGTTCAGGAGTCCATTGAGGATCAGATCAGTCAAATATCTAGGATTTTGTTTTTCCTAAAGAGAGAATGGATAAACAGGAAAATCTGTCAAAGAAATGAATCAGGAAATTTCTCTAGAATTAAAAAATTGAAAGTATTTGCTGACCAAAATATAAAGGAAAAGAGAAAAAGACCTACATCAAGACACATGAAAGTAGAACACTAGCTATAAATTTAAGATCCAAAAACCTTCCAGAGAAAGGAAAGAAGGAAAGAAGGGAGGAAGGAAGGGAAGGAGAAAACCAGATTGCACACAAAGCAATAGTACAATGGACTCTGAGTTGAATTTTCTCAAGAGAAGCAGTGCTGGATAGTAGATACAATGGAGGAGTGCCTATACAATGATGAGAGATAGCAATGTGGTGGTTATGAGCATGGACTCTGGCATCAGATTGCCTGGGTTTGAATTCTTTGTGTTTCCGTTTACTAGCTGCCTGACCTCATTTTAACTATTTTCACCTATCTTCAGGTAGGTGTCAATGGCTAGAGGCAGTCAGATCCACGATAAACAAAATAGAAAAAGGGAGAAGGATTTGGGGGTTAGATGAGACAATACAGTTAATGGGAGTAGGTCCTGGCTTAGTGCTCCTAGGAAATAGCACTAGTGACAGGCACCAGGATGAAGAACTAGGTCCTCAATCTACCAACTGATGTAGGGGGCTGGCGTCAAGGAAAAGGAACCCAAAGCCTGTTCTATGGGAAAGTGACCAAAAGGGTTCAAGACATTGGAAGAGTATCTTTAGTCCCCTTTCCAAGAAAAAAAACCAGCAGAGAAACCAGACAACACAGATGGGACAGCACCAGTTTGGCAGATTGATTCCCTGGGGTGAGGGTTAGATTTACAAAGCTGAATCACCACCAGACCCAGACACTGGGGCACCAGACAAAGACAACATCTAAGCCTTGCTTCCTGGAAGGAAAGGCAGGATTTTCACTTCCAGCACAAAGTCAACTTATCCAGGAAGGTTCATAAATAAGCCTTGATATATTCATTAAACTATAATGAATGTCTCCACCTTAAACCATGAGAGCTCTGGGAATAGAGATTATATCTCGTTCCCCTTTATCCCCAGTGCTGAGCACTTGGTCAGCTCTTAATAAAGAAAGGAGAGAATAATGCATAATTCTAGACATGCAAGGCGCTTTTTAGAAGTCACTGAATCCAAAACTAAAGGTTTAGGACAGATATCCAGATGCAGAATTACTTTCTTGCACAACTTCTCCTTGAAGTCACTATTGCCCCTACCATCCTGGTTTCTGCCCTTGCAACAGGTATACTCCCTCTGGCCACTGCCCCACTCTGGTCATCTCCAGACCACACCCTATGAAGCCAGCATTGTCCTAAAAGATGCCTGTCTCCTGGCAAGGGCATAAATAGGTAATCATGCACTCTGATCCAGCTAATCAAGATGGCTAAGCCTGCCCAAAGTTCTCCTACCTCCTTTCATCAAGCTTGGGGATCTGTTCTGCTTGAGAAGAATCTCCCAAAACTCCAACTTTCATGATTTTTTCCAGACTACCTGTCCTCTCAGGCATCCTGGTGTATTCTCCCACTTTTAGGAACAAAACTCACCACGCAGTTACTGTGGGAGAAATCTGTTCAGTAATATACAGACAAGGAAACTAAGTCTCAGAGAATGACTAACTTATCCTTGGTCATGGAGTTAATAGGTATTGAAGATAAGATTAAAGTGATGCTATTTCAGACTCAACAGAACCTTCAAAACTCCTCAATCTTCCGTGAACAGACTCCCTGATCTCCCCAGCAGCCCTACCTTCATATCCAGGACTGTGCCCCTGACCTTCACTTGCCCTTTCCTTCCTGAAGGAGGAAACATTCTGTCAGAATCTTCATGCCCTGTAAATCCTGGACTACACTTTTTTTCATAAAGGTCACATCCAAACACGGTCTTAGAAGCAGTTGAGTTTTTGCATTTATCCTGAAAATATAGCCTCTAGCTTCAAAGGAAAAAAGCAAAATACCATAAATTTAGAACAAATTCAAGGGGCAAGCCTGTCCAAAATGGGGAGAAGTAATGTAATGATGTACTACTTTAGAGGAAATGAGGCTTTGCCATGGCCATGTTCATATACTAACTGGAGCTAGACGTACCAACCACATTTGGAAGAAGAGCTCACTTTAATGAATAGTTAAGAATTATTTGAATTGGTAAATTAGGGCATCAGTCCAAGCAGCAATGAGACTCAGCTTACAGAGTCATTTCACTTTGTCTAGGTAAGTACAATTACTGAAGTTCTTTATTCTCCAAAGTGAATAAATACCTCTCTCTGTACCTTATTCCTTACTTAGTGATACCCTTTTTTTCTTGACAAAGAGAAACCACAGTTAAAATCCTTTCTGAATTATCACAAATTTTAAACTGGTCATGCCAGGATTAAAGAAATTTTAATGTAATACCTGAATTATCTGTGGTCTTTAAAAATAAAGTTAACATAAAATAAATTTTAGAAATCAAAATAATAAAGTAAGCATCTTGATTTATAAGTGTACCTCCCACCACCATCGGGCATTAACAACCATATATATGCTAACAATTAAAAATACCCCAAAATATTACTGGTCATTTAATTCCATCCTTCTCAATTAGCATGTGATTTAGAATTTAAATTTAGTTTGAGCATCTTTTCTAAAGAAGCTGGGGGGTTTTCCTTTTTTTTTTTTTTTCTAAAGTGGTTATTCTCAATGTTATTTGTGTTATAATATCTTATTGTTGATCATTTGATTTTATCGTCGTCCCTTCTAAAAGTACTCAATAGTTGTAATACCAGTCATAGCCAAGAACTGTAAAACTTACAGCCCAAATGGGAGCACTTCTGAGATCAAAAGGGGCACTATTAGTAAATATACCAGGCATAAACTATCTCTGTCCTGGGCAAACCAAGAAGTATGGTCAGCACAGCCCAGTGATTCCCAACGTGGGAATGTATCCTGAGTAAACTTTTTTAAAGGCTAAAGCTAAATACACAAAGTTGTCATTGCTATAGAATGTATATTAGTGAAAAATAAGAAGGAGCTTAATATGGGGAAAATTAAGCTAAGGTATGAGAATGTTAGTTAATTATAGATAAGATTAATTGAATATTATATACTCATTAAAACTAATCACCAGGAAGATGGTGAAACAGCACAAAGTGCCATGAAAAAATACTTACGATGTAATTTGGTTAAAAAAAAAAAAGAGCACAACTTCAAATCATCACTGGACTCCAAACGATGTAAAATTATATGCAGATATATACACATAAATAGACATAACCAGCTACATAATTTGTGGGGCCTTTTTGAGTATGGGACCTTCCACCACTGCAAATTCCACATACCCATGAAGCCTGGGGTCAGACTAAGCTAGGGAAAGAAAAAATGAAAACAAGTGAGTTATTTGTAAGGATCGTAGAATTTGTTTGTTTTATTTTCATTATTGCAGTTGTAATATCATTTTTTCATATATTAAATAAAAATGTTTAAAAATTGGTAACACATCTTTAGGTCAACATATAGTGAAATAAACTTTGTTTTCACAATGTGAGCATTTTCTGACACCCTGAAAATAAACATATTTTTTAGGACTCTAGTTCTTAATTCTGGCTGAGCACCAGCATTTCCTTGCAGCTTTATACATTCCAAATGTCTACTCTTCACTCAGAGATATTGGTATAGCAGGTCTGAAACAAAGCAATTAAAACCTAGCACTCTAGGTTGGCTTTTCCAACAGAAGCATTTCAAGTGTTGGTTTTGGCCTTTGAGATCTTATTCTCTTACACAAATAAATTTTTCATGACTTAATCATAACTACAAGTCATGTGGGGAAAGGGATATTGGTTTGTAGTTTTTACTTTTGTGTTCTGTTTTGGCTTGTTTTGCCCATTTTTATTCACTAAACCCAGATATTCTCACCCATATGTAAGCTTTCAAAATAATAAATCTACAAGCCATGTAATTCTTTGGTAAAATAATATTATATTTATAAGAAGACCAAGAAGAAATGTTAGATACAAAGAAATCTGTTTAGAAAATTGTTGAGGTTTTTCTCTATACATGTCTTCAAGAGAAGATCTAGTATGACTTTCTATGGGGTTTATTGTGACAAGGTAAAAATCTTATGAATAAGAACAGTGTTCTAGATAACAGGTAATCAACCAAAGATACATGGAAGAAATCTTCATCCAGGTAAATGGTACATCCATCATGCAATCTTTAACATGGGCATTATCTCCTAGCAATGTCTGTCATGGATAGTGGCAGGGTCAGAATTAGGGCAAGGTAGAGGAGGGGGAGTACAAAATTTAAGGAGGCAATCACTCTCATGTGTCAACCATGTACTTGTGCAACCCCCGAGAGCAGGTGCCTCCTTAAATTTCATGCCTTAAGTACCTGCTTGCAAAACTCTGGCCACAAGAGTAGAGATTTATAACACATGTATTGTGTGTCTGTCTTTTTGAGTCTAGAACCAAATAACAAAATTTCCCTCAGTAGTTTTAGAGAAAGTTCTCAATCATCAATAACTAATTATTTGAACTGGATGTTATCTTTGGAAAATTTGGCTTTCAATTATCCATTTACAGTATGTCAGATTATGTCTAATTAAATCCTTTGATGACATAAATAACATCTCTGTAGCATTTACTCTGTACCTTTAAGACCTAAAATGACCTTTAGACAAAATGTGACCCAGAGCTTCCCCATTCTAAAGAAGATAAGAATGAGTAATCCTGCGGACAAGCTAGCTCCACCTTAGTATGCTGATTTTCATTAATCTGAGAATTTAAAAAAAAGAATGAGGAAAAAAATCATCCTTATGGAGTGGAAAGAAAGATGGGATGATCATTGTTCACTTCTGACTGCCCAAGTCTCAGCTCCAGGGCCTGATGTTTTCAACCTACAGCCCACCAAGTTAGGTATTCTGTCTCTTGCTACTCAGGGCCTGTGGAGCCACAGCCGCACCTAATAACTTGCTGGAAATGCAGAATCTCAGGGCACACCCCAGACCTGCTGCATTGCCCCCTGCATTTCAACAAGATCCTAGAGTGATTTGTAGATGCATTAACATTTGAGAGGCATGCTCTATTCCAGCCCATCCCTTCCCCAACAGAGTTTGTAGTGTTTCTATCATACGCAAAAGGACTACGCACATCAGAGTGAGTCTGGACTTCCCAGTCTCCAAGCGCTGCACTCCCGAATCTTTGACGTGTTTGCCGAACCCCTGCAATGGGTTTCTACCACAGTTACTAATGAGCAGACCCAGGCTAGCACTCTGTCTTGATTCATACTGTGTCGATCCTCTGTGCTCCAGAGTATTGGGGGAACAATTTTGGGTTGTCACAATGATTGGGTGTGCTATTGATATTTAGTGGGCAGGAGTCAAGGATACTAACTGTCCAGCAATCCATGCGATAGTTCTCTATACAAAGGGTGGTCCCACATTCCACAAAAACTTCAAGTATCCCACCGGGCATTCCTGTAGGTGAAAAATTTGTCTATAATTACCTGAGCCTCGGACTGAACTTCGTTTCACACAGAAATACAAAATATTTCTGCAAGAATGCAGCTACTGTGCAGATCAAGGGAAAAGTTGACTTTGTTTTGATCTGAATTTTGCCAAAAATTGATTATGAATTTCCCAAAGAATCACATTAATAATGGCAACACTATGCCAGGCAATTCAATCACTAATTCAATGCACCTCTGTCAGATTACATGTGTAGCTTTCCCTTTCCCAGTGCAACAGTCTTCATTATGTCTTCTAGGAACAAAATGTATTCCATGTACCAACAGCATGGACATCACCAGGAAGCTTGTAAGAAATAAGGAATCTCAGAGCCACCCAACACATAATGAACAAGAATCTTTTTAACAAGATCCTAGGGGATTTGTATGCACAGTCAAGTTTGGGAAGTGCTGTTCTGGTGTATTTGGGGAAGCACAGTTCCAACGTGGTTGTGCACAAGCATTATATATATATATATATTTTAAAGATTTTATTTATTTATTTGACAGAGAGAGATTACAAGTAGGCAGAGAGGCAGGCAGAGAGAGAGTGGGGAAGCAGGCTCCCTGCTGAGCAGAGAGCCCGACGCGGGGCTTGATCCCAGGACCCTGAGATCAGGACCTGAGCCGAAGGCAGAGGCTTAACCCACTGAGCCACCCAGGCGCCCCAAGCATTATATATTAAGATAAATACTATTAGTTACTTTTAAATTTCTTTTCTATTTTATAATTAATGCATACAGATTTTTTAAATTATGTTTGTACGAAAACTGAAATAGACCCATAAATACAGAGAACAAACAGGTGGTTGTCAACAGGAAGAGGGTCAGGGTATGGACAAAATGCGTGAGGGGAAGTAGGAGGTACAGGTTTCCCATTATGGGATGTGTAAGTCACAGGGATGAGAGGTACAGCATGGGGATTATAGTCAATGGTATTGTAATAACATTGTGTGGTGACAGATGGGAGCTACATTTGTGGTGAGCACAGCATAACATATAAAGCTGCTGAATCACTATGTTGTACACCTGAAACTAAGGTAATATTTGTCAACTATGTTTTTTAAAAAAGTATGTTTGTAGACTATTTTATGTTAAGTAAGGGGGTAAAACAAAATATTTGTTTTATTTTTTTTAAGATTTTATTTATTTATTTGACAGAGAGAGAGATCACAAGTAGGCAGAGAGGCAGGCAGAGAGAGAGGGGGAAGCAGGCTCCCCGCTGAGCAGAGAGCCCAATAGGGGGCTCAATCCCAGGACCCTGAGATCATGACCTGAGCCAAAGGCGGAGGCCTAACCCACTGAGCCACCCAGGCACCCCAATATTTCTTTTGGATAGAGGAAATTGAGTGTGTCAGGACTGAGAGCCACTTAGTTGGGACCTAACCATCTGCCTAGCCATTATCAACTCTCTTTAACCCACAACTACTAGCTGAAGACTTGGAGCCACCCAAATTAGGATATCATCATTGACTGAAATGCCTGTTGCTACCACACATTGACCAGATGGATCCCATTGGATAACCACATCAATCCAAATCAAGGCTAAATCTTAGGGTTCTTTGGAATAGAAACTGTCATTTCCCTAGCCGGCCACCTTCTTTCTCTTGATAATCAGACCTATTAAAAGTTAGCCCCACGTGCTACAAAACTTTCATGTACCAATTTAAGTTTTTCAAATCCCAGTATGTTCTGTTAGTGATTGCACCAGAGTTATGAAGAAGGTACAGACATGATCTAGTGGCATTCAAACTTGAGGATTCTATATGAAACTTTCTGATTTTCCAGAATGATGCACACAACCATATCTAGCCAAATTTTAAAAATACGTTTCCAAACCAAAAGTAAATGACTCGGCAGGGGTGAGATAGGTTAGTGCTCACACTGGTATTATATGTTGTCTTTCCTTGTTATAGCATAAACACTCAGAGAATTGTTCATTTCAATTACGAAAGCCAAATTATGTGATCTTTGTATGAATTATGCCACTGTAAAGAGAATTAGGATTAAATTACCCAATTTCAGCTTCACAGATTATCTAGGAAATCTAATCATTTTCAAATATGGGTTTCTCCCACTACCCAAAAGTAGAGCATCCTATAAAGCCTTTCATAAACCAAAATGGCATAAAAGGAAAAGTATCCCCTGCTTTCTGAAAGTTCATGTTAGTCCATTCTGCTCTTAGGAGAGACTGACATTGTATCAAAAACTAATGATGTACTATACATTGACTAATTGAATTTAAATTTAAAAAAAAAAAGAAAGACTTACATTAGTAGCTGTTTCTATAATGGAAAGAAAATCCAAAGAGGATTTTTGCTTTACCAAAAAACAAAAGCAAAACAGCAAAACCTCTCACCATTTTAATGTAAGGCTTCTGTAGAAGCGAAGTGGAGTAACACAAACTTTCAGAAAGCAGGGGATACATGTTTCGTCATATTTTACATTGTGTATATGAAGCATGCTAGAATTATCACTTGTGCAAAACTCTTTGAGCCTAAGGTATTAATATATTTTAATACAATAATTACTGTACCTTTTGATGCAGTTCCCAGCAGTCAAAACAGAAGTACCCACCTTACCAGTAATATTCCAGTAAATCTTTTATACTGATCACATTATGCAAATTTTTCTTCATTATGTACTTGAAATAATTTTTTTTCCCAGGCATCCTTGCCTGAATCATCTCCAGTCTTGTAACTTGGCTAATAGCATCATCTGTTCCATAGCATGGCCTGTAGACCCTTACTTAGGATAGTTCAGATAGGAAGCAGAAAGGTCAGAATAGGAGTGCTTAGCTATTGTTTTGCCAATTATCAGGACCGTGAATTCAGGCAATATAACAAATTGTGTATTTCACAGTTTCCACACCACCAAAAGAAGAGAGTGGACCAAATGGTCTGTAACTTTCTTTCCAGCTTTAACACGTTGTGACTATATCCAAAGAACACTTGTGTAAATGTATTCTTTAAACTGTATAGCAATTTTTTTCTATTTCCCCTATAATTTTTATTAGTTTTTGTTTCACATAGTAGGCAGCTCTGTCGTTCAGTGCATACATACTTAGGATTTCTATGTCTTCTTGACGGATTTATTGTTTTATCATTATATAACTTCCCTCTTCTGCCTGGTGATGTTCTTTTCTCTAAAGTCTACTTTTTTTTATTTTAATAGAAATATTCTTGCTTTCTTTTTTTATTAACATATAATATATTACTTGTTTTAGGGATACAGGTCTGTGATTCATCAGTCTTACACAATTCACAATGCTCACCATAACACATACAATGTTACAACATTTCTGAATTCATCCTTGATATTCAGTCACTTGGTGATCTTTCAAAGGATTTTAACTGTGAATACTTGGTTATATATGTTCATGGAAAGAAGCAATGTCATTCTCAATACAAAAATCAAGAATGATTCACTTCTGAAAGTAGTATTTTAACTCTTTTACCCTCCTAAGTAAATGGAGTTGAGAAAGGCAGACCAAAAGAAGATGAGTCAGAAGCTCCAGGGCAAAGGAGGGATGCAAACAACAGCGCATTAAAAAATGTGACAGACCTTGTGTGCCTGGGTGATTCAGCCGGTTAAATGTCTGCCTTCCCTTCAAGTTATGATCCCATGGTCCTGGGATCAAGACCCACATCAGTCCCCCAACTCAGCACGGAGTCAGCTTCTCCCTCTGCCTCTGCTCATGTATTCTCTCTTTCTATCTCTCGCTCACTCTTTCTCTCAAATAAATAAATAAATAATCTTTTTTAAAAAAATGTAACAGGCCAAAGGGTGGGGGCAAGAGGAGCTCATGCATGTACAAATAACTTAACTCTAGTGACTTAAATTTGATCAGTCTGAAAGACTGATTTATATAGGTTACAATTTAACTTTTTAATAAAAGCTTTCTTATAATTTTGCTATAATATAAAACAGATTGTAGGTATTTACTAAACAGTCTTTGCAACTTGGCAAAATCTGCCAAAACATATAATGTGTATGACCTTTGATTCAATAGCTCTATTTCTTCAACTCTGTTTAACGGAAATATTGGCACACGTACAGAGAGATAAGTATACAAGGGTGTTCACTGCAGGACTCCTTGTCCTGGAGAAAAATGGGAGAAAACCTACATAAACGACCCACAGCAAGGCAGAGGTCATGTACACTGCACGCTCATTTCATCTTGAAATAATTTCAGACTCTCAGAAAAGTAAAAACAGTAGAATGAACTCCCCAAATGTCAACATTTTATCCCAATTGCTTTATCTTCCCTCCCTCCCTTTCTCTCTCTCCTTCTACTTAGACAAGGTATTGCATTTACTTGCCAAGTATCTTTAGTCTCCTTTAATCTGAAATAGTCCCTTCATCTTCCTTTGTCTTTTATGACTTTGACATTTTTAAGGAGAACAAGTCAATTACTTCGTAAAGTGTCCCTCAATTTGAGTATGGCTGATGTTTCCTTGTGATTAGATTATATAGCCATTTTTTTTTCATTTTAATAAATATATTTCTAATGACATAGTAGCCCTCAGAATATTCTGCTAATGGAAAAGGGGACCAGATTGTCATGGTCATGACAGGAAACAGGTGGCCCACTCAAAGGATTTAACAAAAATTATTTTAAGAAGGGGCTCTTTTCAGAGGTGTGGACAGGGTTAAAGGGACAGAAATGGTTAAGGGAAGCAACATGGGATAGTAATGCACCTTGGTATTAGCAACAGTGGGAAGCTCTACCAGTCTTGAGCTAAAGGAGCAAGAACGGCAGCTAGGCAGGTGCTTCAGCCACAGAGGAACATGGGTTGGGAGAGAGGGTCAAGATTATAAATATCCCAACTTCCTTCTTTACCACTCTCCAATCTCCTACCAGTGTCTCTTTTAGTCAGAACCAACCAGAAGCAAGAGGACAAGGGAGCCAAAGTAATGTAATCCATAGAAGTTAGCTTTCCAGGGCACACTGCAGGGCAGATAAATGTGGAGAACAGATCTCGGGCAGAGGGACAAATAGAGAACAAACAGCACAGGGAGCAAATTCTTAGTGCATAAGGATATGAAACAAAATGTCAACTTGGATTTTTCTCACAGTGCAAAGTTTCACGTAAGGGTCAGGGCTGAAAATAGAAGGCACTAAGCATTTCATGTTTTATGTACACAAAGCAGTCAAAACTGGGGTCACCTTCCTTCCCACAGACTTTACAGAAACAAAAATGTACAACAAGTCCTACTACCACCCACCACATGACCTTCCTCCAGTCCACATAAAAAGAGACTGAGAGGGGAGGAGGTCACCAGGCTTACAATAGCAATTCATAAAAAGAGTCTATTCCCTCAACTCCCTTGCAAGAGACAGAGAGAGAGAGAACGTTGCTTCCCCTCCCCTAGGAAAAGGTAGACAATCTCTAGTGAGGCTTCAACAGAACTGCCTCTAAAGACTGGGAGAGACTGCAGGAAGAGTTTGGTAACTTGTTCCTCATCTGCATGTCTGGTTGGCCAGCAGATCTAATGATCTGCTCTGTGCTCCCCACATAGGACCAGCAGATCTAATGGTCTCCCTGCATAGGAGAGAACTGGAGAAAGATAGCAAGTGGCCAGCGACAGGAGGTACCGGGTAGAAAGAAAGTCAGAACTGCTCCCATCCCCATCAAGTTCTTGATTTCTGACCGAGATGGAAGAAGGGATCCCACATGTGTCTACCAGCCTTAGAGAGAGATTGAGCAAGCAGCTGAGACTGGAAGAACTCTTCTTAGAACCACAATAGTTGGGTGTTGCATGGGGAGAGAGGTGTGCCCTATTAAAGAATGAGAAAGGACGCCATCCTTGGCTGGAATAGGTAACTAAATATGACAAAGGACTACTGATGCCCATGAAGGCTGGATGGAAGGAAGCCTCTTTTGCAAGGAGCATACTAATACTTCTACTGCCTTCATCAAGCTCATAAGTAGTAGAATAGCAGATATGGCCAACCAAGAAAAGGCTGCAGGCAAGTTTCCTACCCCGACCCCCACACAGACAGAGCAGTTGGAACCCACACAGATCTGGCCTTCACTGGTGTTCAGGGAAGGAAATTCCCTCTAAATTGCATTTAAGACTAAAGTCTTAAAAAATATAGAATCATAAATATTTAAAGGAAATCATTCTAATAACTGAAAGTAACAGGAAATTTATGGAAAGGGACTGAAATTTCATTAAGGAACCTACATACCACCCAACAAGAAAGAGAAGTTTAAAACATACATAGTTGGGGAGAAGTCATTTTTTAAAAATTAAATCATTTCATATTTATGTTTCAATGAATTGTACTCCTCTGCAATTACCATCATATTTAAAAAGTCAGATACATATGTGCAAATAAAAAAAATTTGTTGGGGCACATAATCAAATTGTTAATGGCAATTACATACATGAAAGAAAGTGAGATTATGGAAAGCATAAGGAGTGACAATAATTTATCCTATCATCCTTCTTTGGTGTTTGAAACTTATATGTGTATTTGTGTATTATATATAGAATCATTACAAGGGGGGAATAGAGCTTTCTTGCATGTTCTCTATGAGGCACCGTCAACTTTTCAAGTGTTAGTAATATATGGTGAGGGTCACAGAGGCTGACATGTGCAAATCCTTTATCATAAGACCTGGCACACAAGATGCTCACTTAGTTCCCTCTTCTTGGTCCTCCCACCACACCTACATCATTAACAACTTATACTAAGTGTGATAGCCCAAAAATCATTTTGTGTTTAAAAGGAAAATGCTATACATACTGCAAATGCAATTATTAGCTTATTCTTTCTTTGTTTTTTTATTCCAGAGTGCGCACACACACAAGGGAGAGAGAGAGAACACATAAGCCGTGGGGGTGGGGGGGTGGGGGGGTGGAGAGCAGAAGGAAAGAGAAACAGAATCCCCCCCACTGATCAGGGGAGTCCAACGGACCCTGGGATCATGACCTGAGCAGAAGGCAAACACTTAACAAACAGCCACTCAGGCATCTTTCTTTCTTTTTAAAAACCAGTATTAAATGTGTTCTTTATAAATGAACTCAGCTTTTTTTTTTTCCAGTGTTTTCAATAGTTTTATACTTAATTCTTCTCAGGTTCCTTTTACAGTCCTCAAAAATGTGTTTCCACTTAACATGAACACATCTATGACTCAACTTACTTTTCTTACTCTGCTTGGTTCTGTCAGAACTATATCCAGATGGACCTCTCCTGCTGAGCACCTCTAATATGCCTCTCAGAAAAGCACATAAGTGCCACCTGGGTGATTCAGTTAAGTGTCCGACTCTTGGTTTCAGCTCAGGTCATGACCTCAGTGTCCTGGGAGAGGTTCCATGTCAGATTCCACATTCAGTGCAGAGTCTGCTTCAAGATTCTCTCTCTCTTCCTCTGCCACTCCCCCCACAGCTCGCTCTCTCTCTCTCTCTCTCTAAAATAAATAAATAAATCTTATTTCTAAGGAAAGTAAAGAAAAGCTCACGTCCAATCCTGAAGGTAAGAACATATCGGAAAACCTCAGCAGCATCTCCCTGTACTACCCTCTCCCATTACCTCCTCGGCTCACCCCTGGTCCAATTCCTGGCTCACATGTAGTACTTGGCCTGCTAAGATGGCAACGCCACTGATGACCCCTGGTTTCCCATCCTTTTTTCGGTCTACATTTGCAATATCTTACTATGTATCAGAGCTATATTTGGGATTAGAGGATAACAATGGTTAAAATACAGCCCTGCTGGCCACACACCAAAGCCACAACCTTCCCACTGTTTACCAATCTCAGGTCAGCCAAGTCCTCTCTTCCAATTTTAGCATAAATATCACCCCTGTAAGTCTTTTTCATTTCAAAAGCAACTATCATGATGATGTTTGCTATTAATATTATACTTTAAGTTGGTTGGCCCAAAAAGAAATCTAAGGTATAGTTCACTTTCATATTTTCTGTCTACGATAACCTACCTCTCTGGGTCATAAAATGTTAACAGAGTAACCTTAATCCTAGGTGAAAGCTGTTAATGATAATGTTTGCAAGATGTTTATTTAACATAACAAAACCAGACTGGAGAAGACTGTTATGGGCTTAAGTCTGCTTTGCAGGTGAACTTCTAGGGTAGGTAAAGATCCTCATGGGCTGTGAATGCAACATAACCCTCACCTTTCTATTCCTCTACTGCCTGTAACTCTAACCTCCCTGGAATACTGCAAAACAGGTGAGGGACTTTAGTTTGAAATTCCTGATTCCTGATTTACTGGGATTGTCCCAGGGCTCGGCTCCTTTGTGCTTTTGAGTGAAGTTAATACTAATTTAGCAATTCAGTTACGAGCATATCTTTAATCAACTTTTTGTTAATTCCTCTCTTATCAAAATACAGCTTTCGATAGAATCGGTTCTCTACACTTAGTTTCTTGCATTTGGAAGGAAAAGAAACACAATTTCAATGAAAACAATTTAGAGGCTAGAAAATAAGGGAAATTAATAAACCTTCAGCATGTGAAACTCATCTCTGAATCTGGCTGTCAGGATGAACTCAAATACTACGTCTGCTAGGAGAATATTGTAGGTCATCTTTAGAATCATGTTGGAATAAATTCAACATTCAAATTTGATATTTCAAGATCTTGGATAGTAGGGTTCCTGGACTTTTTTTTTTAACAAGAAATTGATCACCAAAAATAAAAGGAATATGGTCTGCTATCATGTTGACTTAAAACTAAAACCAAAAAGCTTATACTTAGGTAGGGTGTAACGGCAAGTGAAATTGATGTGTTGTTTTAAAACCAGTGCTCCTTTTAAATCTTCAGAACCTGTTCCCTCCATTCCCTGCTCAGCTTGAAGCTGACTCCTTACCCCTCTTTTCTCCCTCCCACTCAAGTCACATTCCTTTTAAGTATAAACTCACTCAACTCTTATCCCTCAAGCAACTTCACACCAAACTGTTCTTTAACAATATTTCAATCCAGCCAGAACCAAATTTCAAGAGAAAGAATGTGACTTCAAGCCAGAACCCTGTCTTTTTATAGAACAGAGTGGAATCCATGGCTATTTGACTGGTACTGTAGCCAGTGTGTAGCCGGTGTCATGTGCATGAGAGCTTAATAAGACAATTTGATGATGAAATACCCTCCCTGGGCAAGAAAGCCACAAGGAAATTCCAGAGAAAGGAGCAGGGCCAAATCCTGCAACAAACTGAATTTAACCTGCCAAATCATAACGTGTGATTGATAAGAGCGAACAAAAAAAAAAGAAGAAGAAAAGGCAAAAAAGTTAATCCTTAGGCACTATACTCATGATACTCAATTATAGTTTGGAAAATAGATATAATAAAATATACCAAAAGATTAATGCTTATAAAACTGTTAGCCTTTTCAACACCTATTGCACTTATGCTAATATGTCTGATAAGGCATCAAATAGAGGCCTTTGTTCATTGATAGTTTAAATTACAAATGTAACATCCTGCAGAATTATGCATTAACAAATACAGTTGGCCATTTTAATATTCATAGACAAAATATACAGGCTACTGCTTCTTTTGACCCCTATAAAAATACTCTCTTGGTTTGGAAGTATCACTTATTGACTGTATCCTTGATTTGTAACTTTTATTTTTTATTTTTTATTTTTTTAAGATTTTATTTATTTATTTGACAGACAGAGATCACAAGTAGGAAGAGAGGCAGGCAGAGAGAGGGGAGGAAGCAGGCTCCCTGCTGAGCAGAGAGTCCGATGTGGGGCTCGATCCCAGGACCCTGAGATCATGACCCGAGCTGAAAGCAGAGGCTTTAACCCACTGAGCCACCCAGGCACCCTGATTTGTAACTTTTAAAGAAATTATAGAAAACAAGAGAAGTCCCAAAAGAACAAAAGGAGATGGAAAACTGCCAGGTATGGTTCTAAACTTTCAAATGGGTAAGAGTTGGATTCCACAAGCTCTAGACAAGTGCTATCTAATGGAAATATTATAGCCACACGTAAAAATGTTAAAAAGAACTAAGTGAAATTAATGTTAATGGTACATTTCATTTAACTCAATATATCAAAAACATTATCATTTCCTCATATAATAAACATTAAAAAATTATTAATGAGATTTTTTAAATCCTTCTGGTATATTTTCAAAATCTGATGTGTGTTTTATACTTACGCCCCATTTGAATTTGGACCAGCCACATTTCGAGTGCTCTATAGCCACCTGTGGCTAATATTGGACTGTGCAGCTACTGACCTGTAGGCCACTGACCCCAGCACAGTTTGGAAACTGATTGTACCTTGGCAAAGCCTGAGGCAAAAGCATATGTACTACTACTTTATCAAAGGTACAACCCCATGAGGCGCAAAGAGGTAAGGCAGGAGCGTGGCAGAGAAGGAAGACCACAGAGTTGGCCACTACTTGGAATCAAGAACAATTATTCCATGTCACACAATCATCTTCTGAGACATGTAAGCTTGGGTGTCTCAGCAGGAGAAGGAAGAATTTATCAGCTAGCTTCCATCTCACTTTAACCAAAGTTCACTTCACAGGACATTCACGCCCCCACACTTTCAGGTTGCATGTAATGCGATGCCAGTTCAGCAACTCACACCTCCCAGGCTTTGGGGAAAGCCCAGAGCAGCAAGCAAGTCCGGCACAGCAGGGGCAGGAAGCAGGGCACTGTTGGGCTGTGCCCGCGTGAAGCTAGTTGCCATAGCAGCTGGGGAAAACAAGTGGCCAAGGACCCTAGAGACAGCAGTGCCGTGAGGATGTGAGGTGGTGGATAAGAAATGCCTGATGCAACTGAAAAAATGAAAAAATAATAAATGACTAAGAGTCCCCACTGGAGCACCCAGACTGAGTCACATCAAACTGCATTTAGACTCTGCTTTGCTTAAAGACACCAGATGTGTCGATCATGTTATGACTTGCCTGGATCTTCACATGGTCCATCTAGTCTTCAAATCTGGTGTAGTTCAATTACTTCCTACCAACCAAGCTCTGCTCTGGGTATTCCCCAAAGTCAAGTTTTATAAGGAAAGAATTTAAAGGTCAGCAGCCCAATAACCTATGTTCCAAAAGCCTTGCCCTAACTCTTCTCAGATCCTAGGCACCAGTTCTGGTGACTGGGTCCCTGCACTGTTACTTAAATCCAACCCTTTTTCCCTCTACTTTCCTCCTCTTTCCCATGGTGCTGGAAACCAATGTCACCAGGTTCCACTGGCCTAAGGCTAGGCTTGTTCTACCTGCCTCCTTCCCTTCATTGCTTCGTATTTCTAAATCTTTGTTCCCCAGGGCACGGACCTGCCTGGAAACCAGATGACATGCCTTATTGGGTCTTCCTAGCAGAGATGTCCCCCCTCACTCCAGTGTGTCCCTGTCACTCTCATCTCCACAAATTGCCTTCCTCCAGCATTGCTGGATTTCCCATACTACTTGCAGTTTGAGCTACCCCCCAACTCCATCCTCCCCACCCAACACCCCTCAAATATTCATTCTACCTTAAAAGGACATCTGGTCTCCAGAGTTCAAAGATCGGTCTTTGGTCTTTCCCAGCTAGGGCCTTCTCATGGAGTTTCTGCTCACCATCCTGCAATTTGCATATCCCTTCTTCTGAACAGACACTGCCTTGTGCCAAGGTTCATGGTTTGGTGAGCAAAAACTCCCTTGTGCAAGTTACCAGCAACCCAACTCACATTTGGCTTCACTTTTGCTACCTGGAGCACATTTCCCCCAAACTCTTCTAAAAACTTGCTTCTTCTAGTCTCTGCTTAAGTGTTCTCCCTCAGAGAAGCTCTCCAGCCAACCATTCTAAAATAGGCTTTTATTACCATCTCACATTACCCTCAAAGCACTTGTCATTATTTGTATATTATATATCCATTTGCTTATTTACTTATTTGTCCTCCTCTTCAGACTATCAGCTCCACCGAAGCCAAAACTACCACTGTGTATCCAGTCCCCTTCCTGAGCCAAAGTAAATATTTGTTGAATGAAAGAATAGATGAATGATCTATTTATCTAACAATCAAGCTCCTTATATTAAAAATTAAGGGAATAACACAGACCGGGGAACAGGATTACAAAGAAGTCAGACATGCAACATAATACATAAAACAATGGTTTACAACACTAAAAATGGGCAGGGTTTGGGGCAAACTAAAAAAAGTCTATAATTCCCAAAGACATTCAAATTCAAATTTCAAACATACCCTACTGCCCCAACAGAACTCACCCTGGACTCAGCGTCTTGCCAAAACTGCTGGACTTCTTTCCAACTGCCACAACTTGATGGCCAGCTTGTAGACCAAATCCGGGACCTGATGGATATAGTGCCCTCTTTAGTATCTTATAATCAATCACCTGGTTGGCAAATTTTTCTGGAATTTTACTCCCATGACTTTGCATATAGTTTTCCCTCAACTCCTTTCACATCTCTTTTCCACCTCCACTTTGTTAATTCCAATTCCCCCTCCTCAAGGAGCCTTGTGTGCCAAGCCCACCCCTCCCCCTCCTGTGCTCCCATGATGCTCTGCACTCCTGCCCATCTGTTTGCCTCCACACCAGACTTCCCTTAAGGGAAAGGTCTGAGGCTTGTGCCCTGCTATGTCCTTGGTGCCTGGCACAGTACTTGCCATAAATTAGAATTGAAAACATTTACCAAATGAAAAAATGACTCTGCTGTAGGGATTCTTGGCTGGTTGAACCACATTCCTATAGAAAGGTCAAGAATGGATCCACATACGGATGAAGGCTCTGTCCTATTCAATATCCTTTATGAATAACTCCGCCCAAGGCAAGTTCTGCTCTGACATGTGAAGCAGACAAAGCTGGGAAAGAGAGTCTGTGTATTGGGAAATGGCCAAAGGAAAGGAGATAAGAGATTGTGGCTGTAATGAGTGTGGGTTGAGGCCTCGATTTTGCAAACCAGCTTTAAATATTTTCATAGGGGTTGGTGTATTGGATTTGTGGAAGAGTGTGGGGGAAGAGGTGTGGTTCAAGGTAGGAATGTGCATCTGTGTATTGGATTCACTTACTGGTGGTTTTACAAGCCTGAGCCTGGAGCAGTTCCAGCTGTTTCACTTTTCCTTTGTCAGAGAGCCTAGAAGTGCTATTTTAAAAGTAGCATTGCTGACAGGAGTCTATAAATTAATCTGTGTGTACCTTTCTCACCCAAGTTCTCGATTTATAACACCCTCAGTTAGAATAGAGCCTCCTCTCTTTCCTCATCATACGCATACAAATACAACTGGTTCATTCTCCCCTTTGAGCATACTATTTATTTTTTTCTTGAATTTGATACCAGTGCTAAATGTCTGCTGAAGTGTAGGAAAGCAGATTGGATATAAATTGGGTCAAGGAACCCACATATTTTAGATGATGGCCAAACTTCTAATGCTGTTTCTTAAATCTACCCAGTGGAACCCTTCAGGGTTCCTCCCTAGCTCGTTGTCTAATGAATGCTTCCCTCTAGCAATCAAACCTGTTAATAACTAGTAAAATCCCCCATGAATGCTTACTCCAGAAAATTATAAAATTTGGGATGCTATATGTGTATAACCATATTTAATTTTCACAGCAACCTACTGAGATATGGGTCCTTGTAGCAAAACATGGAGGTACCCCACATATCCACTACACCCACATTGTCTATTCTCTGGAGAGGGGAAGAGACTGGAAATAGAGTGTCTAATTGATCATGCTTACATGATGATGGCTCCATAAAAATCCCTAAAGTACTGGGTTTCAAGAGCTTCCTGGATGGGAAACAACGTATCTACTTGCTGGAAAGGGTGACACATCCCAACTCCACAGAGACAAAACTCCTGCACTCAGAATCCTTCCACACCTCACCTTGTAGATCCCTTCATCTGGCTATTCCTTGGTTTCCTTTATAGTATCTTCATTATGTAATAAACTGGTAAATGTCAAGTGTTTCCCTGAGTTCTGAGTTGTTCTGGCAAATGATCAACTCCAAGGGGGGTACTGTGGGAACCTCTTTTGTAACCAAATTACAGAGAAGTTGTGGGTAACCTGGGAACTTACTACTTGCTATTGGCATTTGAAATTGAGGGCAGTCTTGTGGGATGAGGCCTTAACCTGTGGGGTCTGCACTTTGGCAAGTCAGAATTAAATTGAATTAAACTGAAGAACATCTAGCTGATGTCACAGAGAATTGTCTGATGTGTGGGGAAAAAAGACCCACATATTCAGTGTCATAAAAAGAAAGACACAGAGAGCTTTTCCCTATACTGCTAATGAACTTTGCCTACTAAATTCACACCCTTGTTTAATCTTCTCCTCTTGAGTGTGAGGTAAACTCAGGGACTAACTTCTATTACACAGAACACAGCAGAAGTGATGGGATGTCACCTTCAAGCTTCCCTTAGGGATGCTTTTCTCACTTGTTCTCTCACTCTCTCCCGTACCATGTGTCATAGACTGAAATGTGTCTCTCCCAAAATCCATATGTTGAAGCTCTGACCCTCAATGTGATGATATCTGGAGATGGGGTCTCTA
The DNA here is from genome assembly GCF_963455335.1 of Martes martes. NCBI lineage: Eukaryota > Metazoa > Chordata > Mammalia > Carnivora > Mustelidae > Martes > Martes martes. The sequence goes on from NC_137888.1 coordinate 137,526,849, forward strand.
GAGAGGTAATTAGGTTCAAGTGAGGACATAAGGGTTGGTGTCCTTATAAGAAGAGGAGGAGACATCAGAATTCTTTATTTCTCCACACATGCACAGAATAAAGGCCACGTAAAGACACGGTGAGAAGGCAACTGTCTAAACGCCAGGAGAGCTCTCATCTGAAACTAAAATTGCCAAGACCTTGATTATGGACTTCTAGTCTCCATAACTGAGAAAATAAATGTCTGCCATTTAAGCCACCCAGTCTGTGGTATTTTGTTACGGCAGCCTAGGTAGACTAATACACCATGTCATGAGGTAGTCCTGTGAAGAGACCCACACGGCCAGGAACCAAAGCTTTTCAACAATCACATGAGTGGATTTGGAAGCAAATCTCCCTTAGTCAAACCTTCATATGAGACCATACTTCTAGCTGATCGTTTGAGTGTCAACTTGAGCCAGAGGCACACAGCTATGCTGCACCTAGATTTCTGACCCACATAAACTGTAAGATAACAAATGTTTATTGTCATAAGCTAAAGAATATTTGGCAGTAATTTGTTATGTAACAATAGATAACTGATAGTTATGTTATTTGTAACATTGTATCACATATAATAACATGTAGTGTCAAGAGATTAGGTAGATAAAGTGACTAACCAGAAAGTCAGCCCCAAGTGCATTGCCTGGAAAAAAAAAAAAAAGGAAGAGTCAGAGCAGCGAATTGGGAATTCTAGTGTGCCGTCAAATAAAATAGACATTAAGGAGGCAAAAATAAGGAACACACAACTGGCCGGGCAAGTGAGAAGCCATCTTTATATAAATTCCAGACAAAGGGGCGCCTGGGTGGCTCAGTGGGTTAAGCCGCTGCCTTCGGCTCGGGTCATGATCTCAGGGTCCTGGGATCGAGTCCCACATCAGGCTCCCTGCTCAGCAGGGGAGCCTGCTTCCCCCTCTCTCTCTGCCTGCCTCTCTGTCTACTCTCTGCCCGCCTCTCTGTCTACTTGTGATCTCTGTCAAATAAATAAATAAAATTTAAAAAAAAAAAATTTTTTTTAAATTAAATTCCAGACAAGGGGTCCCTGCCTGGGATTGGATTTGTGTATGCTTTAGTCCAAAATGTTTACTTCCAATATCCACAACAAATAGGTAAGGTGGTGTCTTAGCTTGGGTTGCCCCAGAAACAGACTCTGAGACAAGGATTCAAGTAAAAGTAGTTAATTTGTAGGTGATCCAAAAAAAAACAAAAACAAAAAACCGCTAGTGGAGAAGAGAAGTAAGGGAGGAAAGAGAAGAAAGTCAATGTCATATTCTGTTCAGACTGCTATAACAAAACACCATATACTGGGTAGCTTATAAACAACAAACATATATTCCTCATAGTGCTGGAGGCTAGTCTAAGACCAAGGCCCAGGCAAATTTGGTCTGGTGAGGGCCCCCTTTCTGGTTCCTAGATGGTGCCTTCTAGCCATTATTCACAAGGCAGAAAGAGCTAGTAAATTCTATGGGGTGTCTTTCATTAAGTGCAGTAATCCCATTCCCAAGGACTCTACCCTCATGATCTAAGCACTTTTCAAAGGCCCACCTCCTAATGCCATTACACTGGGCATTGGGTTTCTTTTTCTTTTTTTTTTTTTTTAAGATTGTATTTATTTATTTGAGAGAGAGTGAGCAAGCAAGAGAGAGAGAATACGAGTGGGGGGAGCTGCAGAGGGAAAGGGAGAAGTAGAAGAATCCCCACTGAGCAGAGAGCCCAACACAGTATTTGATGATGGGACTCCAGGATCATGACCTGAGCCAAAGGCAGATGCTTAACCGACTGAGCTACCCAGGCACCCCAAGCATTAGGTTTCAGCATATTAATTTTGGGGTGGGAGGGAAGGTACACATAAATGTTTGGCATAGAGTAACCAATAATGAATATGTTATCATGCAAGTTGTGACTGTGGGCAACTGAACTTCAATGCCACAGGGGTACTCTGGGAGACAAAATGGAACATAGATCTCAGAGTTACCCAAGCCAGGAATATCCCCATCAAATCCTGTCTGCCACCAGTTGAGGGACGGAGGGGCATGAATTCCCAGTACCTCTTGCCTGTAAAGACATGCATACGCTAGTAATGGGAAGTTAACTTGTGTGTGTGGATATAATCATTGCCAAGGGGCTTACCATTTCCCCACTGATTCAAAGGTTTTCCTTTGTCATTATTAACCACTTATTTATTCTGTTTCAGGGATTTATATGTCTATTCTGACTCCTTTGTCAAGACTGCACATTTTTAAACTTTAAATATGTTTAAGATATGGTGGAATAAGTTTCACCTCTGTATTCTTTTTCAGAGAATTTCTGGATTTTCAATCTTCATGTTTATTCTTTTAAACAAACAAGGATTTTTTTTCAAGGCCCCTCTGTTTCAAAAGTTTCTTGGGATTTTATATGGCATTCTATTATATTCACATATTACCATTATTATTTGTGAAGATTTTATTTATTTGACAGAAAGAGAGAGTGAGAGCACACAAGCAGTGGGAGCAGCAGGAGAGAGAGAAGCAGGCTCCCCACTGAACAGGGAGCCCCATGTGGGGCTCGATCCCAGGACCCTGGGATCATGACCTGAGCTGAAGGCAGACACTTAACTGACTGAGCCAACCAGGTGCCCCTCACATATTACTTTGTAAGGAATTGGTATCTTTTCAATTTTGAGACACTGGGAGCATCTCCTACATATAGACCCCCTGAAGTAGCCTATAATTTTGTAAGTAGCAACTACATACAGTCTATTTAAATGAAATCATTGAAAATTATTATCATGAAAACCTGTTGAAATAAACATAGCTGTTTGGCTTTTTAAGAGATTTGAAATATAGTGTTTGAATTCAAATGAATTCAGTCTCACTCTTGCATTAAATTTTGATTTGAGTCAGAGACCTTTGAGAATTTACTAGCTTCTCTGAACCTTAGTTCTCTCACCTGTAAAATGGACACAATAATTCCTACTATAGTTGGTAGTTACGAGACAAAGTATGCCAAACACAGAGATAATTCTTTGATTTTTTTTTTAGGTCTAAACTGCCATTATTTGGTGATGGCAACTGTGCCAAAGGATTACTTAAACAAAATTAGTAATATCACATAAAATCAATATTTGTGTAAGCTATAGACTGAATATTTGTCTCCCTCAAACTCACATGTTAAGTACTAACACTAACTAACTAACTTAACACATGTTAAGTACTAATACCAGTGGTGGTATTAGAAGGTGGGGCCTCTGGGAGTTGAATGGATTATGGACCCTTATAAAAGAAAAGACCCCAGAGGGCTCCCTTGTCCCTTTCACCATGTGAGGACATGGTAAGAAGATAATTGTTTATGAACCAGGAAGTAAGTCCTCAACAGACACTGAATCTGCTAGCGCCTTGCCCTTGGACTTCCAAGCATCCAGAACTGTGAGAAATAAATTTGTATTCTTTATGAGCCACACGGTCTGTGACATTCTGTTATAGCAGCCCAAACAGACTAACATAACATCCTTAGGACAAAAAGCTCGACAGTGCCTACCAGTATCGAAATACTTAATCTATGAGACATTGTACAAACAAGTATTTCTTACAACTTTCCTTAACATTCCAATGCTAAAATAATATTAAAAACCTAAAGTTGTTGATACTCTTTGTGGAAAACCCAAAAGACTCCACCCCAAAATTGCTAGAACTCATACAGGAATTCATCAAAGCGGCAGGAATAAAATCAATGCGCAGAAATCAGTTGTACTTCTATACACTAACAATGAGACAAGAGAGAAAGAAATTAAGGAGTCGATCCCATTTATAATTGCACTGAAAACCGTAAGATACCTAGGAATAAACCTAACCAAAGCAGCAAAGTATCTGTACTCAGAAAACTACAGAATACTCATTAAAGAAATTGAGGAAGGGACCCCTTGGTGGCTCAGTGATTAAATGGCTGCCTTCATCTGAGGTCATGATCCCAGCTCCTAGGATCAAGTCCCATATTAGGATCCCTGCTCAGGGATCTCATATTGAGATCTTCTTCTCTAGCCTCCCTGTGCTTGTGTTCCTTCTCTCGCTATCTCTCTCTATCATAAATAGATAAAATCTTTAAGAAAGAAAGAAATTGAGGACAACACAATGAAATGTTCCAGGGGCGCCTGGGTGGCTCAGTCATGAAGCCTCTGCCCTCTGCTCAGGTCATGATCCCAGGGTCCTGGGATCCAGCCTCACATTGGGCTTCCTGTTCGTCCAGGAGCCTGCTTCTCCCTCTCCAGCTCCCTTGTGCATGTGCTCCCTCTCTTGCTATCTCTCTCTGTCATAAATAAAATAAAATCTTAAAAAGAAAAGAAAAGGAAAGGAAAGGAAAGGAAAGGAAAGGAAAGGAAAGGAAAGGAAAACACTCCATGCTCATGGATGGGAAGAACAAATGTTGTTAAAATATCTATGCTACCTAGAGCAATCTATACATTCCATGCAGTCTCTACCGGAACACCCTTTTCTTCACAGAGCTAGAATAAATAATCCTAAAATTTGTATGGAAACAGAAAAGACCCCAGGTAGCCAAAGGAATGTTGAAAAAGAAAACAAAGCTAGTGGCATCTCAATGCCAGACTTCAAGCTCTATTACAAAGCTGTCATCATCAAGACAGTATGGTACTGGCACAAAAACAGACACACAAATCAATGGAACAGAAGAGAGAGCCCAGAAATGGATCCTCAACTCTATGGTCAACTAATCTTCGACAAAGCAGGAAAGAAGATCCAATGAACAAAAGACAGTCTCTTCAACAAATAGTGTTGGGAAAATAGGACAGCCACATGCAGAAAAATGAAACTGGACCATGTCCATACACCACACACAAAAATAGATTCAAAATGGATGAAGGCCTCAGTGTGAGACAGGATTCCATCAAAATCCTAGAGAGCCTAGGCAGCCACCTCTGGACTTTGGCCACAGTAACTTCTTGCTAGACACGTCTCCAAAGGCAAGGGAAATAAAGAAAAAAAAATGAACTATTGGGACTTCATCAAAATAAAAAGTTTTTTCACAGCAAAGGAAACAGTCTACAAAACCAAAAGACCACCAAAGAATGGGAGAAGAGATTTGCAAATGTCTTATCAGATTAAGGGCTAGTATCCAAAGTCTATAAAGAACTTATCAGACTCAACACCCAAAGAACAAATAATCCAATCAAGAAATGGGCAGAAGACAGGAACAGGCATTTCTCCAAAGAAGACCTACAAATGGCCAAGGGACACAGGAGAAAATGTTCCACATCACTGAGCCTCAGGGAAATACAAATTAAAACCACAATAAGATACCACCTCATACCTGTCAGAATGGCTAAATTAACAAGTCAGGCAATGACAGGTGTTGACAAGGATGCAGAGAAAGGGGAACCCTCTTTGGGGATTGGTGGAAATGCAAGCTGGTGTAGCCACTCTGTAAATAGAGTTACCCAGGACCCAGCAATTTCACTACTAATATTTACACCAAAGATACAAATGTAATGATCCTGTACCCCAATGTTTATAGCAGCAATATTCACAATAGCCAAACTGTGGAAAGAGCCCAGATATCCATCAAAAGATGAATGGATAAAGAAGATGTGGTACATATATACAATGGAATACTGCCCAGTCATCAGAAAAAAAAAAAAAAGAAAAGAAAAGAAATCTTGCTGCTTGCAATGATGTGGACGGAACTAGAGGGTATCATTCCAGGCAAAATAAGTCAATCAGAGAAAGACAATTATCATACGATCTCACTCATGCGTGGAAATTAAGAAACAAAACAGAGGATCATAAGGGTAGAGAGGGAAAAACAAAATAAGATGAAAACAGAGTGGGAGGGGGGCACCTGGGTGGCTCAGTGGGTTAAGCCTCTGCCTTTCGCTGAGATCATGATCTCAGGGTCCTGGGATCAAGCCCCACATCGGGCTCTCTGCTCAGCAGGGAGCCTGCTTCCTCCTCTCTCTCTGCCTGCCTCTCTGCCTACTTGTGATCTCTGTCAAATAAATAAATAAAATCTTAAAAAAAAAAAAAGAGAGAGGGAGGCAAACCATAAGAGACTCTTAACTATAGGAATCAAACTGAGGGTTGCTAGAGGGGAGAGGGTGGAGAGACAGGGTAACTGGGTGATGGGCATTAAGGAGGGCATGTGATGTAATGTGAACTGGATGTTATTTACAACTGATGAATCACTGACGTCTACCTCTGAATCTAATAATACATAACGTCTTGGGGAGCCTGGGTGGCTCAGTCATTGAGTGTCTGCCTTTGCCTTAGGTGATGATCCCAGGGTCCTGGGATCAAGCCCAGCATTGGGCTCCCTGCTCAGCGGGAAGCCTGCTTCTCCCTCTTCCACTCCCCCTGCTTGTGTTCCCTCTCTCACTGTCTCTCTCTCTGTCAAATAAATAAATAAATAATCTTTTTAAAAAAATACATTACATCTTAATTAGTCAAATTTAAATTAAAAATTTTTTAATTAAAAAACATACACACACAAAAAAAACCCTAATGTCATTTTCATCATATCCAATAAAAAATTGTTATTTCTTCAAAGCTGCTTTTTCTATAAAGCTTTCTTTTTTTGTTATTAACATATATTATTTGTTTCAGGGGTACAGGTCTGTGATTCATCAGTCTTACACAACACACAGTGCTCACCACAATACACACCCTCCCCAATATCCATCACCCAGCTATCCCATCCCCTTCCCCCCTCCCCTCCAGCAACCTCTAGTTCCATCCCCACCATTGCAAATGGCAAGATCTCAATTTTTTTCATGGCTGCTTAATATTCCATTGTATAAAAATACCACACCTTTTTAATCCATTCACCTGTCGATGGACATCTGGGCTCTTCCCATAGTTTGGCTATTTGAACATTAAAGCTTTCATTATTAAAGCTGTTATACAGAAAATAAATAAATAATGAAAATGGTGAAAATTTATATAAATAAGTTGGCATCATTTGGCAAAAATGAGCTTTGCATGTGAAAAAACAAAATAACAGAAAATGGAGCAATAGCTTTCCAAATTTTTAATTTTTAAATTATAAAACTGCACTAGCACAGACAAAATTTATCAATATATGAACTAAAGGATGGAAGCACCCTTTTTTTTGTAGGAGTTTACTTCTGGAAAACTCAAAGCTAGAGACAAAATTTAAATTCATGAAGAACTGCCAAACAAGCGAAGCAGGGCTAATTGGCCAAAAATAAATAAACTGACTCCAAATATGTGATAAATGAACAGAAACACCACATTCCTGTAAGTATCCCAGGGTTCATAAAAATAGCTCAAAACCTCTGAAAATCTCTGATATGTAGACACAAATATTTAAGACACTTAAATATTTGCAAAACTGTCATATCATGCACAAAATTACCAATATGTGACAAACTTCTATGATTGGGAATATTTATTTTTGACCTATTTGTTGTTTCAGTCAATTTCCCTATAACCTCCACTATAGTCTGACACATGGTAGATGTTTGACAAATGTTAGTTGTCTTCTATTCATTAGCATGCCTTCAGCATTATTAAAGGAAGAACATGCTAACAAAGATTTCTGAGACCTACCTTCAAGTTCAAACCATCTCCAAATAGGCCCTATTGGTAAAAAGCCCAATTACGGGAATGGCGTCTGGGTTGGTTAAGCGACCAGCTCTTGATCTCATCTCAGGTGATGATCTCTGTGTCATGAGATCAAGCCCTGTGACAGGTGCCACACTGGGCATAAAGCCTGCTTAAGAGTCTCTCCCTCTCTCTCTGCCCTCCCCCTCCCACACTCCCTCATCTGGCTTGCCTACATATACTCTCTCTAACAAAAAATAAAATAGAAAGAAAAAGAAAATAGAAGCCCAATTATAGGAAATCAAACAGGAGGTTGTTATGAAGTGCTTTGGGGCATTTTTTAAATGATTTATTTTATTTATTTATTTATTTATTTATTTATTTATTTATTTGAGAGAGCATGAACAGGGAGAGGGGCAGAATGAGAGAGACAAACAGACTCCCCACTGAACATGGAGGCTGAAGTGGGCTCAATCCCAGGACCTTGAGACTATAACCTGAGCTGAAATCAGATGAGGTCCAACGTTCAACTGACTCAGCCACTCAGGTGACCCTATGCTTTGGGGTTTTTAATGCTAGAAAAGAGTAAGGAAGAGGTAGATATTGGAAAGAGTCAACCAATGCATCAAATTAATAAGATGTAGGAGGTCCAGAAGCTGTGCTTGGAACATGCAGACAAAATGGAATAGCTCAGAAGCTCCACCTGTGAATGCTGAGTATCTATTGAGGCACTCTTTTTACCAAGCCAGATAAAAACCAGAGATGAATCCTTACTGTGGTCAGAAAAGACTGGCCAAAGCATACCAGAAGCCTCCGATCTCTAACACATGTGTAACCCTACAATGGAAAAAGATGACTCCACAGTCCAACACAACTCAGTGAAAGTCTTTATGAAGACTCAAGTCCTTTTATATGCATTTTGTATTCAGCAGACTTCATTAATTTTTCCCAAAGATCTTAGCACTAAGAATGATATATATTGGTGAACAAATACACTTTGGTTTTAATGGCCTGGATATCCAAAAATGTACATTACAACTTGCCTTCCAGTTTACTACCCACTCACTGAGTCTGATCACAGCTGAATTAAAAGTCACTGGGAATCCACATTTAAAGATATAAGACACAAATCACTATGCTTTGAACGTCCTCTTCCATGGCTCAACCCCCAGACTCAGCCTAAAACAACTTGCCAGCCTCACATTCCTATAAACATACTCTACGCTTGGATGTCAATGGTTACCACCAAACTCTCTGAATCCATTAATCAAATTCTTTTCACATGGTTAAAAGCAATTCTGTTTGGGGAGTTGCTAAGCAGCTTTGTCTCCTTCCTGGAGATCCATGATTAGTTATTGAATGTCTTAGTCTTGTTGGCTCCTCAGTTGCTGGGGTGGTGAGCTAGCCATTGTTAGGCCATGAGGCGATAGCTCTACCTCAGACAACAGCTGTACCACTTCCATTTGAGAAAGCCCATTGCTAAAGTTTTTTGAGAGATGGTGGGGACGGGGGTACTGTTAATTTGGCTCAGTGTCTCTCTTGGCCAGAATGATTTTATTTGGAAATCTGTTTCATCTAGATTTAAAGAAGGTCTCTGCCTTCATAAAGAACAAACAGTGACCTTATCCCAGGGGCTCTGTGCCATCAGGTTAGAACTTGTAGAAGAGCACTAAGTGTTTGCTCAGACTTCAAGTGGACAGATTTAACTCTTGAACGATTCTGATTGTGTTTACCCAACGGCCTCCACGGTTCCAGCAAAGTCAGCAGAATCCTGTCTGCTGAGTGGCTAGTTGTGATTATTTTGTTGGTGATGAAGAAAACATTCCAGTCAAAAGGTATGATTTTTGGAGCACCTGGATGGCTCAGTTGGTTAAGCATCTGCCTTTGGCTCAGGTCATAATTTCGGGATCCTGGGATCGAGCCCTGTGTCTCCCTGCTCCTCCCTCTTCTCCTCCTCTCATTCATGCTCGCTCGCTCTCTCTCAAATTAATTAATTAATTAATTAATTATTGGGGGAAAAAAAGAGCCGAGATGCCCTTCAACAAATGAATGGATAAAGAATTCAATGCAATGGAATATTACTGAACCATCAAAAAGGAAGAATACTCAACTTTTGCGTCAACATGGATGGAATTGGAGGAGATTATGCTGAGTGAAATAAGTCAAGCAGACAAAGGCAATTATCATATGGTTTCACTTTTTTGTGAACATGAGGAGTAGCATAGAGGACATTAGGAGAAGGAGGAGAAAAATGAAAGGGGGAAATCAGAGGGTGAGAAGAACCATGAGAGACTATGGACTCCAGGAAACAAACTGAGGCTTTTAAAGGGGAGGGAATGGGGGGATGGGTTAACCTGGTGACGGGTACTACAGAGGGCACAGATTGCATGGAGCACTGGGTGTTATATGTAGACAAAGAATCATGGAACACTATATCAAAAACTAATGATGTACTGTATGGTGACTAACATAACATAACAAAATAAAATAAGATGAAAATAAATCAAAATTTTTAAAAATTTTAAGAAAAAAAACAAGATATATGACTTGTGACCAAAATATTCATATGATCTTGGTCTTTACTCAGCATGGATGAATAATCAAGAATATAAAAATATAGCCCAAGCCTTCAGGACCAGTTCTTACTTTAAAACAGTGTGTTAAGGGCACCTGGGTGGCTCAGTTGGTTAAGCGACTGCCTTCAGCTCAGGTCAATCCCGGAGTCCCGGAATTGAGTCCCACTTGGGCTCCCAGCTCCATGGGGCGTCTGCTTCTCCCTCTGACCTTCTTCCCTCTCATGCTCTTTCTCTCTCTTTCTCTCTCAAATAAACAAATAAAAACTAAAAACAACAACAGCAGTGTGTTAAACTACCACACTAAACTTTCTAGCACACAATACCATACTGTAGGCATCAAGTCAAGTTACAGGCAGACTGTATGCTTCTCCTCACTACACATCTCACAGCTTGGGAACTGGACAGATACTTTTAAGCCCAGATCCATCCCCTACAATCCCTGAGACATTGAACAAGGCACAGATCCCTCTGAGCTCAGTTTTCTTGCTGTAAAACTGAGAGAATAAGATTAACTTAATAGATATCAAGTTCCTAATATATATCAGTCATTCTTTTAGGTACTAGGGATACAGACGGAAGTGAAAAAGAAAATAAATAAAAAGTTCAGCCATCATAAAGCTTAGATTTTTCTACTCCTCAAGACTACTCAGGGGATAGAAAAGAGAAAAAAACAAATGTAACATTATTAGCACATAGTAAGTGCTTAATGTTAGGTCCTCCTGCTAACCCCCTCACTCAGTTTTGTTTCACAATGATAAGTATTACGAAGAAGGTAGGAGAAAATATAGTGTGTCATTTCTGAACTGTGCTTAGAAATTAAAAATACAAACCTCACCTAGGCCAGTATTTTTTTTCAAACTTCAGATTCGGACATATTAGTATTTTTTCTAAATGAAAAATATGGAATAAAACAGAAGGAAAGGAACAGAATGGAACTGTAGTAAGGATTAAGTATTGATTCCTGAAGATTTGGGGTGTGGGGGGGTAGGCGCGTGTGTGTACTGGCTCAGGATATAAAACGCATTTCTGACTGTAGGTCAAACATTTTTTTAAAAATTTTGTAAACTGCTGACTTATATATAATTCTAAAATAAAGGAAAGAAATTTTCTTTTAGTTTTTATTATTATCTCCAGCTACCTAACTTAGCTCCTTACCTAGTATTTATAGTGATATAACCACTATAAAAATGTACACCAAGATAAATTAGTTTTTTGAGAAAAGGAAACACCATTCTCTAACATGAAAACCATTGTGGGGCCCCTGGGTGGCTCAGTGGGTTAAAGCCTCTGCCTTCAGCTCAGGTCATGGTCCTGGGATCAAGCCTCACAATGGGCTCTCTGCTCAGCAGGGAGCCTGCTTCCCTCTCTCTCTCTCTCTGCCTGCCTTTCTGCCTAATTGTGATCTCTGTCTGTCAAATAAATAATAAAATAAAATAAATCTAAAAAATAATAAGAAGAAGAAGAAATAAGAATAAAAAATAAAATGAAAACCATTTTGAGTCATTTTCTATAGTCCCATAAACTTTACTTATTTCCCATGTATTTGCTCCCTCTAAGCACATTTTCCTAAAGTGACACATTCTCAATAATTTCTAAATTCGTATGTTTATATGATGGTGTTTAAAACCATCACAAAAAAAAAATTAAAGGGAGATTTAAAAACAAGATTGCATAGCAGCAAAAGAAAGCATCTTCCTCCTCTCCAACCAATGGCCCAGATCTTGCGCAAGCCCTCAGAACTTTACTATGCCCCACCTGCAGAGATACTGTCTCTGATTTTCAAACCTTGTCATGGATGCTAGTCTAGCTTACAATCACCCAAACTGCATGAAGGATAACAGTTCTAATTCCTGACCACATTTTTCCCATTAGTTTTATTCTTACACCACCTGTCCACTGCTGGGAACTAACCTAAATTAATTCAGTCATAAACAACCAGTAGGCTTTTTTTGATAAATATTAATTGCCTCAAAAAAGCAGATATTCATCATTTCGTGTCTTCTCAGACTATCATTTTCAAATATATAAAATAAAATGCATAAGGATTAAAGAGAAAGCAAAATACCTTGAAATTCAGTTGTTGAACTATTTTTAAATACCTGTGAAATAAAAATATATAGAATTCTCTATCAGTAAATTAAAAATAGACTTACTAGTGGGTCTACGATCACTATAATTCCAAGGTAATGATGAGATGAAATGACATGTCGAGATATCTGCAGTAGTATGTCATGAAAATAAATGTGATTTCTATTAGCAACAAAGGAAGTTAGTAACACCAAGGTATGTTGCCTACACTCATAATTGAAGGAAATTCTGCATTTCAGTTATAGTTAGTGAGCATAAAAATGTAATTCATTTTCATATCCAATACCATGGATACCTTGAATTCTACCTATGCAAAGTGTCCATATTGCAAGTTGAAAGCTCCTCATTAGAAGCAGAATTTAGTTCCAGATCTCTCTACAACCTTGCTGCAAAGTAATGAAGAAGATAAATGTCTGATGGAGTCCTGTCATTTAATTAGCAGGCAGTCCCAAGACAATCAGGTATCCTGTTCTTTAAACTTGATGAAATCCCAACTCTCTATCTTTTTAGAAAATCTGACAGCACCTTGTAGGAGAGGCTTACCCAAGCCAAATGTGCAAAATTCAAACAACAGGACTCAACTAACCCTCAAGTAAAGTCAGACAACCAAGAATCTTTCTAAATAGTGACTAAATATAAGACTGCCTAGGAATCACACCTAAGGTCCTTTTTAGGGCTGCTTCTTACAGTTAGTGTTGGTTGAAGACTGTGTAACCCTATAAACAAATGCAGTGACCATCCCATTTCTAAGAGTACTGACTGCTGGGCCTGCTCACTTTAATGATTATTATTTTTTTTAATTTTTATTTTAGAGAGAAAGAAAGAGAGAACACTAGTGGTGGTGGGGGAGAAGCAGAGAGAAAGAGAGAGAATCTTAAGCAGGCTCCATGTCTAGCACCCCCGGACTCTCATTCTTATACCTTGTTCCAAGAAGCAATGTGTAAACTATTTAATGTCAAAATAGTACGAGGATGGGACACCTGGGTGGCTCAGTTGGTTAAGCATCTGACTCTTGGTTTCAGCTCACGTTATGATCTCAGGCTGGTGAGATCGAGCCCCGCATCAGTCTCCACAGTCACCACCAAGTCTGCTTGAGATTCTTTTCCCTCCCTCTCCCTTCTCCTGTGCTCCTCACACCACCCCCTAAAAAAATTTAAATAAATAAATAAAATCTTTTTTTAAAAAAATAGTACAGAGTGTCTCGGTTGAGTGTCCAACTCTAGATTTCAGCTCAGCTCATGATCTCAGGGTCCTGGGATCAATCCCCACATTGGGCTCCATACTCAGCAGGGAGTCTGCTTGGGAATTCTCTCCCCCCTCTCTCTGCCCATTCCCCCACTCTCTCTCTCTTTCTTTCTTTCTCTCAAATAAGTAAATATTTATTTATTTAATCTTAAAAAAATAGTACATATTACCCAATCAGAATGAGTGTTGATTAAAAACAACTAGCACAGGTATAATAGTATGTTCTAGATGAATTTTAATCTTGCCCTGTTCATGCATAGGTATAGAGTAGCTTCCAGACAATTCCTACATCTTGATCACTAAGTTCACCAATGAAGGTCCATTTCTAACCTAGAAAGTACTCATTAACAAAGTCTGATGTCTTGATCAGAAATCAACATAAGTAAAATACTCACTTAGAATAACCATTTCTGGAGCATGGCCTCTTGATTAAACGCTGGCTAACCACTTCTGGAGGGTGTAATCCAGCAACTATCTCTGGTGTGTGGATTATAATGAACACAAATGCATATATATAATATATCACACAGAAATTTTTTTCCAAGGAATTATAAGCTGAATACCCAATTATCACTACTTCGGTAAAAACAACCTATTAATTTATTAACCTGCCAAACTATTTTGGAAACAAGAAAGATCTCTTATACCTACCAATGAAAGAAATTTTTTAAAACTTTGTCTTTGAGTTGAGATGTTTCAGTTATCCTCCATTAAGTGATATTTTGCAAGCTTTGGGAAATCCCCAAAGTGTCATGTAGTTTTAAGGAATCCAAATCCAGCAGAGAGATTCTGTCATCTCAATTACAAAGCATGAAGGGATGTAGTTAAACAAGCCTATCCAGAGACTAAAAGGGATCAGAGATCAGAACATGGAAAGATCATGATGAAAACGGAGCTATAGAAAAGGATGAAGATGCCGCTCTTTGAAAGCAATGAGTTGGAACTGTGTGTGAGAGAAGACGTTAGTACAGGACAATTGAAGAAGCATTGAAGAAGACCTGAAAGGAAAGCATCTGGGAAAGAGAGAAGGAGGGCAGGTTTCTACCTTCCTCCTCTGATCAAATCTCAAGTGCTCAGACAGTAGTGCACATTCTACTAGGCTGCACCTAATGGAATATAGGTTAAAAAAAAAAAATCAAAGTCATAATCATGGGAAGAAAATTAGGAAGTTAAATACTCATCTAACCCAGGAGTCAAAAAAATCTCCTGAACAAAATTCAGTGTAAAAGTGATAAAGACAAATGGCAACCATAAAAAGGAGAGCTATAAACTAAACTTGTTCTGATCCAAAAATAATTTTAAGAATGATATTTCTAATAGCAGATACACTGAATCATGACCAAAACAAAGCCAACTAGAGTACTCAGGACTCAAAAGAGGGTCGTGATTTCATGAGAAATACCATTCTTTTTCCTTCTAGGACAAAATTAGATCATATTTCTCGGCATCCTTGATAGTACTGTGGGCCATGAGACTTAGTTCTGACCAGTCAGCTGTGGATGGGAGTGATATACCTCGCTTCAGATCTGACCCACACAAGCCATTCATGCACACCTCCACACTTTCTATGGCTTCCTAAAAAATTCATAAAGTAAAAGCAGTGTGCAAAAATGTGGTTACCCATGAATAGGGTAATTATGAGCAAATTTTTTTTTGCTTCTTTTCAATTTTCTGTACTTCTCAAATTTGCACAATAAACATCTTAAAATATTCCTGTTTTATGGTAGAGTATATTAATAAATAAATATATATTTTAGCTTTTTTAAAGTAGGCTATCCCCACTTTCTTTGATTACCCTAGGTCGTGTGGATTTTGGTGTGCTTATTCACTACTATCCAGGAATAATAGCAGCATTTAATAACTGTGGTTTGAAAGAACAAACAGTTTCTGGTGTCCTCCACATTTTGCCTGTTTGTCAATGCTCTTCTTAAAATGTGACAATCCCAACTAAATAAAAAACTTGAGATAAAAGCAAAACACTTTACCCATTCTCTTCACAGTGCAAAGAACCCTGTGACTATTATGCATCTTACACCCAGGACTGTGTTTCTACAAACATGCCCTAAGATTGCATCTGAGAAGTTTTGGGTTTGCTTTTAGAAGGAACTTCACACCATGGGCTCATATTGATCTTATAAATGAACTAAAATCCTTAACGCCTTTTTCACATAACTTGCTGTCAAGCCTGAGTTCCCTCATTCTGCACTTGCACAACTGATTATATTTTTACCCCCCAATGTTGGACTTTAGATTGATCCTTGTTAAGTTTCATCTTATTTGTCTTGGTCTATTACTGGAGTCCACCAAGATGTCCTTAATCCCTGATTCTACAGTCTTGTATATTATCTCTGTGTATGTCTTCTAATAACTTTATTAACTTCTAAGTCTCTAAAGTTGAGGATAAAACTATTAAATGGGTAAGAAACAAAAGGAGAATTTTCCTGAACACCATTAGAAATCTCATCCAGGCATCAATACTCTTGGGAGTGTTCAAGTATTATAGAATGTTCAATTTGGAAGGAATAATCAAGCTCATATAGTTCCAACTCCTATTTGCCCAAGCCCCATAGCCTACTCATTATTCAACACTTTTATGATCCATCTTTATAGATGTGCTCATTATTTCCTTTCTACTTCTATTCTACTTCCTTAGAGAAAAATTTCTTCTTAGAGAACCTACTCTACACCATCTTCGGAGGACGTAGTCCTATTTACTTACATTTGACTTCATCTCCTTCATCTTGACTGATTAGATTAAGAAGAGACACCTAACAAAGTAAGACACGTCTAGGAATGTAGGATTCATTTGTTTATTCAACAAATACTTACTGAGCACCTATAATGCACCAAGAACTGTTCTAGGCCCCTGCAATATATCAATGATCAAGATAGACAAAGATTTCTGCCCTTGTGGAACTTACATTATAGCAATATTAAAATAATACATAAGTAAATTGCATATTATTATAGAAAATAAATACTATGAAGAAAAGGAAAAGTAGAATGGGATAAAGAGTATTGGGAGTGAGAAGTGAAATTTTAAGTAGATTTACTAGGTCCTTTTTGAAAAGGTGACATTTGAGCAGAGACTTGGAGGAGGTCAGCCACACAAATTTCTAGGAAAGGAGCATTTGTGCAGAGGGCACAACCCATGCAAAAACACTAAAACAAAGGGAAAATGGCATGTTCAAAGAAAAAGAAAATCAATGTGGCTACAGCAGAGTAAATGATTTGGAGAAAAGACTGAGAAATGAAATCAGAGATGGAAGTGGGTCAACATTAGAACTTTAATTCATATGTTGAATAAACGGAAAACCTATTGCACAGTTTTGAACAAAAGAGTGACATGATCTGATTTACATTTTAGGAGGATAACCTTAACTGCTATATCTAAAAGGAATTAGTAAGATCTGTTAGGATGTTATTATGGTAATCATAGTGAAAGATGGTGACTCAGACCAAGGCAGTAGTAGTAAGAAATGGTAGTGGTGAGAACTGGTCGGATTTCACATTTATTTTGAAGGTGAAGTCCACCGTATTTGCTGATAAATTGCATGTGGTTATGAAAAGAGTCATGCCAAGGTTCTTGGCCTGAGACACAGGACAGTTGGAGTTACTGCCATCAACTGTGACAGGAAAGGCCAGAGAGAGAGGAGGTTTGGAATGGGAGAGGAAGATCGGAAAGTCTGTTTTGGATAGATTGGAAATACAAGTCTGCAGTTTCGGAGAGAGATCCAAGCTAGAGATATATTGGAAGTTGTTGGCATATGAATAGATTTTAAAGCCAAGAGACTCAATGAGCTCAAAAAGGATGAAACTAAATCAAGGGACTTAGTCCTGGGGCCCTGTAATATTAAAAAGTTAGGAAGACAGAGGAAGAACCAGAGAAGGGGATTAAAATAAAGCAATCACTAAGCTAGAAAAAAAAAGCTAAGATAGTGTAGAAGTCTAGAAGCCAAATACACAAAGTGCTAGAATGAGCATTCAGCTAGGTCAAATGATACTACTGGAGCAAGTAAAATGAAAACTGAGAATTGACTACTCAGTGTAGCCATGTAGAAGTCATTGTTTATATTGACAAGAGTGGTTTCAATGATGTCATGAGGCCGAAAACCTGACCAGATTGGTCTAAGGGGATGTAAGAATTGGAGACAATAAGCTCAAACAATATTAGAGGAACTTTGGTCCAAAGGGAAGCAAAGAAGTGGGGCATCAAATGTTGTGGATGTGTCATCAAGAAGAGGGTTTTGTTTTGTTTTATTTTTAGTATAGTTGACATACAATGTTACATTAGTTCCAGGTGTACAACATAGTGATTCAACTTCTATATACATTATGCTCTGCTCCCCACAAGTATAGCTCCCATTTTTCACCCCACAACACTATGACAATACCATTGACTATATACCCTGTGCTAGGCCCTTTATCCCCCACTTACTCATTCCATAACTGGAAGCTTCTATCTCCCACTCTCCTTCACCCATTTTTTTCTCACCCTCCCCCCTACAAGAAGAGGGTTTTTATAATGGAGAAACAACAAATGGGAGCAATCTCATAAAGACAGGAAATATTGATGATACTGGCAAGAGAGGGAAGAGTTGCTGAAGTGATGCTGGAGCAAGAGGATATGTAATCTAATATCCAAGTAGAGAAAAGAGCTGAAATAGGCATAGGGAAAGTAGAATACATCAATTCAGATGTTGGTAACTGGGTAGATGTAGTGGTGGAATCTGTGGCAGTTTTCTTCTGATTGCTTTCACTTTTTTAGGGAAGCCAAAAGCAAGATCATCACCATAGACTAGACTCCTAGTGTAGACTAGACTCCTCCACTAAATGGAGGAGGAGGTGTTGGACTTTTAAGGAGATAGAGAAGAAGACATAATCATCTAGGAGAGTAAGAGAATGAATGAATAAGGAATCTATGATTGCCTGAAAGCATTAAGGGCCTATTTGAGATGCCTAATTATGGATTTATAATGAGACTAGCCAATGTGGTTGTGAATTTTTTTTTCTAGCCATGTTCAGCTAGATATGGGCATAAGTTTGGAGTACTCAAAAAGATAAAATTCACCCAGGTTATATTTTTTACCAAGATATAAGCAAAGAAGATGAGGATATATGCAAGGGACTGATTATAAAGATTGAATGTATAATTTTACCCTGATAAGAAGAGAAAGGACATCAAAGGATTGAGGGATGGAAGAAAAGTAATATGCTCAATGAATTGGAGTTTGGTGATGGGGGTGAAGGATGTTGGAAACCATTTGGGGTTGGGCTACTGGAGGGAATGAACTGGAAAATTTTTGAGATAGTGGTAAGACAGTGAAAGGCATGAAGTTAAGAGTTATGGTTATCAATAAAGACAAAGTCTAAAGTATAACAATGGGAAATAGTGGCTGAGGTAGAATAGAAGACAAGATTTTTGGAAAAGATAAAGTCAAGGAACTAAGAGATCAGAAAGTTGAAAGAATCAGTCACATATTACGTATACTTGAATCACTAAGGCATAAGAATCATATTAGAGAGGAGGTACTGGTTTTGTGTGGACCCACAGTAGTTTGAGTTGTTAAGTTCCAAATCACACTTGCCACAGGGAGTTGCTCTCTTTGAGACACCTGGGCATTGATCACATTTCATTTTCCTTCCAGATATATGTTCATTGAATAGTGTGGAAAGCAGAATCCTATACCCCACTTAAATTTTCTCTCCCCCCCTCCAATTCCCCTGTTAATGGCCATGTGCTTCGGTTAATCATTAGGAAGGTGCAGCTCCTCTGTACAGAGATCATATCCTAAGAGCTAATACAGGCACATCTAGGTGAATCCCATAACTGCGGGTTGTAATAGCTTTAGAATCATTCGTGTTTGAGGGTCTTTATTTTGAGCCATGAATGTACAAGTCACAAATGTACATTAGACCAGCATAAATACCCACAACTTCTTTTTCATAGGTGGGCTTCTTCCATCAGAGCTAGACTTATTCCCCAGTAAAGTTTTTTGAAGGCTTTGGTGTTTCACAGTTTCTTATTTTATGTTTTTAGTCTGAATGCAGCCTACCAGGAGCAGTGTTGAGTGGCTGCCATACTTGGAGTCAACTAGGAAGACTTTGAACAATTTGATTTGTTTCTTCTCAGGAAACTTTGTGCTCTAACAGTATGCCTCTACTTTGCCCCACCCTTAAGCAGTAGCGATGTGTATTATTCCAGGAAATGGGGATTTGAAAACAGCTTGTTCTTACCAAAAGTTTGTGTGTACCTCTCCATATTTAATTTATATGATAAAACAGGAGGTGGAGAGAATCTGAACCTTAACTTCTGTATGTTTTTGCTGTTGACCTGTGACCACAATAAAATTTACTTGTAAACTTAAAAAAAAAAATCAGAATCTAAAATCATAAAAAAATTTGGAGAATCACCCCATGATCTAAACTCAGTGGATGAGACAATGGTTGATAGTTTGAGGATCTTGAATTCAGAGTGGAAGAGAAAGGGGAGGAGGAGGAAAATGGTCTAAAAGCAGCAATAAAGAGCAAAGAGGACACCCTCTCTAATAGCTCAGACCTAGAGGTGAGAAAGTAGTAGGAGAAAAACAGCCATTACTTGAGAAGGCTACAGTAGACACAGCATCCTCAAGGGACACCAAATATCCATTAAGATAAAATGACAAAAAAAAATGGAATTAAAAGTTAAAAGATATATGGGATTTTACTGATGGTAGACCATGGAATTCAGAGCACACCGTGAAGGGTTTCAAGATATGAGGAAGCATAGCAGATGAAAACAGATTAAAGGATGTTCAAAGTCTTTGGAGCATTAGAGTGGGAGAGATGAGAGTTGCCGTGTATGTCAAAAGGCTTTTGAAGTGACTGGTATAAGCACAAATAAATACTAAATAAGATTGGTCCTTATAGAGTCAAAGGACTGGTGGCAAGTCTGTGAATGGTCAGTGGTAGGAAGAGGGGTATTTCAGGAGCTCCTTTTTCATCCTTGATGATGATGGGTAAGAAGGTTTGGAAAGGCAAGGTCTTAGCCCCAGTAAGTGAGTCACTTCTTGATGCTGAAAGGTAGGAAAAGAAGCTTTAGAGGAGGTGTGGTCTTATCCCACTGCTCAAATTATTCTTGATCAATAAGAATATAAGTACTATATTTTGACCCCTCTTATGGGTCAAATATGGGTGCTTTGTCAATGGGCCATAAAATGTGTGCTTCTAGAATTTGTACTAAGGACAGGTACTTGACATGTGAAGGAATGTGGACTCAGAATCTGAGGATACCCCCACTTGGTGATAGCTATGACGTGTCATGCAGGAAGAGCAGAGGAAGCAGCAGCTGTTCTTTGGAAAAGAACGATAGAAGAATGAATCAGAGCTTAGAGAGATGTAGATAACAGAAGCCAACGGAGAGAGAGAGCACAAGGTTGAAAGAGAAATAAAGCTGCCTTCATTTCTAACAACTTACTTGCCGTTTATTGCCCTTGGATTATATCAACACTTTCTTTCTAAGCACTAAGAACCATCTGATTAAAAATGTATTCTCATTTTTTTTCTGTGAAAAGACTTTAATTTTGCATGTCTTTAATTTTTGAAATCTGTATTTTCCCCTTCTGGAAAATGGTATGATTGACTATCTCCTGCATCTCTCAGATTCATCAAAGATTATCCATCAAGATCAAATAATCCCATATGAGAAGTCTGTCAGAATCCTGGAGTAATTTACCTGAACATCTGAGAATTTTCATTGAAGTACTTAGGTGCCCTCTTATTACTAATCACCCATCCCAGACATCAATTCTCTCTTAACCACATTTGAGAATTATTCTACTTAATAAGGAAGCCAGAAGTATACATGGAATTGAACCATCCTGTTTTCTCTCTGTCATCTGTGAATATTGCACCATATGCCTTGGCTGTCCTCTTTCTCCTTTGTGTGGTAGTCACATAGTTGATCGTCATCCTCTGTGTTTTATAAGGCCCAGCTGTCATCACTGGAGTGAGCTTGGTCAAAAAGTATCCTATGAACTCAGACACAGTAGAAAAGAGGAAACCAGTTCTGTGACAGGAGACCCCCCCAGCAGCAGGGCTAGCCCTTGAATGGGAATAACCAGTAATCCAAAATTGAATATCGAAAGGGTCTTTAATTGAAGTTGGTGTCAGTATTCAAGAATTTCTTTTTTTTTTTTAAGATTTTATTTATTTATTTGACAGACAGATCACAAGTAGGCATAGAGGCAGGCAGAGAGAGAAGGGAGGAAGCAGGCTCCCTGCTGAGCAGAGAGCCCATGCGGGGCTCGATCCCAGGACCCTGGGATCATGACCTGAGCCGAAGGCAGCGGCTTTAACCCACTGAGCCACCCAGGCGCCCAGTATTCAAGAATTTCTAAGCCTGGGGTTTTTGGTTAGTAGCTAAAAACACAAAGCCAAATGCTGCGCTTACTGATGGAGGTAGACCATTAAGAGGAGGCAAGATCTCAGTCTCAGGGAGTGAAACTCCCAGATGATGATGATACAGGTGAAATAGAGGTGTGGTCTTAGTTTTCAGACACAGATTCACACTTAATCCTTGAGAGAAGTATGCTGAGATCATGGTTAAGGATGAGCCTTTCAAGCAGGTACCCAGAATTGCAGAAAATTTAGGAGACATCTGGTCCAAGAGAAGACAGTCGCTAAAGCAAGAGTGAGGATATGGTCCAAGAGAAAGTAGAAATGTTACATTAAAAAGCCAAGATGGCAGCCCTTTCATGAGGACTGGATCTGTATGGCAGAATTAATGATTCAGATGACACCCTAGACTGAAGCCCACTAGCTAATTAGCCATCAACTACAGAGTCCACACTACACACCACCATGCTGGTGGGAATGAAGCTCCAAATCCACTTCCTGCATAAGTAGGAAAGGCTCAAGAATGAGCTTCCTATGTGAAAAGCTCAAGTTTGCATCAACAAGAACTTTCCCCATTTCCCCTTCAAAGCATTAATAGGATTTTTTCAAAGCTGTTCCACCCTTGATCTGGATCTCCTTTTATGCCTCCTGGTTGTGGATTCATCCTTTGACACTCTAAAAGGTTGAAATCGATATTCATGCGGGGAGAGGAGATCATGGCTCCCAGCCATCATATTCTATCCCGTCCCTGTGTGCACTCTAAGGTGAAACAGCCACGTCCTCTTTAAGTTATTGACACTCCATGATCCCCACCAACTCTTCCCTATGGACGAGAATTGTAGTTTCCTTTCTTGCTTTCTCTTCTCCATGGTCAAATAAAGTCAGCAAAGCCAAGAATTTGTGAGAAATTCTAGGTTACAGGAAAGCATTCAAGGATCTGTCTGAATAATTAGCAGCTCATTTTATTCCCATTTCTTATTTCTTTATCCTTTTCAAAATGTCTTCCAATTGGGCTCACTCAAATCCCCCTTTATGTCTGGGCATCTATATTAGGCTCCGACACCCCGGGAATGAAGGACCTCACCAGAAGTGCTGATAAGAAAGTAGAAAAAGATGCACACAGCTCGAGTACCACCAGTATAACATAAACTACTGTTTACAATATAAAAGAGAGGGTGATTGACCACTCTGGTTTGTCTGGGACTTGAAGGGACTTTCAGGATGTAGGACTTCAGTGTGAATACTGGGAAAGTCCCAGGCAAACCAAGATGAGTTGACCGCTCTAACAGAGTAAACAAGCATTTCACCTACACCAAAAATCACCAAAAGTTTCCTCTAAGTTCTTCTTTGCTGGGTTTTAAATAGAATTGTATTTCTATGTGATGTTTCTTGTAACTGCTACCACAAGCAGCATGCAGGCTATGTCTAAATGGAGGGAGAGGAGCATCTTTTCCTTTAAACCTGCCTCATACTCTTCCTCCTCTCTGTAAGATGTTAACAAGTAGGACTGACCCATTCTTAAAACTGTTATCAAATCCATCTACTTTCTGTCTCCACAAGCACCACCCTCATTCAAGGCATTATCAATAAGCACACACTTGGATTATTGCACTAATCTCCTCAGGGTTTCTCAAGCTGTTTGTGATGAAGGGATAGTTGTTTTCAGTTTTCTTTTTGTTTTGTGCTCCATTTCCCATCCATTAGGAACCACCACTTCCGTAACATGCAGTAAAAATGAATTACTAGGATAACGATCACACACTTTGGTCTGGGACCAATGTCAAATTCACCGTAAGAGTTTCTAAATGCTTCCTCTCGATCTCTGAGCTTATTTTGTCTGGGACCATAACAAAGTCGTAGTAGTATACTACAGATCACTCTTTAAGAAACACTGTTCTAACAGACGTCGCCATTTCCAGGCTTTCACCCATTCTTTCTACCAAAAATTCTAGAATAACTCTTCAAAACGTAAATCAGATCATGTCAGCCATTAGCCCATAAAATAACTGAAGGGGGGGTGGTATGTTAAGAACATGGACTCTGGTTCCAGAACACCTGGAATTAAATCTCTGCTCATAGGGCACCTGGGTGACTCAGTCCTTAAGCATCTGCCTTCAGCTCAGGTCATGATTCCAGAGTCCTGGGCTCGAGGTCCCACATCAGTCTTCCTGCTCAGTGGGGAGCCTGCTTCTCCCTCTCTCACTCCCCCTGCTTGTGTTCTCTGTCTCATTGTCTCTCTCTCTGTCAAATCAATCAATCAATCAATCAATCTCTGCTCACCACTTACTGGACTTATTTAACCTTAAGCAAATCACCTTAATTCTATGTACCCCTTGTTCCTCACCTAAAAACTGAGATAATAATAGCATCTACTTTATAGGGTTGCTGTGAGGATTAAACACACGAATTTTTGTAAAGTGCTTAGAACCATGTCTAAAGCGTAAGTGTGTATGTGGCTTCTACTGTTATTATTCATTATTAGTATGGCCTGCAACATCCTGCCTTTATAAATGTTATGTATTATTATTAGTAATGTTAGCATTATTAATAGTAACATGGCCTACAAGTCCCTCATCATCTCTCCAGCCCCACTGAACTATCAAGTTATCAAGCCAGCCTTCTACCACAAAAAGCAATACATTGAAGATTTTATGCAGACCATTTGTGTAGACTGGATCATTGTTCAGCAAATATGCCCTCTCTTCTCTCCACCCAAGGGAGAACTATATACCCACTCCCCTTCACTTTGCACATGACTTAATTTGGCTAATGAGGTATTACCAAACATGATGTATGCAGAGACTAGTGTGGTTAGTTGGGTTATGCTCTTGAGTTTCTGCCATCGCCATGAGGTTCTGAGCAGCCAGCTGGCCCCAGAAAATTGACCACTACATGGGTCAGACCTGTCTAGGACTTGTAGCCTAGGGCCATGCCCAGGTCACCCCATCTGAGCTCAGCAGAACATCCCTGGCCAATCACTGTGTCACTTGAAGTTCTGTCTTTGTTACACAGCAAAATCTAACTGCTCCATGCTATCCCATCTCTTGTTTTTTTCCTTTATTTTAAATTCTGCTTCTCAGAATTTTGTCCCATTTCATGGTCAGGTAGCCCTGCTCCTGTAGGCTGTGGTGCATTCTAGAGAAATAACACCTTAGAAAAACAGTGCTACATAAATGGCCCCTAGCCCATTCCACGATCTCAGAATCTGGGGAAGCCCCTAAAGTTTTACTTTCATGTTTTGGGCACTCAAAACGACCATTTGTTAGAAATTATATATGTAAATATGTGTATTATGTATATGTGTGTGTAATTTTATACACAGGTAGGATAAGTAAAGTACTCTCAGATGAATGCTATGTAAAATAATATAGAAGCACAGAATTCAGAGGTAGTTTTCCCATCATCTGAGTATAAGCTCTATCTTATAAACTGAGGATAAGATAGTGAAAAAATATAAGAAACAGAAGGTCCATGCCAGACCATCCATTCACAAGCACAAAAGGAAAAATTAAAGTTATTTTTGTTCCTTTCCTCCTGGGCAATAGAAAACAGAAGCTAAATATCGCCAGAGAGCTTAGATCAAATCTAAAATTCATTCTCACACGTGCCACTGATATTCTAAAGATGCCCACTAATTTGCAATCAAATTAGTGTTTGCTATCATATTCAAACATTTATTTTACATTTGATGGATGGGTTTTTTTTTAATAAATATATGCTCTGGACCATATCTCAGAACTGGAGCACATTTTGGTCTTCCTTTTCCTGCAAGGATATGGGAAAATGATTACAGTAATGGTTTTCTAGGTTCCTGCAAACTCTTCCTCTGGATGTATGCAAACTTGGGGCTAGACTATGGCAGTGTACAGTTAATTAGACAGTTAACTTCTCTCACAAATGTTATTTTATGTTAACTTGCTGCTGCAATGGATTTCACTTACTCTAGAAGCTTAGGCTATTACTTCAAATTTTACTCCCACATGCCAAATACATAAGCATTTGAGAAAACATTTTGAGGTGTGAATTGATGGAGAAGCTAATGATGGAATGGGTCAATGCAGACATTATTATTATTTTTAATATAAAAATATCTTTTTACCTTGTTAAAAAAAATGGCATTTTACCAAGAACTTGCCTTTTTTGTGTTTCAGGGGTAAGGGGAGAGCTGGGCTCTTTGAAGTTAATACCCCTCATTTTTATAATTCATTGACCTATATGAAATGAATGCTGCCATGGGTTTTTTAATCTAGATTTCAGAGATTTCCTCAGTTTGGCTTTTGGCCATGACTAAGGTTCATTGGATTTATGTTTGCTTTGTAAAATATACAAAAATTCCTACATGAAGGTCAACACCAGGCTAGTGGCATAACAACTATATTGCAACCTGTTCAACAATCCATAGCTAAAAGACAGAACTCAATTTACCTTCCCTCTGAAAGAGCATGTCAATTCCACCCCTCCAGTTCCACATAAACTAAAGAGCAGAGCAGAGTGGAGGCTGGCTTCAAAAACCCACTGGTGAAAGTACATTAAATCTGGAAGACTCTGGTGACCCCACATGAAAGGTTACCTCCCCCCCAAAAAAGCCCTGGGGATCCAAACATCACAGCTCTTTAAGCCTGGCAAATAACCTGATTGATTCGGCAAATAGGCTTCCACAGCAAGCGAGTGTCCTTGAGTTTTGATGCCTGCATCAGTCGAAAAAGAAGAGCTGAGAGAATGTTTCCAAGAAGTCTGCCTCTGACTCCTCCATAAAACATTGAAAACTTGTATCATCCATCTTGCCTCCTCTACGCATAATTTAGAGATGAATAAGGCAATTATGGAGGAGTTATATAGCTGTAATGGAATTTATGTATTTTTAAGGACAAATTCTGTCAGAAAAAATGTGATAGAAGTCTCCTCTTCACAAATAAAACACATAAGGTGAAAACGGCTGATTTAAGACCCATGCAACAAGGCTTTCCAGCATGTAGTATAAAATTATCAATCAAACTGAAAGCTGCAATCACAGCTGGTAAGAACAATTCTATGGTAAGAACAATTCTTACCAAAATACACATACTATATTACATACATACACAAATTCTATATTAAAAATATATATTATATATACACATGTATTTTATATAGATAAGTATGTGTGTGTGTGTGTGTGTGTATATTTATATACTTAAATATACAATAAAGATTTATCCTTAGGATATTGTCCTTATATCTGCCAAAGGGACTATGTTGATTGACAGTTCTAAAATGGATGTTTTGTTAAGCACTAACATGGTAAGAAAGGTGTCCAGTGAATAGTTCCAGAAAAGAGGAGAATACTGTCGCCTCCTCAGTTCCATCACCGGTGGCTGGCAGAATTTGGACAGATCAAGAGCAACTTGCATTCATTGGTGTCCCATTGTTCACTAAGTACTTTTACTCACATCACTGTGATGAACTGTATTCTTGTTCAAAATACTTGCTGACCCTCACTGCAGGCAATTCTTCCCTCAGAAAAGATCATATTTTCTGCTCCTTGGATGTCAGGCCTAGCCGGTGACTCCCTGCCAAAGCGTTAGGAGTCAGCATCTGCTTTGCCATGATCTCTTTACCCCTGCATCAACCAGCAACGTCCCACATGGGCTGCTTACCCTGGTCCCAGTGAAGATCTTCATCAACCAGAGCCATGCTTGACCCAGCATGGACCTGTAGATAAGCAAGAAATAAACCTCAGTTGTAAATCACTAAGATTTGGGGATAATTTGTTACTGAAACATATCAGCCTGAGCTTATTGATACGATCACATTGACACAATTTAATATTTAACTGAAACCTATAGAAGTTATGTTTTGTATGCTTAAGGTGACCCAGCTGAATAAGCACTACTCTTCCCCCTTCCTGAACTGCCAGTGACTTTACATTTTGGAGCCTACAGTTCCTCACCTACACATTGAAAGACTTGGAATAAATCATCTCTAAAGTTCCTTCCAAATCTAACATTTTATGTTCATCGGACTCCTCTTTTCATAGAATCCTGAGCCTTGTAAGGGTTGCTTGGGTGATATTTGTTACTGTGAGTAGTTATACTTTGGAGGCGATCCAAAATATTTGCATATTATAAAAATTCCACAGCTGTTACTGCAAAGTTCTAGGGCATATTGACTTGTACTCCTTGATACTTTACCTTGTAAATATGTTACTCAGGTTTTTATATAATTGGATGCCACCTTTCTGATTAAATTGCAAGCTTCATGGTCAGAAAAGGTTTTTTTCTTTCTGTTTTCCTCACTCCTTATCATGCCTCAGCATGTTTTAATAAGAACTTAATAAACTTGCCCCTTACCAAAAGAATCTTTTTTCAAAATTCAAAAAAGATGGTGGGGAGGGAGGAGCCTGTGTAGCTCAGTCCATTGAGCATCCACATCTTGGCTTCTGCTCAGGTCCTGGTCTTGGGGCCCTGGGATGGAGCCCACCGGCAACAGGCTCTCTGCTCAGTGGAGAGTCTGTTTGTCTTCCTTTCACTGCAACCCCCCCTCCACACACACACACTGTGTGCTCTCTCTTTCTGAAATGACTGGATAAGTCTAAAAAAAAAAAGGTGGGGGTGGGGGACATCCGGGTGGCTCTGTCAGTTAAGCCTCTGCCTCTGACTGAGGTCTTAATCCCAGGGCCCTGGGACGGAGCCCCACCTCAGGCTCTCCGCTAAGAGGAGAGCCTGCTTCTCCTTTTCCCTCTGCCCTTCCCACCCCCTTCCCCACCAAGCTCTCTCTCGAGCACCGACGTGTACTCTCTCTGTCAAATAAATAAATAAAATATTTTTTAAGAATTTTAAAAATTTTAAAAAGATGGAAACCAGACTTAACAAAAAGGTAAAGCATTTATTGTAAAGATTTTAAAGATGGTAACAAATTCTTGGACAGTCCTCCCATCAAGAAGTGAGGTCTATTTACTCTCTGGCTGAATGTGGACCAATCTTAGTGGCTTGCTTGTAGCCAAGATAATGCAGCAGAAATAAACACTGCATGACTTCTGAGGCTGGGTCGGAAAAAGTCACGCAGCTCCCAACTCGTTGACTGGAACACTCACTCATGGAGCCCTGAATGCAAGAAGTGCAACTACCATAAGACCACTATGCTCTGAGGAAGCCCGCGCCTCATGGCAGGCATTCCAGAAGGCAGACACAGCAGAGCCCAGTTTTCAGTTCACCCCAGCCCATTAATCAGACACATGATTGAAGAAACATTCAGATCATTCCAGTCCCCAGCTAATAATGTGACCCCCAGTTGTTTGAATCTTTCTAGAGAGGCCCCAGGCCTCATGGAGTAGAGACAAGCAATCTTCCTTCCTCCCTATTTAAATCCCTGACCCATAGAATCCATGAGCATAATGAAATGGTAGTTGTTTTAGGCCGTTAAAGTTGGGGGTGGTTTGTTATGCAGCAATAGATAACTGGAACATATGGTATCTGTGAAAATCAGCCTGAGCCACACTGTCAGCCCAGACAAGTGTCACACAAAGAAGTATATGCAACCACATGTTTTCCTGCTTTGTTTATTTTTATTAGTGTGTAGCAACTCACTGAGGTAAATATCTCCCCAGTAAGAGCAATCTGGAAGACAGGAGTATTAAAACATCAGGCAGAGATACAATCGAATTATTATCAAGCAATTGCAACATGAAAAGAGTAGGCACTGATAGAATCTCAGAGCCTATTACTTTACTGTGCAATTGCAACATAACAAAACACCAGTCAGAGATGTAATCACAAAGACAAGTGGAATCAATACTGACTCTAAAATACATTACAGGCCATTTTTAAATAAATATGTAAAATCTGCTTTAAATTGATTCTCCCTCGGCAGGAAGCAAACTGCTGTAACAATTTTTACATACAAAGCCTGGAGAAAAGAACAGGGAGGAAGACTGGGAGCATTCACAGCTTGGGGTGAGGAGATGTTCTTCCCCTTGAACTCACCTTGTGACATGTTGTTGTCCTGTTTCCTCGTCAACAGATTTCCCCTTATGGATCTCAAAAGCTCTGCTCTGGGAAAGAAAAACTAACATGTTCAAACTTTAACATCCAGAGAGTTAAAAATAAAGCCCAGGGATCTTTAACACCAGTTCGGTTTCCCAAGGAATCTACCAGAAGGGCAGTAAGAAGCATTCGGTATGTTTTCTGTTGTATTGTTTGGGTGTGTTTGTTTGTTGTTGGAACCAGGTGCCCCATTAGTTTACGGGCACTTAACGTAGGTTTAGTGACATCTCTGTGCATGGTACCATTTTAGGCATCATGAACGTAAAGGGTAAGAAAGGCATAATCCCTGCCCTCAGAGAGTTTATGGATTAGGCGGGAAAAGAGAGGTGTGTCTAAAAGTAACCACTACACAACATAAAAGGTCCTAAGAGCAGAAAACAAGAACTATTTGTTGGACATGGGCCTTTATCAAAAAGTTTTAATGAACTTAATTAGGACATTAACTAGTCTACCTCATACCCGGATATTTTAAATCCATGACTGTAAATTCATCCTCAACATTCATCCTCCTCTTCCAAGATGGCAGCCTCCTTAGACAAAAGAATCTTGGATTTCAGACTTTTTAAATCTTTCATCCTATCCTCCAGGTATTTGCTACGTAGCAGTGTTTGATAAATATATGTGGAATTAATGAGTACAGTACATCTGATGTAAGACCTACGACTAGAGAATAGATGCCCAAAAGATTTGGGGTTTTGGGATTGTACCTAGGCTCTCCTTGCTTACTTCTGGAGTGTCTATTGCTCTGATTCTCATTTTTCACTTTTAAAAGCTGCCAATATGTTTTCAGTGAAGCTTGAAGTACTACCTCAAGGATTTTGTATTTTTAGCTTTATCATTAATTGTGCAATAAAAGCTTTGGTCCCCTGAACAAGAAAACAGCCCTTCTCCATATACTTGAAATCAATCATGGATGGATAACCCTGTATTTCACCTATAAATGACAAAAGTCCTGTCTTCATTATCCTACCTCCAGCTAGAAGGTGGCCCCACTCTCATTTGGCCCAGGGTCTACAAGCTTCACAAGGGATTTTTGAAATGTTTGAGACCTGACAAAAGATTTATTGATTCCAAAGTATGAAAGGAAACCTGTAAAATTGAAGTGAAAAAACTGGTTAACAAAATGCCTTCAAAACATAAAGTTACATTACCAATATGACTGCACTTCTATTTTTACACAGTTGTAGAGAAATTATACTTAATGTGGCTATGAATACTTCTCAATATATTTGAAAGGATGTGGACTGTCAGGACACAGTGGGAACTGTTACTGGCCTCCAGTCTTGCTTCTCCCCATCCTGTTTTTTCCTAACAAGGCTCTGATTTTGTTCAGATACACACCCAGCAGCCATGTGCCTCGAGGAAACTGACCCCAGCTCCAGAAATAAACCTTATTGGTCTAATGATGATATCACTCCCTTTGGCAAGTGTTGGTTCAGAAGTCGGCCTACAACTCAGCTCTGACCAGTAAGATATGAAAAGAATGCCCCTGGGGAAGGGGTGTTCTGGAGAAAGTTTCTTCCTTCCTAAGAGAGGCAGTCCCTTATGTCTAAAGCTCTTCTGTCTGAACATGAGACCTAGAATTATACCGGGCATTTTACTGAAACCTGAGGAAAAATCAATGCCGAGGATGGCAGGAGGGAGAGATCCAAAGTTCCTGGGTCCTCCATAACATGGTCAAGCTGTTAATTAACCTATCCTGAAGCCACCCTACCTCTGACCTTCTTGCCATATGAGATTAAAATGTCTTCTCTGTTTAATCCACTTTCAGGCATCAAATCCTCACTGATTTATAGGCACCCTGTCATCTTCACCAAAGAGAAGACATCCCATTTCCCGCTTCTCTGTTATTATCTGTTTCAGTCATATTCAAAGAACAACAAAATGCATTTTCTATCACTGGCTGGAAGCTACCCAGGACAAGGATCATATCACACTGGTTCCAAGTCAGTTAGCGGTAGCATGTGAACAGGAGATAGCGTTCCTCCTATCCATGCCACACATTCATCCATGACAATGGCTAAACTCAGCCTTCTGGCTGGGTTCAGTAAACTGTTGCCTGCTGGATACAATCTGAAGACCCCTGAGAGGTCCCATGGACAAAAATACCTCTGCTAGATTTCCATCATTAAAGCCAAAGCTGTGTAACACAGCAACCAAGATACTGATCGCTCCTATCTCAGTGATCATCTGTGAACCCACCTGGAATTTTGACCTACAGAACTGTGTGATAATAAATGAGTGTTCTTGCAAGTCCTTAAATTTATAACAATCTGTTGCACAGTGTTAGAAAAGAATAAGAGTATAATATAAATTATGCCAGAAGTTTTAAAACACACAAAATTGTTACTATACAGGAGGGGTCAGCAAACTGCAGCCCACAGGCTAAATCAAGCCCATGACCTATTTTTATATAACCCATAAGCTGAGAATGGTTTTTACATTTGTAAAGGTTTCTAAAAATTAAGAAATAAGAATATATGACAGAGGGTGTAGGAGGCCCACGAAATCTAAAATGTTTCCTATTTGCTCTTCTACAGAAAAAGTTTACAGGCCCCTGCTACCTACTATTTTTTATGTACTGTTATGTACAGGGACACTTAGAAATAGTAGTTGCAGGATACACGCTGTGCTGGATGTCTTTTATTTGCCCTCTGACTCCATATCCCACCTCCTTCCTTGCCATGAGAAGCTGATCTGCATGGACCAGATCTGGGGCCTCTTGCTCCAGGTTGGGTGTGGCCAGTAGGGGAACAGACTAGCAACCAGAAGGCAGAAGGGAAATGAGATTAGGGTGCTTGTTTGCCGCCCTCCGTCCCTGCAGTGCTGCCTTAGGCAAGTCTTGTCCCTCAACCAAAAGGCACAGCGCCTATTGAGACCTCCACACAATTCTCTCCTCCAGAATCCAGTACCTGTTCCCTCCTTCCTCTCCTTTCTTTAGACCCACAGGTTTTGGCACCCTGATGTCCACTGTGACTTCCCTATATTCTGCCTACACCTGCCTGTACACCACACACCACAAACCATCCATCTTGAATGTGACATCCATTTCTTACCAGGACCCTGACAAGTGCACCCACAGATTATAGTGGTTGCCTTACAGGTAAGCAAGGGAAAAGGAACAAGGGATGGGAAAGAGAATACTTCAACTCTGATCTTTAATATGATCTCGTTTCATTTATAAAAGGACTTGAAACAAATACAAAAAACTCCTCTCTGGTTGACAAAAGCACAAACCCATGTGGTTTTTTTCTGGAATTGGTACACCTTTTAATACCTCAAAATTTAAAAAGTTTACCAGCCACACTGATTGTTTAAGACTGTCAAAATTACCTATCTGAATTCAAGTCCTCATCTTCCTGACTGGCCCCAGTCTTGCCTAACTGGACAGCTGTTACCACCTAACTAGTTACTTCAACATGACTCGCAGCACCAAAATCCCCACTGCCTCCTCTGCTCATCACCACCCAAGGCATGAAGCCAAAGCCGAAGCCACGAAGGCAACACAGCCTGGGACTGACTCAGCACCGAGACAGTCAGCACTTCCAGATTCCGGCGGCTCTCCTCCCGAAACCTCCACAGAGGCTCTCTGTGCTGTTTTAGAAATGAAGTAATAAACCTTCACTGCCAGTACTTATAAAATGTTCTGGCTTTATGGGACAGCATCTCCTGCTGCTTTGGGCACACATCCAGCTTAAGCAAAGACTCTGAAAGGAGAGCAAAATGACAATTTTATAACCATTGCACTAAGGACAGAGGAAAAGAAAAATTAGGTTCATGATCAAGAAAACGCATCTTCAGAGCAAACACACACACAAAAGTAGGACTACTAGTTTGGATTTGTCTAAATGAAGTTAGAAACACGAAATTCTTTGATTAATCACGAAAGAAAGCTTCACAGCTATTAGAAGCCCTGCCCCTGGCACAAACAGCACCTCCCACCACCCAGTGCTATGAAATACCTGATCATCACTTCTCAGGCGTCTTACTTCATATCATCTAGCCCCCTCAGCTGAATTCTGACTTTTAGGAAAGTGCCTTTTGTGAGTTGTGGATGCTCAGTGGTTTTCCATGTACTTCATTTTTTACTGGCTGTGACAAGATTTTTAATCTTTATACAAGAGAAGCCAAACCTGTGCATGAGCAACCTGTCAGGAATACTTATAGCCTGGCAGTTAAGTCTCTCTCTCGAGTGTGATTTCATCAGCAACGTGCTGCTGACAACGTGTAACAGAACATTGTAAAAGCTACAGGTTAACACCTCTGGGGGTGCCAGAGGAGACGCCATAAAGGGTATGGTGGTGAAATGAAAAATGATTATTATTTAGCATTTATTAATCCTAGGTGGTATGCTAAGTTCTAAAGAAGATTGCACAGACAAAAGCAGATTACCTCAAAATGTCCACACTTTTCCTTCACAAAAATGGAAAAGCCTTCTATGACACTATCTCTGTGTGAGAAGATGAAGTAGAAATACCCGGACTCCATGAACAGAGGCAGGAAAACACCAGAATAAAAGCCAAAAGGACTCTAATGCTCGTATCCTTCATGCTTCACCTGCTTTCACATACAGCACAACGTTGTGTGGCTAGATCATGGGTCAGCAAACGATAGCCTATGGGTATGCTGCCTGTAAATAAAGTTTCCTTGGAACTCAGCTGCCTGTATTGGTTTACATCTTGTCTGTGGCTTTTATTGCCTTATAGCAACAGACATGAGTGCCTATGACAGAGGGGGGATGGCCAGAGCCAGAGAGCCAGGAAGATTTACTAGTTGGCCCTGTAGAGAAAAGGTTTATTGACCCCTGATCCAGACTGAGTTGGAGAAAACATGATCCAGATTTATGAGAGTCTTAACAGAGTTACTTATTAATGTATGTTTTCATATTTATTCATGCAAGATAAAATTCAATTTACCTTATTTACTCAGGAAGCATGTATAAAATGCCTATTTTTTGGCATCGGAGAGGAATAAACATACCACTGGGAAGGCTAATACATCCCCCCTCTAGAGCAAAGGCACTCTGCCCTGATGGAACTCTAGAATTTTCCTACAGGGAAAAACTAGTTTCTCTCAATAAAGGTTTGGAAAAGGCCAAAGATCCAGAGATATAGTTGAATGGAATTGAAGTTGAATGGATAGTTGAATATAAGCAAGATTATATAAGACTTCATCTACATAGGATAATCGTTCATGGTTTGACTTCTAGAAATATTCTAAATAAGATTTGAAAATTATTTAGAGCATCAAGGATTTATTGGTTTTATTTCAAAGCCCATGAGCTCTTAGGGGAAAACACACACACACACACACACACACACACACACTCGAAATCCAATTCCTGATTCTGTAGTTACAGCACATTTGAGCCACACCATCAACAGTATGGTAAAATCAAATGGCATCTGTTTATTTGAAGACCACAAATGACTTTCTTGATATGAAAGTAAACAGCGTATGAAAAGTTCTAGCCTGAAGGATTGTTTTTGAAATTTTCCTGGAAGAATCACTTTTAAGGTTGCAACAAATGTGGACATTGGAAAACTATTCTTTCATCTGAATAGACTAATAAAGGTGTTTAAGCCCCCAAGCTGCACAGAAAGAATATAACTAGATGTTTCCTAACACAAAGCTGGTTTTTCAAATGGATACTATCTTTTCTTCCACAAGAATTATACTCCGTGCCTTAACCTTACCTGCTTAACATCCAAGCTCTGTTTTAGGTTTTTGGCAGCTAACATATGCTTTTCCATGGCAACTGCACAATAACATCATCTAGTTTGAAGAGGGAAAAAATTCAAAATGTTTCAGACCCAATTACATTATGAAACTGTTTTATAGAGTCTTCCTTTTTATAATTCTAAAGAATATATTTGACCAGTTTGTATATTTCACCACCTGTAATTCTGAACAAAAACACATTTCACAAAGAAATACACAGAAAACATCCAGGCTTATTCAGAGAAGTGATAATGGAGATTCTTAAGCAAGGCAAAACTAGCACTAAAAAGACAGGTTAAGTTTTGAGTTCTTACCTTGGCTGGGTTGACTAACCAGAAGAATGACCCTGACAAGTTATTTTCTTCTCTGGGTTTATTGTCATCATCTGTAAAAACAGGTGATTTAAATCAACCTCTCAGAGTGTTTCCAGCCCTAAAAACAATGATGACTAAAGCTTGGCATCTATTGTAGTTCTCAATATAATTACTTCTAACCTTCTACCCTCATTCTTATGCATGACAGAGTGCCAGAGGGAAAAAAAATCACAGTAAACCAAACATGAATCTGATTCTCCCCTTCTATGTGGAAGAGGTCATTGGAACACTGCTGAGCCCCAGAGAAAGAACATTTTCCCTGCCCCTCTTCTAGCACTTCATGCAAGATTAGAAATAAGTCCATTCTTACCTTCTCTGACTATATTATTTAAAAGAGTAGAAACAAAGAATGATTTCTTTTTTCAGAAAAGAATTTAGGACCATAGAGAATCACTGGCACATTGTAGAAAGAACTTTATCTAACGCAGGATGCCCAGCCAACTCTATAGCCTGTCCTTGAAATAAAGTGTGCAGTTACTAGAACATTCAGGTGTTGCTGATGGAAGGAATATACAGTCCTAGTTTGGAAAGATGTTCAGCACTTTCTTATAAAGTAAAAGAAAAACATACCCATCCTGTGACCCAGACAAAATATAACTATCGGAATCACAATGTTTTGCAAGAATATGATACAAAATTACAGTATAGCTCTTCAAATAAAATGCCTAGCATAAAGGTTCTGAAAGTTTTTGGAAGTAGTATTAAGTATCAGATGATGATAGTGTCACTAACTTAAATATGTAGATTCTTTGAGAAAGAACACAGTGAGAAGACAATCTTTTGGAACAATAATTGGGAAGACTTAAGAATTTGAGAAGATGGACATAAAAACTAAATTTTTAATACGACCAGATTGATAAACTTAGGACGACTTAAAACGTTCAACATTTTCTCATATCGGTAAGGACTACCCAAGCAAAATGAAAACAATTAAGCAGACCTATCTTTTATATGATAAAAAACCCTCCAGGAGGGAAAGGGTCCCAGAGAGGAGCTGATGGTATAAGAAATAATTAAAAGCAACCAAGCACAAACTGCATACCGGCTATTATCTAGCAAATTTTTTTTCCCTTACCTGAGAACACTAAAGGAAACACAGAAAATGGTAATATCCCCGAGCAAGTCATTCCCCACTTTCCTGTCATCTTGTGCAAAATAACAAATCCAGGGAGAAAGGAGCTTCAGTAAGAGTTTAAAAAGAGGAAGTTGTTTGACAATTTCTTAAACCTGTCAACAATAGCAGTGCGATGTGAAAAACCCAGGCAACATCCATTTTAAGCCCAATCTTCCGTGAAATAAACCCCAACTCTTCACCTCGCTTACAAAGTCCATCACTACCTGGCTTTGGTTCACTTCTTGGTCTCACCCTTTGCCAATCTCCTCCTCACCTGCTCTGTCCCAGCATGTTCCTACAACTCCCTCCCCCAGATCCTGCTTCACTCTCCACCTGTAGCTCCCTTTCCTCATCTCAGCATGATGCTTGGTCTTTCAGCTCCCAGCTTCTTCGTCTTCTTCCTGGGGGTGGTCCTCTCGGGTGAGCCAATCTAAAAAAGCCCTCTCTATACCTAAGGGGGAGCCTTAACTTATTTGTTATTTTTTCATGTTTGTTTGTGTTCTGGGGGGGTGGCTTATTTTCTCTCTATACCAACTAAAAGTTAAGCTCCATGAAAGCTAATAACTTACCTGTTTCATGCCTGACACTGGTAAGGAAAAAATTAATTTGACACTTGTCAAAATGTTGAGGAAGACTTTTTATTCAAGACCATTATGGGGTACCTGGCCGGTAGAGCATGTGACTCTTGATCTCAGGGTCGTGAGTTTGAGCCCCATGTGGTGTCTAGAGATCTCTAATAAATAAAAATTTTTAAAAAGAGCATCACAATAGGGGTATTGCCATAAGGGAAGCAGATGGAGCTTAACTCTGGATATAGCAAAGTCAGCTGGAGAATTCCAGCCAAGAGCATGTTAAAGGTGAAGGACAGGAGGTAAATTACTAAGAGGAGAAATCAAAGGTGGGGGAGGAATTCTTGGTAAACTGACGTAACAGGATCCTTGTTGTGGGCAGGCCAGGGTGATCAATACCAAGGGAATAAGGGCTGACTTAGAAGGATTCGTTGCTAAGACTGGGCTGCACAGACCAAAGATAGACATGGGTACAAAGGTTGAGGCCTAGTCCTTAGTCAAGGATAGAGTTTTTGTCTGGACCTAGTAATTCTCAAAAAGTATTGACTGGCCAGATGAATGAAAGAATGAATATATGAATTCTCACCCTCAAAGTTAAAATGATAGATTTGTTATTTAAATTTCTTAATTGCTTCACTTTTCCATTTCACCTTACTAGCATAAACACAGGTAATAATAGGGATAAACATGGAAAGAACACCAGAGAATAAACTCCCTACTCCCTTGCAGAGTAAAAAGAATAAATCTCCATAATTAACGGTTCCTTTTGTTCATTTATTTATTCTTCAAATGTTTTTTGAGAGCTAACTACAATGTACTAGTAACTCCTCCAGGCACAGACAAACAAATCCAAAGGAAACATCCCAGCCTTCAAGTTCACTGTCATTGTCTGAGTGACAAATATGTGAATAGAATGACGTATGGCAAAAGAAGTAGCTGAGATGGGTAAAGGGCAAAAAGGGACCCCTGGTGGGCAATGAGGCAGGTAGAGAAAGGCACAGGAGGAGAAAGTGTGATGAGAATTTCCCAAATGAAACTCCGTGTAATAAGACTTCAGCCAGAAACCCTGACCATCTTTCACAAATTACAAAACCCGGATATGCTTGGTGTGATTCAGTTTCTCATGGAAGTCAGCAAAGAGGCCAGACTGAGTCAAAAATTTGTACGGGACTTAGACTCAGCCAGACAGACAAAGGGACAGCTGCACTTCTGGGTTATGTTAATAAATTGGAAATGCATGATTATAAGAAAAACGTATTGCCTATTCCAAGGTTGATATCAAAGTGGGGGGTGAGGAGGGAATGGCATGGATGCCCATGAGGATATCATTGTTATTCCTGATGAATTCAGAAGGGTGGGGAAGAAAATATGCCCCATATGAAAGCACTTCTAACACAAAGGCTGGTCCTGTGGATAGCAATCTCAGTGGTCCTCCTCAAAAGGACAAGCCAAGAGAGGATAGGCTAAAATTGGAGCACTCATGCCTGACACTGTTCTTCCAAGCAAGCTCATAGCATTGCATGCTCTCTCAGTGGTACAGCAGGTTAACTGTAAAACTGAAAATAGTGTTTGAGAATACCTTTGTATTTTTAAATTTTAATATAACCAGTATCTGAAGTTATCATGATATTTCCTAATAAATAGGAAAAAAGAAGGATTTTTCCAATTTTTAAATTTTATCTCAGGAGTATCATCACCCAAAGCTAACCAGCTGATCCAAACACTAAACGCAGAAAGGTTGGTAGAGAGAACACTAGATCAACGTTAGAGAGGTGATACATGTTGGCAATGATTCCCAACACATGTTCATTAAAAAAAATTGTGCTAATTGGAAGCTTTCCTTCTTCCATGAGAAAGCAACTAATAAGAAGCTGATGACAGCACAATCAGGCACTAGAACCCCACAAGGAAATTACAGATATAATAGATACCTCTGGGTGCATACAAGACTTTTAAATCTAAATTGAATCTTTATTTAGAAATCAATTTATGTGGGTAGACTCTTTGCCCAAGGGTATTTGTTTGCTCTTTTATGAATGTTTCAAGCTAGCAATTTTTTTCTTAGGGTTATAAATGACTCTAAATAAAATATGAAGATAGATTTGTGTAATAAATACATCTCCGACATTATCTATTTATTTGTCCATTGAAATGTGTGCAGACTTTATCTAAAACAGTTATCTAACTATCACACTTTCTATTTTATGACAGAGAATTGTCTATAAATGACCTATTTCCCCTAATATCCTCCAAAGGAGGTAAAATAGTGACACTTGAACTTATTCCACAGATGATGAGGTCAATCTGACCCCAGGTCCAAATAAGTAAAAGCATCTCAGATTTATTTAACCTCTATTGCATATAGCAAAATATTACATGATTTATTTTTAAGAAAAAGAAAATTCTCTCTAAACTTTATCAATTGTTCCTTTTTCAAACCATTGTTTCCATATCCTAGGAAAAAATGGGGTCATAATTCAGGCAGAATCAGCTCTAGAC
Organism: Martes martes; assembly: GCF_963455335.1. Taxonomy (NCBI): domain Eukaryota; kingdom Metazoa; phylum Chordata; class Mammalia; order Carnivora; family Mustelidae; genus Martes; species Martes martes. Next base: position 137,567,004 of record NC_137888.1, read on the forward strand.
ACAGGTTGGTGGGGAAAATGATGTTCCTTGAGTCAGACAGAACAGGGCAGAGGAACTTTCTCAACCTGGGGTGAGCACAAAAACTGATGGCCAACAGTCCACGCTACATCTCGTAAGAAGAGAATGATTTTGACGTGGTGGACATGGATCCACAAGCATACTACAGGCAATATCATTATCAGTGATCGGGGAAGTCAAAGGGTGGCAATACCATGGATCTCTGTGGTCCATCTGGTTTGGGAGAGGATTCCAGCTAATAGCAGGGAGCATGGAGAACAGAGTCCATGTCTGAACAAAAATAGGTTTGTCAATGGTTGGGATTCAGAGCAAGATTAAGTTCTAATAATTATCCATCCGGAATCAGGGAAGAAGTGCTTTTATATTGGCTAGACAAGGTTAAAGTAGAGAAACTTGGACACACAGGGAGGTGTGGGGCACACAGGAGCTACACAACCTCTCAACTGTACACAACCAGTGCTGAGGCCCTGCTCCTGGCTCTAGACCCTGCCTAATTGCGTAGGATTATTCTGTCATGCCTCGTAGATTCCCTGAGATAGTGCAACAGGTAGACCTTGCAAAATAAACTGAGAGAAACTCAACTATCCAAGGGAAAAATCACATGGAAATCTCCAAGGCAATAGCTACATCAAGTAATAATAAATCACCATGGATTTGAAGTGTTGTGATGCTTTATTCCCGTTCCTCCTGTGTCAGGGTTCACAAACAGTTTACAAGTCCCCAACTCTCTTGATCGCTGAGTTTCCTATTCAAGGTTCTCTTTTCCAGCAAAATCTCCTGCTGTGCTTGAGAATTTCTTAATTACATGTTCAAGTTTTTTGCTGTCATGGCAGAATACTACACAAAATAATTAAGAAGCTAATAAAAACAATGTAAACCTTATTTTCCCCCCAAAAGCACACAACTATGCAAAATGTAAACACAGATGTAGATGATCTGCTCCATATTTGTCTCAGCAAATTCAAATGCCATCTACCCTTTCTGGAGAAAATGTAGACAGTAAAAATAGGGCACATTGAAATAGAGAAGTAAGACTGGAGACTGAATGTCAATCCAAAATCACTGTGGGATTAATTAAAAACTTAAATTTGACAAATCTAAGTCATTTGCAAAATTCCTTGTTTTTTATGATTAAAACTATAGTAAGTACTTATGGTAGAAATTTTGGAATACATAGAAGAATACCAAAAAGAAGAAAAAAGAAACACCCAAGAACATAATATTCAAAATTAGACACTGATAACACTGGCTTTATTATTTCTAATTATTGCCTAATTGATAAAGAGAAAAAATGGTATCTGTTTTATTTTCATTTTTCCAACTAATCATGCTATTTCTTTATACTTACTGTCCATTGTGAATTTTTTGTTCTGCAAATTGCATATCCATTTTTCTACTGGGATATTCAATGTTCTTATTATAAGAACACCTAGATTACTAGGCCTTTTGAAATAATATATTACAGATGCATTTAACCACTTTATCACTTTTAATTATCTTCCTGGTGCTTTTTGATATACAGATTTTTTTTCCTTTTTTAGATAGTTAAACCTCTAAATATTTTCTTTTATAATTTTTTACTTTACATGCTTAGAGGCTTCTTCCACTCCAAGATTATATAAATGCCTACCTACATTCTCTTCTTTAAGTTCTTTAATGAGTTCATTTTTTATATTTAGTTCATAATCCATCTGGAATCTATGATAGCATTATAAAATCTTAACTTCATTCCTTTCCATATAACTGACCAATTGATCAAATATCTTCTATTTCTTCGTTTTTAGAACTCCAATTTAAGATAATGGAGGGGCGCCTGGGTGGCTCAGCTGGTTAAGTGTCTGTCTTTGGCTCAAGTCATGATCTCAGGGTTCCAGGATAGAGCCCTGCATTGGACTCCCTGCTTCTCCCTCTCCCTCTGCTGCTCCCAACTGCTTGTGCGCTCTCTCACTCTCTCTCAAATAAACAAATAAATAAAGTCTAAAATACTAATAATAAAATAGTGGGAAGCTTTTTGCCTGTGAGATGCCATTGTGGGTATTACAAATCAAAGTGGATCTGTGTTAGTTGAGCCAGAGGCCAGGGGGAGGGGAGACTGAGGAAGGGATTTTCTTCATCAGCCTGCCAGACCACACAGAGCACCTTTTTGCTAATCATTTCCCCCCACAGATTTGAAATGTCACTATTATGTTGTGGCTATTTATCTGACTTGGAACTGTCCTAACCTTTCTGTTCTACTCTGGTCATCTAGGCTTCACCAACACCCTGCTGTTTTAACTCTTAAAACTCAAAATATACTTTCATATCTACACTTGACTACACACACAGTCACACACATACACACTCTCATTCTTTCTCAAAATTTTCTGGGATATTTGGGTCTATTTATTTTTTCACATGAGCTTTTTAATGAATCCATTGGTTCTATTCTCCCCTGAAGCCCAATAATATTTCAGGATTACATCAAATGTATAAATTCATTTGGAGTTAACTGACATCCTAATATTGAGTCTTTTGATCAAAATCTATAATATATCTTCCCATATTTCAATTTAATTTTTTCCCTTAACAAATTTCACACAAGTTTTACACATTTCTTATTATGTTTTAACTAAGTATTTTATAGGTTTTATTATTGTAATTAGAATCATTCCATTTTCTCGCTGGTTATTGTCAATTTGTAAGAAAACTATTGATTTTTTATGATTCTTTTGATTTTTTTTCTTTTTTTTTTTAAAAATATGGAACGCTTCATGAATTTGCGTGTCATCCTTGTGCAGGGGCCATGCCAATCTTCTCTGTATCGTTCCAATTTTAGTATATGTGCTGCCGAAGCGAGCACTGATTCTTTTGATTTTTAAAAGACTTTTGGTTGATTCTTTCGGGTCAGTAATCAAATCATTATCAAAGAATAATCTGCCCTGTGCTTCTTATTCCTTTTTCAAATCTAATAGCATTGGCTAAATATTCCAGAAGAATGTTAAATGAAAAAGATGCTAGTGAAGATCCTTCTTTTTGACTCTGACTTTGACAGCAATGCCTTGTGTGGTAAGCCATTAAATATCATACAAACCAGTAGTTTGAAATAAGCATTCCAAGATGTTGATAAGGAAACAGTGTTCCAGCCCATATTTGGTAAAAGTCTTTACAGAAAAAAATAGCTGTTGAGTTTCACCAAGTCCTTTCTAGCATCTGATTGTTTTTCTCCTCCCAAATAATAATATGATGAATTCCACTGATATACTTTCTCATATCAAGTCATCTCAGAACTCCTGTAACTTATTGGCTAATTATATATTGTTATTTTAATATAATGCTGTATTTGATTTGCTACTGTTTTATTCAAAAATTCTACATCTGTGTTTATAGGAGAAATTAGCCCATGGTGTTTGAGTTTTAATACTTTGTTAGGTTTTGGTATTAATGTTACATTAGCTTCATAAAATGATTTAGGAAGTTAAATCTAATATCATGATTTTAATAAAGCATATGCTCCCAGGGTAAATTGCAAACACAGTTCATAATCAGCAAATGATGAAATATTCCATTTACATCAATGAAACATGGTTTCCCCGGGAAGGTTTGGAAATAAGAGATCTTACAATGTTGGTAAAGACTTTGAATATAGCCAATATAGAAACCTACAGGTGAATTCTGCCATTAAAAATAAGTATTGAATTCTAGAATTCAATGCTCAAGTTGATACAATTCACAGGGTTAGCATGCTTAAAAGAGTCATAGTGGTATGACCCTTTAAAACAGACAAACAGGGGCACCTGGGTGGCTCAGTGGGTTAAAGCCTCTGCCTTTGGCTCAGCTCATGATCCCAGGCTCCTGGGATTACCCGCATCCCGCTCTCTGCTCAGCGGGGAGCCTGCTTCCCTCCCATTCTCTCTCTCTGCCTGCCTCTCTGCCTACTTGTGATCTCTGTCTGTCAAATAAATAAATAAAATCTTTTTAAAAATTAAAAAAAATAAATAAAACAGACAAACAGAGCTCCCTGAAAATATAAAAGCACAAGTCACTGTAAAGCAAAATAACAAAATGGAAATAAACAAATTCCATTCAGCAAATATTTATCGATTATGAGTACAGCTGTTTTACTACACTCTGCTAAATGCTCTAGGATATTCTCAAAATCCCACTTAGGATGTTTGTTAAAAGTAAAACTCCTGAGCTCACACCCGCAAACTTACTGAAACCAAATTATAGGAGAGACATCAGACTTGTTTATTTTGTTTTTTACAAAGCAGTCAAGTCATTCTTATCATCAGGAAAGCTTGGGAAACCTTTGTTGTAGGGGATGCAAGAATCAGTCGATGTTTCCAGTAGCCTCATTAATTGTTGTGTTGCTGACCCCTGGTCCCTGGGACATGTGGTGAGCACCCAAGATCTAGAGACTCAAAAGTCTCAGCCTTTGTACAGGCCCGAGGGGACAACCCTAAGCCGCAGAAAGGTCAGTAGCAGCTCCTAAATTTCTCCCTAAAAGGACTTAGGGATCTCCCTAAAAGGACTTAGCAATCTGGTTATAAGTTGGGGCAAAAGAATTTGTCTTAAAACTTGATTGTATAGCAAGCTCACTCTATGTACTTGATTGTATGTGTAAGTGGGTGACTTTGGGAGGCTGATGGAAATACAAAGAGGCTAAAGCCATCCTAGGCCATCATTGGGCACCCTCCCTGCTGGAGGAGTTGGACTTATCTCCCAAAATAGATTTAGACTAAAACAGTCAGATTCTTTGCTGACATGAAAAAAAAAAAAAGAAAGAAAAGAAAAAAAAAAAGTACGCCTTCCCCAGGGGACAATTTTGAGGGAAACAGGAAGACACAGGTGAAAGCAAGAACTTGAAAGGTTCACAAAGGATTTGATTGTTTCGGGTGGAAGGACTGAATGTGTGCCTAGGTAGAGGAGGGGGTGAGGGAGACAAGTCAAGAGAGCAAACGTTTGAAGCTGTGGAAGTGGGAGAAGAAATATGAGGTTGAGCAGAGCAGAGAAACCAGGAAAAAAGTGAAGGGAGCCATTGTTAGGAGCAGGGGTAGGTGAAAGCTAGCAGGACAGGAGGGTTGAGGTATGAGCTCTGACCCTTGCCAGCAACGGAGGCTTGGCTCACTCTTTTCTGCCAGTCGCCTGAGCTAGTCCCAGCTAAGCATGGAAGAGTATTAACAACCTTAGATCCAGTCGGGATGCCTAGAGCTACTCATTTGGATATAGTTCTGTTCTGCAGCATGCCACGTGTGAATACAAGATATCCAAATGACTGCCAAGCTGTAACCTCCCATTAACCAGACTGCGTAACCAGTCTCAAGCTCATCCTGGCTACTCCCAATGAATAAGCAGTTGTTTACACTTTATCTGTCTCTCCTAAGACACTAAAGATCTGGCCAGGCAAGGGGCTAGAGCCTCAGCTCCTGCAGAGCACGGTTGTCAATTGCTTTCAGGTGCTCTCCCCTTGAGGGCCAGTGAACTTGATTTAGGGAGGGATAATGCACAACCTCTTCTGGAGTTTTCTGCTGCCTTCCATAGAGCATTAACCTTGAGAACACACTTATAATGGAGCAGTGCTTCCCAGAGTGTTGTCCTAGGGTCTGGGGCACCAACATTAACTGGGGACTTGTTAGAAATCCAAATACTTGACCCTAGCCCAGAACTACAGAATTATGAAGGGGGGAGTCACAGGAATGTGTTGTCAACAAAACCTTCAGGTGATCTTGATGTGCACTGAAGTTTGAGAACCACTGTCCTATAGTTAGGCCAGACTGTTGCTCGGTTGTTCCTTCTCTGACCCTTTGGGGGTATCGTCTTGAGGTATTACCCGTGTGTCCCACTGACTCACTTGGTCCTGCTCATGCCATTCAGATTCACTGATTCTGTAATTATACAAACAAATAAGCATGTTTGTGAATTCTTCTATCCCTACCAACGAGCCAAAGACACCCTCAAACACTACTCCTACCTCTATATATCAGTGCCCCAGGGATGAGACTCTGCCAGAACCAGCCTTCTCCTCTTCCTCACCCACAGACACAGACTCAATGAGGGGGGCAGAAGCAAGATGGCAGAATAGTAGGACACCTAAATATCACAGGGCTCCAGGACTTCAGCTAGATAGTTCTCAAACCATTCTGAACACCTACAAACTCAACAGGAGATCAAAGAGAAGAAGAGCAGCAATTCTAGGAACAGAAAAGCGACACTTTCTGGAAGGTAGGATGTGCAGAGAAGTGAAGCCAAGGTGATATACAGGAAGAGAGATCTTGCGGGGAGGGGCTAGGTCTCAGCAAGCGGTAGAGCAGCAGAGCACAAAATTGAAACTCTTAGACGTGGGGCGCCTGGGTGGCTCAGTGGGTTAAAGCCTCTGCCTTCGGCTCAGGTCATGATTCCAGCATCCTGGGATCGAGCCCCACATTGGGCTCTCGCTCCGTGGAGAGCCTGCTTCCTCCCTTCTCTCTCTGCCTGCCTCTCTGCCTACTTGTGATCTGTCAGGTGAATAAATAAAATCTTTAAAAAAAAAAAAAAAGCCTCTGCCTTCGGCTCAGATCATGATCCCAGGGTCCTGGGATCGAGCCCCGCATCGGGCTCTCTGCTCAGCAGGGACCCTGCATCCTCCTCTCTATCTGCCTGCCTCTCTGCCTGCTTGTGATCTCTGTCAAGTAAATAAATTAAATCTTAAAAAAAAAAAAAAAGAAACTCTTAGACATCTACTCCAATAAGGAATAACACAGAGGACACTGGGAGATGGAGAGGAGAAGTGAGTTGGGGGAAACCAGAGGCAGAGACGAACCATGAAAGACCGTGGGCTCTGAGAAACAAACTGAGAGCTTTGAAGGGGAGGGGGGTGGGGGGTTGGTGAGCCTGGTGGTGGGTATTAAGGAGGGCACATATTGCATGGAGCACTGGATGTGGTGTATAAACAATGAATCTTGGAACACTGAAAAAATTAAATTAAATTAAATTTAAAAAATAAAATTAAATTAAAAAAAAAAAAATCTGCTCCACTGAGGGATGTGGCTCCAGAGGCTGGAGGGCGGGGGTGTGTGGAGCCCTTGCAGGGACAGTGTGGTCTCAGGACATGTGGGGTCACAAAAAGACCAGGGGTGTCTGAGTGTGACAGAGCTCCTGGGTTTCAGAGAGGGGAAGCCAACTACAGAGACAGACCAGAGGAGTGAGTTTTCAGAATGGAGTTACCTTAAACCATGATCTGAGGCACAGTCTGGCCACTGCTTTTCGGGCAGGGACGCCACAAGTGGCAGATCCAGGGAGACTCACCTTCCTTCTCCGGGAAGAGTGGTGCAGGAGGGCACTGCAGGAATCTGCTGGGTTTGGAGACTCCAAATGGGGCCGTTCACCAGAAATAGAAACACTTGATCACAGGCTGGGTGAGCTTGGATTGTGGCCTGAGACTAGGATTGACTGCTCTTCTCTGTGGACTCATTGAGGAGTGGGGCCCTGAGCTCTCGGCTCTTCCGGGCTGGAGATTGGGAGGCCACCATTTTCATTCCCATACTCCAGAGCTCTACGGAAAGCATTCAGGGAACAAAAACTCCAGAGAGCGAAGCCAAGCAGATTGCTTAGCCTGGCCACCTCTGAGCAAAGACGCTTGAGAATCACTTCAACAGGCCCCTCCTGCAGAAGATCAGCAAGAACACCCAACCAAGACCAAATTCACTGATCAATGAGAACTGCAGAACTTCAAAGATACGGGAATACAGCACATAGAATTCATGGCTTTTTCCCCATGATTCTTTAGTCTTTCAAAGTTAAAAATTTTTTAATTTTTTTTTCTTATTCTATTTTTTTCCTCTTATTTTAATGTTTTTTTTTACTATTTTATCTTATCAATATCTTTTTTAAAAATCTTTTTAAATTTTCATTGTCATAGCCATATTCTATCCCTTCATTGTATTTAACCTTACTTTTTGTATACATATAGGTTTTTCTTTCTTTAAAATTTGGAGATACAGTTTCTTCTAACAGATCAAAATATACCCTAAATCTAGCACATGGCTTTATTCTAGTCTTCAGCTTGATCACATTCTTTCCTCTTTTTTTCCTTCTTTTTTCAACCAACTTCTTATCTTATCAATTCCTTTTTAGAATCTTTTTTAAATTTTCATCTTTACAGTCATATTCCATCCCTTCATTGTGTTTATCCTTATTTTTGCATACATATGTGTGTGTGTATATACATATATATATTCTTCTTTCTTTAAAATTTTGGGAAGCAGTCTCTTCTAACAGACAAAAATATACCCAAAATCAAGTGTCTGGCTCTGTTCTATTCACCAATCTAATATATATATATATATATTATATATATATATATTATAATATATAATAATATAATATATAATATATATAATATATATATAATATATAATATATATATATATATATATATATTTCCCCCCCTCTTTCTTCTCCTCCCGGTTTTGGGTCTCTTCTGATTTGGTTAGTGTATATTTTTCTGTGGTCATTGCTATCCTTTAAGTATTTTGTTCTCTCATTCATCTATTCTTATCTGGATAAAATGACAAAGCAGAAAAACTCACCTCAAAAAAAAGAACAAGAGACAGTACTGACAGATGGGGACCTAATCAATACAGACACTAGTAAGATGTCAGAACTGGAGTTCAGAATGATGATTATCAAAGTGCTAACTGGGCTTGAAAAAAGCATGGAAGATACTAGAGAATCCCTTTCTGAAGAAATAAAATCCCTTTCTGGAGAAATGAAAGAATTAAAATCTAACCAAATTGAAATCAAAAAAGCTATTAATGAGGTGCAATCAAAAATGGAGTCTCTTACAGCTAGGACAAATGAGGCAGAAGAGAGAATTAGTGATATAGAAGACCAAATGATGGAGAATAAAGAAGTTGAGAAAAAGAGAGATGAACAACTAGTGGACCACGAGGGGAGAATTCCAGAGATAAGTGATACCATAAGACAAAACAGTATTAGAATACTTAGGATCCCAGAAGAAGAAGAAAGAGAAGGGGCATAAGGGACAGAAGGTATATTGGAGCAAATTAAAGCAGCAAATTTCCCTAATTTGGCAGCGGGAGCAAGCATCAATATCCAGGAGGCACAGAGAACCCCCCTCAAAATCAATAAAAATAGGTCCACACCCCATCATCTAATAGTAAAACTTACAAGTCTTAGTGACAAAGAGAAAATCCTGAAAGCAGCTTGGGACAAGAAGTCTGTAACATACAACAGTAGAAATATTAGATTGGCAGCATACCTATCCATAGAGACCTGGCAGACCAGAAAGGACTGGCATGATATATTCAGAGCACTAAATGAGAAAAATATGCAGCCAAGAATACTGTATCCAGCTAGGCTGTCACTGAAAATAGGAGAGATTAAAAAGCTTCCAGGACAAACAAAAACTGGAAGAATTTGCAAACACCAAATCAGCCCTACAGGAAATATTGAAAGGGATCTTCTAAGCAAAGAGAGAGCCTAAAAGTAACAGACCAGAAAGGAACAGAGTCAATATACAGTAACAGTCACCTTACAGGCAATACAATGACAATAAATTCGTATTTTTCAATAGTTACCCTGAATTTAAATGGGCTAAATGCCCAAATCAAAAGACACAGAATATCAGAATGGATTAAAAAAAAAAAAAAAAAAGACCCATCAATATGCTGTCTGCAAGAAACTCATTCTAGACCCAAAGACACCTCCAGATTTAAAGTGAGTGGGTGGAAAACAATTTGCCATGCTAATGGACGTCAAAAGAAAGCTGGGGTGGCAATCCTTATATCAGATCAATTAGATTTTAAGCCAAAGATTTAAACCATAAGAGATGAGGAGGACACTATATCATACTTAAAGGGACAGTCCAACAAGAAGATCTAACAATTTTAAATATCTATGCCCGTAACATGGGAGCAGCCAATTATATTAAATAATTAATAACAAAATCAAAGAAACACACCAACAATAATACAATAATAGTAGGGGACTTTAACACACCCCTTAACTGAAATGATGAAATGGACAGATCATGTGAGCAAAAGGTCAACAAGGAAATAAAGGCTTTAAATGACACACTGGACCAAATGGACATCACAGATATATTCAGAACACTCCATCCCAAAGCAACAGAATACGCATTCTTCTCAAGGGCATATGCAACATTCTCCAGAATAGATCACATCCTCGGTCACAACTCAGGTGTCAACTGGTACCAAAAGATTGGAATCATTCCCTGCATATTTTCAGACCACAATGCTTTGAAGCTAGAACTCAACCACAAGAGGAAAGTTGGAAAGAACTCAAATACACGGAAGCTAAAGAACATCCTACTAAAGAACAAATGGGTCAACCAGGAAACTAAAGAAGAATTTAAAAAACTCATGGAAACAAATGAAAATGAAAACACAACTGTTCAAAATCTTTGGGACACAGCAAAGGCAGTCCTGAGAGGAAAGTATATAGCGATACAAGCCTTTCTCAAGAACAAGAAAGGTCTCAAGCACACAACCTAACCCTAAACCTAAAGGAGCTGGAGAAAGAACAGACCCTATAAGAGTTTTTTGCCCTTGTGTTTACTCCCACTGAGTCTGATGTTGTTCCCCTCTTTCTTGATACCACCATTGTTCCAGAACTTGGGTTTGGTTTCCTTGTTCCCTACCCCATAAGAATGAGCCTCATCCTGTGTGGGGGGTATATAACCTTGAAGAAAAATAGATTGCAAGGGATTTTAAAGAGAGGAAGGATAGACATGAACAAATACAGAAGTCAGCTCAATATCAAGAATACTCCAGAGAATTTTTAAGCTAATATTAGTGGAGCTTATGTAAAGATAGAAAAGAAGGGGAGAGAGAAAAAGAGAAAGAGGTTGCTAAATGGAAGCATAAATATGACACCCAAGTCCCCTAAGAAGTTCAGAGTAAAAGACAGCCTTCCTCTGAGATTTTAAGGAACACTAAAGCAGCTAACATTAATTGAGTATTTTCTCTGAGCCATACAGTTCAAAGTGCTTCGTACGTTGACTCAATTGGTCCTCATACCAATTCTATGAAGTAGTTCCTATTAATATCCTATTTTATAGATGAGAAAACAGATGCAGACAGATATAGTAACGTGACCAAAGTCAGACAGATAGCAAGCAACAGACTCAGAGTTTGAACCCACGCAAGTCTGCTGCTAGCACTGTGCTCACTCCACAATACTGTCTGTGAAAGGATAGAGAGAAATTGATGGCACATCGATATGTAGACTCAGGTAAGCTATCTGGGAACTTGCTTTGGGTAGTTCCCCTTTTTTTTCCTTAAAGAAAGAAGTAAGAAAGCCTGGATAGTAGAAATATTTATCCAGTAGAAATATAATATGACCCACAAATGCAAGCCACGTAACCTAATCCTTAATTTTCTAGTGACCATATTTAAAAATGAAAAAGAAACATATGAAATTCTTTTAATTAAACTTAATTTATCCAAAATATTATAATTTTAATACTATAGTCAATATTATAATATTGTTTTAATATTACATCAATATTTAATAATATTATATTAATATTACATTAATTTAATATTAAATATAATAATATTACATCAATTGCTGAAATAGTTTACAGTCCTTTTATCATACTAGATCTTTGAAATTCATTATGTATTTTAATTTACAGCACATCCTGATTTACAGTAGCCACATTTCAAGTACTCGATAACCACACGTGGCTGGTGGCTGCCATATTAGACAGTGAAGCCTGAAGAGCCAACGGTAGGAGGAGTGAGAAGGAATTGAGAATATAAATGGAGATTAGGTATTTAAGTAGAGAGACAAATCAAGAATACTTGTGGTTTGAGATCTAGCTTGAGTCGTTGAGAAATAATAACTGGACTGACATGCAGAAGCCAATTCTACATTGAAATAAGACAACATGAATCTATATGAGTGTGTATCTTTGCATGTGTGTATATCCACATACATATACATGTACACATATACACATGCATGTTGGAAGCAAACAGATTCAGCACTGATGATTGGTAGGCCAGCAACTGACATAATTTGTAAGTCACTAAAGTCATAAGTCAATAAAGACTTAATATCTTCCCCACAAAATACCCTAGGCTCCCAATAACAGAATATAGTCTTTGTCTGGGGAATTAATTCCAGATTGTCTCCCATCTGTCCATCCCTTGTCTAATTTCCAGTCACGCTGTTCCCAGTGCCCAGTTCTGGACAGGCTCCTCTCTAGTCTAATGTAGATGACCCCTTTCTCCTCATTCCCATGAGCATCTCTCCTCATTTCAGACATCTGGGGCAAACACACTGACCTTGGACTCTTTGGCTAGGCCTTTGCCTTTTCCATATCTCCAGCTGTCCCTTGGCCAGTTTTAATAATAACACAAATCTCGTCCTGTGGAATGACACCAGAAACTGTCCCACTAAATACCTACTACTCATCAAGGCGTCCTCAGTTTTATTTAATGCCCTCCCTTTATTTTAAGTGCATCTTCTCTTGGGGCGCCTGGGTGGTATAGTCAGTTAAGCATCGAACTCTTGATTTCAGCTCAGGTCATGACCCCAAGGTTGTGGGATACAGCTCCGCATTAGGTTTTGTGATAAGCATAGAACCTGCTTGAGATTCTCTCTCTCCCTCTGTCCTTTCCCCTAGGCCCCATCCCACATGCTCTCTCTATCTAAAATAAATAAATAAGTATTTTAAACAAATGAAGTTTGTCTTCTCTTTAGTAGTAAATGTTCATTAAAGATTAAGGATCCAGAGGTCTGCTTAAATGCTGTTTGAGTTAAGAATCACAGGACCTTTTGCCTGGAGGCCAGACTGGAGGACAGCAGTTGGAGAAGGAAAACAAAATGAGGAAAAGTGTATCTATAAATAAATTTTAAAACTATGTAGCAATGTAATAGCTATGAAATTGAATCTTCTTCCTTAGGGTAAGTAGGTAACACAGTATCAAGAAGCCTTGGCAGACAGAATAACCCCCTTTTCCAAGTTAGAAGATATGGTCCTTTGATCAAAAATGTAAGATCCTTTCATTCCCCCCACTACAGTCAGTGTTTCAATTTCAAAGGCCACTTGCTGTTTCTGATCTGTTATCAGTCAGGCAGACTCAACCCACAGAGAGAAAGCCACTTTACTATAAGCTGCTGTCTCTTTTATCACAAATGCAGACTTAAGGATCCTGTTCTGCTAAAACTGTACAGCTCAAGACAAAAAGTGGTAGAAGTAAGGGCAGAAGCAAGCCAGCTTCATGATAGGAAGTTGCAGACTTGGGAGAAGTAGACGTGTCAAATGTAGGTGAAATATGGCAAGTTACCTACATGGCTAAGTAAATCCCTTTGTTTCTGAGCTAGTTGCACTCCTAAGATCAGAATTGCCAAAAGAAAAATACCAGCATGTTGCCGGGCAGGTATAAATATGAGAGTGCAACTAGAAGAGAGGGTACATTAATCTGTTCAAGTATCTAATACGTGCCAGGCACTGCTCTGTTTTTTAAATACATCAAACCTCACAGTCACCTCTGATGAAGAAAGAGAGATGCAAAAGGAAGTCAGGTGCTTGTCCCTTGGATGCTTTTAAGAGAAGCCATTATTCAGACCTTTGCCTCTCTTACAGTAAAGCCTGAGCTCTTTCTCCTATTTTCTTTCTTTGTTTCTTTCTTCCTTTTTTATTTTCTTTTAAGATTTTACTTATTTATTCAACAGAGAGAGAGAGATCACAAGTAGGCAGAGAGGCAGGCAGAGAGAGAGGGGGAAGCAGGCTCCCCTACTGAGCAAAGAGCCCGATTCGGGGCTCTATCCCAGGACCCTGAGATCATGACCTGAGCTGAAGGCAAAGGCTTAACCCACTGAGCCACTCAGGTGCCCCAGCTTTTTTCCTTTTTTAAAATTCTCTTTTTCCAACAACACACTGCCTCCATGGAAACAGAGAGAGGCTCAGATGTGTTGGTCTGTGGCCTGGTTTAGCCAGAAGGACAAGCCTGACCACACAAACATTTGTTTTCATTTTGTCCAATCTGTGTACATCATAATTGTGCATCCCTCAAAAAAAGGTTTGGTCAAATAAATACAAGACACATGAAAACATCTCTGCCTCATCCCCACAACATAAATCGTTATTTGCCAAAAGTTGTCAAATTTGCTAACTTGGTGGTTCACCAGTCCAACCAGTCCGCTGATTCACTCACATGCTTAACTTCAATGGGAACACAACGTAATGTTCTCTGATTTCTTTTATGGGAGCTCTTTATATCATTTATTTATATTATTCATTCAACAGTGTTATTCAACAAAAGACAATCGGACAAAGGGCAAAAAGGCAAATGACAGCTGGAATGGAATGACACTTGGAATTGAGCCAAACATGAACTATGTCTTCAGCCTCAACTGGTTTTATTTCTTATATACTTACATCTGTTTCCTTGCATGTATTTTTGTGACTGAATTCACTTTGGTGGGTTTTGTTCTGTTTTTTAGTTATAAAAATACATACAAACTGCAGAAATCTACTAGTTTCTCTGTGTTAAATCTGGTGTGGATTCTTTTACCTTTCTCCATATGTTCTATAAACATGTATAATTATATGAAAGTTTTTCCTACTTTTATAACAATAACATACTATACACTCTATTCAACAACTTGTACTTTCTTAAAAATACATCATGCACATCCCTCCAGATTAGTACATTTAGACTGTACTTATTCTTAAGTAGTTACATTACTTACACCTATATCAAAATATATTTATTCCTTTAGAGACAAACATTTAGGAAGTTTCCAAGTTTTGGGTTGTTTTTGTTGTTTTGCTATAATAAATACCATTATAACAAACTTCCTTGTGAACATGTCCTTACATATATGTGCTTCTTTTGTAATAAAACATAGCCCCCAAACAGAGCAATTAGCTCCAGGGCTATGCACACTTTTTAAATTAACAAAATAATTGGGGGCACCTGGGTGGCTCAGTGGGTTAAAGCCTCTGCCTTCGGCTTGGGTCATGATCCCAGGGTCCTGGGATCGAGCCCCATATCGGGATCTCTGCTGAGCAGGGAGCCTGCTTCTCTCTCTCTCTCTGCCTGCCTCTCTGCCTACTTGTGATCTCTGTCTGTCAAATAAATAAATAAATAAAATCTTTAAAAAATAATAATAATAATAATAATTGAGACACAGACCTTAAGTGTATGGTTCAATTGATTTTTACAAGTGCATATACACGTGGAACTGACACCCCTATCAAGATATAGAACATTTCCATCATCCTAGAAAGTTCCCTTGTGTCCCTTCCTAGTCAAACCTGTCCTCCCCATACCAATAAACCATATGATTCTGCCTGTTTCATAATTTCCTATATCAAACCCAAAAGTTTGCACCTTTTTGTGTTTGGTTTCTTTTGTTCAGCATAGTAGCTATGCCTTCATTACATTTTACTATATGGATGTACCAAAATGTTCATTCCTTTTTAATTGTATGCATATTCCATAATCAACTATTCTTCTGCTGATGAACATTTAAATTGTTTCTGGTATTTTTTAAAAACTACAATAAATGATGTTACAATAAGATTCTCTGTACTCATGACTTTACGTACTGGCCCTTGGTTTATCACAACATGCAACCCCCCAAATAGGATTTTTAAACTTAAATTTTTAATTTTGTTCAATACTGCCAAATTACCTTCCCATGAGGTGATAGCACTTCACACTCCTACCAGCCCATGTCCTCACACTTCTATTAACACAAGGCACTCTTTGGATATGAGGGGTACTGACCCCTAAGTGTTAAATACTGATTCATGGGAGCACACATATTAAAATATCAAAAATATGCATACTGAGCACAAACTTTATGTTGAGTGCTTTTCTGGCCACTAGTGATAAAAAGTTAAATAAAGTCTTATCCTCATCCTTGAGCAGCTTACAAATCAAATGAGAACAGCAGTGTGCTTAAGTGCAGGAATGAAGATTTCCATATGGTGCAAGATGTGGGGAAATCAGATTGGGCGGCCATGTAAAACATGTCTGGGCAAGTGCTGGTAAGTGCTAGTTTGATGTAGTTAAGAGCCTGTTGGGCAATGAGGGAAAGAGTGTTCCAGAAAGACTGACAAGACTGGACACAGCCCTGGATGCTTAAGAAACTGTCCATATTGAAGAAGACTACAGTTACCTGTGAAGAGTGGCCCCAGAGAAGAACAAAACAAAAGTGCTATAAAAATTTGTGAAATGTTATCTTGTACACTTGAAACCAGTCATGACATTGTGTGTTGACTATACTTCAGGTTTTTTTTGTTTTTGTTTTAACAATTGGTGAAATTTGAATGAGGTCTATTAGGTAATACTGTTCTGTTGATGTTAAATTTCTTGAATTTGATAACCGCCCTGTGTTTGTGCAAGTGAATGCCTTTGTACTTAGGATATATACACTTGGATAAAAGGAGCTTAAGGTCTACAATTTACTCTCAAGTGATTCAGAAAACAATACTATGTAGACGGGCAGATTAGAGAAAGAGAGAGAGGATACAATGATAAAACAGATTGTTAAAATGTTAACAACTGGTGAATCTAGGTAAAGAATATATGAGGTTTTTGTCCTAGTCTTGCAATTTTTCTCTGTTTGAAGCTACTTTAATACGAAGGGTTCTTTGTATTAATATTTAAAATACAGTAACACCTCAATGACCTTCGGTTGGTTCTATATGACTAGAGAGAATGATATAAAATGGAAAGTGGTGAGCTCTGAGGGCAGAGAGGCAAGCAAAGGCAAATTCTTGAAGGGCCCAGTTCTTGGCTGAGAAATTTTAATTTATGTCGAAAGCCATGAAACCCAAATTGCATTTTTAAAAGAGTACATTAGCAGCTTTATGGAGATGGGCCCACAGTGAGACCAAATGAGGCAGAAAGACCAGCTGGGAGGCCACCGTGATGATTCAGAAGAGTCAGGGTCTAGCAGAGACCATAGTTGAGGGGATAGAGAGAAGGGCACAGCAACCCAATCTATTAAGATTCGACATGACCTAGAAAGTGAAGGATGAGGGAGGATTCCAGCTTGGGAAACTGGTTAGATGGTAGTGTTAGTCACCAAAAATAAGAAATCGAGGTACAGAGAGCCTGGGAAGAAAGATGATGGGTTCTGCATTGACTATGACAAGCTTGAAGTATGCATGGAAGATTCCAAGGAAGACCTCCAGAGCTCAGAGAAATCTGGGCATGAGATACTAACTTCAAAGTCATCTGCATGTAGGCAGTTTGGGTTCTTAAGAAACGGAACAAGATGGAATTGGGAGGGAGACAAACCATAAGAGACTCTTGATCTCACAGAACAAACTGAGGGTTGCTGGTGGGAGGGGGGTAGGGAGAAGGTGGTGGGATTATGGACATTGGGGAGGGTATGTGCTATGGTGAGTGCTGTGAAGTGTGTAAGCCTGACTATTCACAGACTTGTACTTCTGGGGCTATTAATACATTATATGTTAATTTTTAAAAAAAAATTTTTAAAAAGGACTGGTTCTTAAAGCCTTGCCTATTTCACCACTACCAAATTAACATCTTCTGAGAGCATGCTATTTTTAAAAGGAGGCTAAAAGTGGTAAGTTGTTATCCTACTATACCCGGAATGTCTTCTTCCAAGTACCTGTGGAAACAGACCCACTCAAAATATATATTAACAACTGCTCCAGATTGAAAGGTTATGTGTCACCATCTAGAGATATTTCCATGAAATGGGGCTGTGGTGAGCTGTTATGCAAAAGACAGTCATAGTTCACTGCACCACCTGAGCTAGAAGAGCATGGCAGCTCCGAAGAAGGGAAAAGATCTGATTCATCTCACTCTTATCCCTCACTTGGTCAGGAGTTTCACAGACACAAGATGCATCCAGCCATGCCCCCAACACCCTTGACCATTATCACCAGGCAAAACTACTTCAGAAAGCTGCTTGTGTTATGCCATATTTTCTGATGGCAATTAGGAGGAAAGTGAGAACCTGGGAACTTCCTAGAAATGCAAATTACTGGGCCCCACATCAGCCCTACTGAACCAGAAATTGCAGGTGATCCCAGTCATATGTTTTAACAAGCACCCCAGGTGATTCCGGTGCACAGCGAAGAACAAGAACATAGAGACATAGAGAGGTGAGGAAGATGAGCCCATTATCATGTCAATCCAGTGAGTGATGTATTCCCACAATTTGGAAATTATGAGCCTCTCAAGGATGCAAGCCCTGTCTTTTAATATTTTGAGTCCCTGTAGGCCCAAAGTCTAAATTCAATAAGCATTTACTGAGAACAGAGTCTGGCTCTTAATTAATATTAGGGGAGGAAGGAAGGAAGGAAGGAAGGAAAGGAAGGAGGGAGGGAGGGAGGGAGGAGGGGAGTTTGGTTATACAACATCGGTGATTTCAAACTTAACCCAAACTTCTAAAAGTCCGTATTTTTCTCTCATTCTTCCAACATTAGCCAAGATAAAATACGCACATGAGAGTGCATGGAAATGAGATTCTGTGGGTGGTAAAGGAAAGGAAAAAGGGAGAGCTACAGAAAAAACTGTTTCTCTATGTTCTGAAGTACTTCTCTTCCTTCATATCCTTAATTCCTTGTTTTTCTCCCCTCTCCCCGATCTTTTGTTTCCTGACACCTGGAGAAATTTCACTTAAATAGACATGCAATTTACACTCCCTAGGACACATACATACCAACACCCAAAGTGAATCCTATTAGATTTTTCATGCCCCCCCTTTCTCATCAGCCTCTTGCCCAGCAGTAGGCCTCCCTCCACTTGGCTGTCTCTCTCTGCACCTTCTCCCCATGGATACTCTCTATTGCTTATCATTTAGGGTTCAAGGCTCTGTTAAGACTATGCAGCGTGACACCAAGTATATCACAGGCCAGACAAAATCCCATGATTTAGCCTCTAACTTGGGATTCACTCTCCTTCCTTCAAAATCAGCATTTCATGGAGAAACTAGGTGGCCAGAGAGAATATAATAGCATTTATTGAGCACTATTTGCAGGTCTATGTGTTATGTGCTTTCATATCATCATATTTTTTTTATACAAAAACCCTAGGAAGCAACCTCACCCGCTAACTCTATAAAGTTATATACCACATAACTGTGCCTATTTTGTAGATGAGATTAAGATTAAAGCAATACTTAAGAAATTAAATATTAAAGTGATTCAGTGATTTACCTAAGATATGACTGTTGTACGGAAAAAGCAGCTAATTCCAGAGTTTGTACTCTTAACTAGTACAGAATAAGAAATCTCCAATGTCATAGAATCTCAAGGTTTTTTAAAAATTTATTTAGTTAGAGCAAGTAATGGGGAGAAGCAGAGAGGGAGGGAGAGAATCTCAAGCAGACTCCACACTGAATGCAGAGCCCAATGCAGGGTTCCATCTCACAACCCTGAGATCATGACCTGAGCTGAAACCAAGAGTTGGACACCCAGTTGACTGAGCCACACAGGTGACCCTCAATATCATACACTATTAAGATGGAAGGTATCTCAAAAATCATCTAGGCCAGTGGTTTTCAACCTTGGATACACATTAGTATCATAGGTAGTTGTTAAGATCCTGAAGACCAGGTCATACCCTGGATCAATTATATAGTTATCTCTGGGGGGATGATCCAGATGTCTGTAGTTATTTAAGCATCATGGTGATTCCAGTGTATAAAAAATGTAAAGATCCACTGATTCAAGTTCAGTTCTTATATTTTGTTGACAAGATAGCTAGTGGTAATAGGAACAAAAATTACAGTCATAGGGAAATTGCCTGCTACCCTCTGACTCACAGTGAACAAAGGAAGTCTTCTACCCACCATGGGGCAAGGATGGAATGTGTTGCTGTTCTCCTATAAAGAATTCATTTTCAAATCATCCCTGTGTAAGATCAACAGGAAGAGGTATAGTTGTTTCCCTTTGAATTTTTAGGCTGGATGTGATATCCTCAAAAAAACAGGGTTAGAGGTCACATGTTCTAGAAGCACAAAATCTTGGGACACTTAACCAGCCACAATCTTGGGACACTCGCCCGCTTTTGAGCCTCAATTCCTTATCTGTAAAATTAGTGTAATAATAGTCCATGCCTTTTGGATGTCACAGGTACTTCCAAAAATCAAATGAGACAATGTATACAATGTATACCTCTGATGCAGTAAGAGTGATGCAGTGTCGTTTTTTAACACGAGTGAACGTTCAGAAAGTGGACACTGATGGCACACAGAACCGGGTCTGAGTCCCGCTCTTGCTGTTCATTGACTGTTCTTAGAGAAGGAAGATAAGCTCTTTGAAAGAGTACTCCCTTATACGATATATGACAAGCTAAATCAGTAACATCAAGATTGTTTTGAGAAGTAAATAACATTTGTAAAGTATGTGACACCTAGAAAGTATTCAAAGTGTTACTTTCGGGGGGAGGAGTCAAGATGGCGGAGAAGTAGCAGGCTGAGACGACATCGGGTAGCAGGAGATCAGCTAGACAGCTTATCTAACCATTGTGAACACCTACAAATCCAACGGGAAATCGAAGAGAAGAAGAGCAACAATTCTAGAAACAGAAAATCGATCACTTTCTGAAAGGTAGGACCTGCGGAGAAGTGAATCCAAAGCGACGGGAAGATAAAACCCCGGGGGGAGGGGCCGGCTCCCGGCAAGCGGTGGAGCGACGGAGCACAAAATCGGGACTTTTAAAAGTCGGCTCCACTGGGAGACATCGCTCCAGAGGCTAAACCGGGGGAAACCCAGGTGGGGTCAGCATAACCCCAGGTCCCGCGGGGTCACAGAAGGACTGGGGGTGTCTGAGTGCCGCAGAGCTCACAGGTATTAGAGCGGGGAAGCCGGCTACAGCGACAAAGCCGAGGAAGTGAGCTCTCAGCCTGGGGTTACCTTGTGCCGGTCGCAGGCTGGGTGGGCTCGGAGCGCAGCTGGAGGCCACGGAGATGGAAGCGACCGGGCGCTTTTCTCCAGGTTCCAGCAATTGACTGCTTTCCTCAAGGCGCGACCGCAGGCCAGGGAGGCGGGGCGGATGGGCGCTTTTCTCTAAGGGCGCACTGAGGAGCAGAACCCCAGGCTCTTGGCTCCTCCGGGCTGGAGATTGGGAGCCGCCATCTTCATTCCCGTCCTCCGGAACTCTACGGAAAGCGCTCAGGGAACAAAAGCTCCTGAAAGCAAACCCGAGCGGATTACTTAGCCCGGCCCCTGGCAAAGGCGGTGCAATTCTGCCTGCGGCAAAGACACTTGAGAATCACCACAACAGGCCCCTCCCCCAGAAGATCAACAAGAAACCCAGCCAAGACCAACTTCGCTCACCAAGAACAGCGGAATTCCACAGCAGGAGAAAGCAAATCTTATCAGGACAAAATGACAAGGCGGAAAAACTCACCTCAAAAAAAAGAACAAGAGGCCGTACCGAAGGCTGGAGACCTAATCAATATGGACATTGGTAACATGACAGATCTAGAGTTCAGAATGACAATTCTCAAGGTTCTAGCCGGGCTCAAAAAAGGCATAGAAGATATTAGAGAAACCCTCTCCGGAGAGATAAAAGCCCTTTCTGGAGAAGTAAAAGAACTAAAATCTAACCAAGTTGAAATCAAAAAAGCTATTAATGAGGTGCAATCAAAAATGGAAGCTCTCACTGCTAGGATAAATGAGGCAGAAGAAAGAATTAGTGACATAGAAGACCAAATGACAGAGAATAAAGAAGCTGAGCAAAAGAGAGACAAACAAATACTGGACCATGAGGAGAGAATTCGAGAGATAAGCGACACCATAAGACGACACAACATTAGAATAATTGGGATTCCAGAAGAAGAAGAAAGAGAGAGGGGAGCAGAAGGTATATTGGAGACAATTATTGGAGAGAATTTCCCTAATATGGCAAAGGGAACAAACATCAAAATCCAGGAGATGCTAAGAATGCCCCTCAAAATCAATAAAAATAGGTCCACACCTCGTCACCTGATAGTAAAGTTTACAAGTCTTAGTGACAAAGAGAAAATCCTGAAAGCAGCCCGGGAAAAGAAGTCTGTAACATACAAGGGTAAAAACATTCGATTGGCAGCGGACCTATCCACAGAGACCTGGCAGGCCAGAAAGAACTGGCATGATATATTCAGAGCACTAAACGAGAAAAACATGCAGCCAAGAATACTATATCCGGCTAGGCTATCATTGAAAATAGAAGGAGAGATAAAAAGCTTCCAGGACAAACAAAAGCTGAAAGAATTTGCAAACACCAAACCAGCTCTACAGGAAATATTGAAAGGGGTCCTCTAAGCAAAGAGAGAGCCTAAAAGTAGTAGATCAGAAAGGAACAGAGACAATATACAGTAACAGTCACCTTACAGGCAATACAATGGCACTAAATTCATATCTCTCAATAGTTACCCTGAATGTTAATGGGCTAAATGCCCCAATCAAAAGACACAGGGTATCACAATGGATAAAAAAACAAAACCCATCAATATGCTGCCTACAAGAAACTCATTTTAGACCTGAAGACACCTCCAGATTTAAAGTGAGGGGATGGAAAACAATGTACCATGCTAATGGACATCAGAAGAAAGCTGGGGTGGCCATCCTTATATCAGATCAATTAGATTTTAAGCCAAAGACTTTAATAAGAGATGAGGAAGGACACTATATCATACTCAAAGGGTCTGTCCAACAAGAAGACCTAACAATTTTAAATATCTATGCCCCTAACATGGGAGCAGCCAACTATATAAACCAATTAATAACAAAATCAAAGAAATACATTGACAGTAATACAATAATAGCAGGGGACTTTAACACTCCCCTCACTGAAATGGACAGATCATCTAAGCAAAGGATCAACAAGGAAATAAAGGCCTTAAATGACACACTGGACCAGATGGACATCACAGATATATTCAGAACATTCCAACCCAAAGCAACAGAATATACATTCTTCTCTAGTGCACATGGAACATTCTCCAGAATAGACCACATCCTGGGTCATAAATCAGGTCTCAATCAGTACCAAAAGATTGAGATCATTCCCTGCATATTTTCAGACCACAATGCTCTGAAACTACAACTCAATCACAAGAGGAAATTTGGAAAGAACGCAAATACATGGAGACTAAACAGCATCCTTCTAAAAAATGAATGGGTCAACCAGGAAATTAAAGAAGAACTGAAAAAAATCATGGAAACAAATGATAATGAAAACACAACGGTTCAAAATCTGTGGGACACAACAAAGGCAGTCCTGAGAGGAAAATATATAGCGGTGCAAGCCTTTCTCAAGAAACAAGAAGGTCTCAAATACACAACCTAACCCTACACCTAAAGGAGCTGGAGAGAGAACAACAAAGAAAGCCTAAACCCAGCAGGAGAAGAGAAATCATAAAGATCAGAGCAGAAATCAATGAAATAGAAACTAAAAAAAAACAATAGAACAAATCAACGAAACTAGGAGCTGGTTCTTTGAAAGAATTAATAAGATTGACAAACCCCTGGCCAGACTTATCAAAAAGAAAAGAGAAAGGACGCAAATAAATAAAATCATGAATGAAAGAGGAGAGATCACAACCAACACCAAAGAAATACAAACAATTATAAGAACATACTACGAGCAACTCTAGGCCAACAAATTTGACAATCTGGAAGAAATGGATACATTTCTAGAGACAAATAAACTACCACAACTGAACCAGGAAGAAATAGATAACCTGAACAGACCCATAACCAGTAAGGAGATTGAAACAGTCATCAAAAATCTCCAAACAAACAAAAGTCCAGGACCAGATGGCTTCCCAGGGGAATTCTACCAAACATTTAAAGAAGAATTAATTCCTATTCTCCTGAAACTGTTCCAAAAAATAGAAATGGAAGGAAAACTTCCAAACTCATTTTATGAGGCCAGCATCACCTTGATCCCAAAACCAGACAAGGATCCCACCAAAAAAGAGAATTACAGACCAATATCCTTGATGAACACAGATGCGAAAATTCTCACCAAAATACTGGCCAATAGGATCCAACAGTACATTAAAAGGATTATTCACCACGACCAAGTGGGATTTATTCCAGGGCTGCAAGGTTGGTTCAACATCCGCAAATCCATCAATGCGATACAATACATTAAGAAAAGAAAGAGTAAGAACCATATGATACTCTCAGTAGATGCTGAAAAAGCATTTGACAAAGTGCAGCATCCCTTCCTGATTAAAACTCTTCAAAGTGTAGGGATAGAAGGCACATACCTCAATACTATTAAAGCCATCTATGAAAAACCCACTGCAAATATCATTCTCAATGGAGAAAAACTGAAAGCTTTTCCACTAAGGTCAGGAACACGGCAGGGATGTCCATTATCACCACTGCTGTTCAACATAGTACTAGAAGTCCTAGCCTCAGCAATCAGACAACAAAAAGAAAGGCATCCAAATCGGCAAAGAAGAAGTCAAACTATCACTCTTTGCAGATGATATGATACTATATGTGGAAAACCCAAAAGGCTCCACTCCAAAACTGCTAGAACTTATACAGGAATTCAGTAAAGTGTCAAGATATAAAGTCAATGCACAGAAATCAGTTGCATTTCTTTACACTAACAACAAGACAGAAGAAAGAGAAACTGAGGAGTCAGTCCCATTTACAATCGCACACAAAACCATAAGGTACCTAGGAATAAATTAACCAAAGAGGCAAAGAATCTGTACTCAGAAAACTATAAAGTATTCATGAAAGAAATTGAGGAAGACACAAAGAAATGGAAAAATATTCCATGCTCCTGGATTGGAAGAACAAATATTGTGAAAATTTCTATTCTACCTAAAGCAATCTACACATTTAATGCAATCCCTATCAAAATCCCATCCATTTTTTTTTAAAGAAATAGAACAAATAATCCTAAAATTTATACTGAACCAGAAAAGACCTCGAATAGCCAAAGGAATATTGAAAAAGAAAGCCAAAGTCGGTGGTATCACAATTCCAGACTTCAAGCTCTATTACAAAGCTGTCATCATCAAGACAGTATGGTACTGGCCCAAAAACAGACATATAGATCAATGGAACAGAACAGAGAGCCCAGAAATAGACCCTCAACTCTATGGTCAACTAATCTTCGACAAAGCGGGAAAGAATATCCAATGGAAAAAAGACAGCCTCTTCAACAAATGGTGCTGGGAAAATTGGACAGCCACATGCAGAAAAATGAAATTGGACTATTTCCTTACACCACACACGAAAATAGACTCAAAATGGATGAAGGACTTCAGTGTGAGAAAGGAATCTATCAAAATCCTTGAGGAGAACACGGGCAGCAACCTCTTCCACCTCAACTGCAGCAACTTCTTCCTAGGAACATCGCCAAAGGCAACAGAAGCAAGGGCAAAAATGAACTACTGGGATTTCATCAAGATCAAAAGCTTTTGCACAGCAAAGGAAACAGTTAACAAAACCAAAAGACTATTGACAGAATGGGAGAAGATATTTGCAAATGACATATCAGATAAAGGGCTAGTATCCAAAATGTATAAAGAGCTTAGCAAACTCAATACCCAAAGAACAAATAATCCTGTCAAGAAATGGGCAGAGCACATGAACAGACATTTCTGCAAAGAAGACATCCAGATGGACAACAGACACATGAAAAAATGCTCCACATCACTTGGCATCAGGGAAATACAAATCAAAACCACAATGAGATACCACCTCACACCAGTCAGAATGGCTAAAATTAACAAGTCAAGAAATGACAGATGCTAGCGAGGATGTGGAGAGAGGGGAACCCTCCCACACTGCTGGTGGGAATGCAAGCTGGTGCAACCACTCTGGAAAACAGTGTGTAGGTTCCTCAAAAAACTGAAAATAGAGCTACCCTATGACCCAGCAATTGCACTCCTGGGTATATATCCTAAAGATACAAACGTGGTGCTCCGAAGGGGCACGTGCACCCGAATGTTTATAGCAGCAATGTCCACAATAGCCAAACTGTGGAAAGAGCCTAGATGTCCATCAACAGATGAATGGATAAAGAAGATGTGGTATATATACACAATGGAATACTATGCAGCCATCAAAAGACATGACATCTTGCCATTTGCGATGACGTGGATGGAACTAGAGGGTATCATGCTTAGCGAAATAAGTCAATCGGAGAAGACAACTATCATATGATCTCTTTGATATGAGGAAGTGGAGATGTAATGGGGGGGTTGGGGGGAGGTAGGAAAAGAAAAAATGAAAAGATGGGATTGGGAGGGAGACAAACCATAAAAGACTCAATCTCAAAAAACAGACTGAGGGTTGCTGGGGGGAGGGGGGCCGGGAGAGGGTGGTGGGGAAATGGACATTGGGGAGGGTATGGGCTATGATGAGTGCTGTGAAATGTGTAAACCTGGCGATTCACAGACCTGTACCCTTGGGGATAAAAATACATTATATGTTTATTAAAATTTTTAAAAAAAGTGTTACTTTCCCTTTCCCACAGACATTTAAGCTTCTTATTTATTCTATCATCTAGTTTAGATTGAAGCATACCAGAAAAAAAAATTAGAGAGTACCTAATATCATTATTCACTTTGATTAGGAATAGGCTGCCCAATTGTGAAAATTAGAATACAAACGGGATGTTAGATAAAATGTTCATAGGTTTTTGGACACAAAAAGTTGGAGATGGTTAACTGTAGAAAAGTAAATAACAAGCCAACATGGACAGGGTGATCTCCTAGATAAAGACTTGGAAGAATACACACTAAGAATTTAATAGTTATAATGAATGGGCAAAGGAATGGTATGTTTTTATCATCTTATTTTTGGCTTCTCTGCATTTTCTAATTTTCTACAGTGTATACATACTGCTTTTGTTACAATAAAAGCTTATTTTTTTTTAAGAGTGGAGAGAAAAGAATGGGCTGTCCAAAGGAGATAAGCAAATGCAAAACATCTCTTGTTCTTAGGACATCTCAACAACATCAATGTATCAGTTCTTAGTGAACTTATCAATTTAATGGGATTCCAGTTAAGATACCAATAAGCTATTTACGGAGCTAGATAAATGGTTCCTAAAGTTCACATAGGGGAAAAAAACATAAAGAACAGCTAGGAAACACTAAAAGGAGGGAATTTTAGGAAGGACTGCTCTCTCAGCCTTTAAAGCTTTCTACAAAGACTTGATAATTAAAACGGCAATACTAGTGCACGAACAGATGGGCATACCAGCAGAATAAAACAGAGTTCAGAAATACACCCAGCAAAATGCAGAAGTCTAGTATATGATAAAAGCGGCATCTCAGATCACTGAGGCAAAGTTAGTCTTCTTAATAAATAGTGTTGGGGCACCAGAGTGGGCTCAGTCAGTTAAGTGTCTGCCTTTGGCTCAGGTTCTGGTCTCAGGGTCCTGGGATCGAGTCCCCCATCAGCCTCCCTGCTCGGCAGGGAGTCTGCTTCTCCCTCTCCCTTTGCCCTTTCCCCTGCTCGTGTTCTCCCACTCTCCTGCTCTTTCTCAAATAAATAAATAAATACAGTCTTTAGAAATAAAGAAATAGTGTTGAGATAACTTGAGGACCATTTAAAAAAAAAGATAAAATTCGATTAATTCCTCAAAATATACACAAGCATACATTCCAAATGTATCTGAGAACTTACTATAAAAAATAATATTATACAAATACTAGAGGAAAATAAGTGAATTCCCCTTTTACCTGGGGGGAGGGAGAGGCTTCTAGGACTAAAAACAATAAGTAAATACAGTAATAGAAGCCTGATAAATTTGACTTTATAAAAATAAAGAATGTTTGCATGGCTAATAAAAACACAACCATAAATAAAGTCAAAAGACAAATGATAAATGGGGAGAAAACAATTGCCACATATTATGTTGATAAGAAGCTAACAAACCTACTATACAAAGAATGCTTTAAAACTGAGAGGAAATAGACCATAAATCCTAAAGAAAAATTAATAAAGACATAGACAAAAATGTTTAGGATACAAAAGTGGCCTTTATATAAATGAAAGACATGCAATATTACTCACAATAAGGAAAATGCAAATTAAAACCATAGTGAGATACTATTTCTCATCTATTAGATTGGCACACATTAAAATGCTTGACAACATACTCCATTGGCTGGGGAGACTGTGGGGAAACAGGCATGTTCCTACACAGCTGGTGGAAATGCAAGATGAAGGAGTTCCCATTTGAAGGTGACGGGCAATATTTCACAAAACTACATACGCAATCCCACTTTTGGAAATTTATCCTGAAGGTTATACCTCCAATAATGTGAAAATACACATGCACAAGTCTAATCATTGCAATGTTATTTGTAATTGCAAAATATCAGAAAATACATAAAGGCCCTAGCATAGAAGATTGGCTTATTATCCCCAAATGAGTATCATGAAGCTGTAAAAAGAAAGAGACTGGTATCTATGAACTGATATAAATTTATTTCCAAGAGATAATTAAGTAAAAAAAATTTTTTTAAGTAAAATGTAGTAAGATAGATAGATATGGGGGAAAAGAAGGGGTAATAAGACAGCCTGCATTTATCTGTTATCATTATCAAAGAAACACAGGAGGAATAAGAGCACAAAATAAGGGTAAAACAGGGTGAGGTCAAAGGGATGTAAGAGAAAGTGATGCTTCTGCCTCTATCCTTCCATACAGTTTTGAGTTTTGGAAGCATGTTACTATTCTAGACATTCAAGAAATTAAGTAAAATTCAATCAACAAAGATGGGAAGGGAAAAATTTTTAATCTGAAGCTGAAAGCAAACCAAAATAATGAATCCAATTATATTTCAAGTGAATATTGTATTTGTAAATAGGGAAAGAAAAAAAATTAGTCTCAGAAACCTATGAGCAGAATATTTGACTTCAAGTCTGTATCTTCAGCCTTATGCAGCTTGTGGAGCAGAAGTTAAACCGCACACACAACCTAAGTTCTTTTTTTTGGTTCATTGCATTGGTATGGGCTACATATTTCTGAAACCATCTTGGATAAAATACAACAATGAAGGAATAAATGTGTCGATATTGTTGGGAACCAGGTTCTCACTGTGAAAGTAGAAACATACAAATAGAGAATGGAGGAAGGTGAGAAAACCCCCGTTGGTGGTAGATTGGACTTGGAGGAATGGGTGAAGCTATGATTTTTAAAATACGTATGTGCCGGGTCCTCTGCATGACCAGTTGGTTAAGTGTCTGACTCTTGGTTTTGGCTCAGGTTGTGATCTCAGGGTCATGAGATCAAGCCTCATCTTGGGTTCTGCACTCACTGCAGAGTCCCCTTGAGATTCTCTCTCTCCCTTCGCCCCTCTCCATACCCCCCATCTGCTTGCGTTCTCTCTCTCTCTCTAAAATAAAATAAATAACATCTATTGAAAAAATAAAATAAAATATGTATGTGTCTCTGCATGTATACCCATGTGTGTATGTATAAATACGTGTGGTTGTACATGTGTACATACAGGCCGGTATTTATTAGCTCTGTCTGCTGAAAGCCACGGAAACAAAGATACCTCAGCAGCAAAGAACAACACACCTAACACCCAGATCTTCCAGTTTAAATACCTTTGCCAACGACCAAGAAAATAGAGTTACTCAGAAAAAAAGAAAAAAGAAGAAAAAAAGGCCAGTTCTGGGGCTGGAAGGATAAACAAAAGATGGGCTTGGAACATAAGACAAGGAAATCCTCACAAAAATAAGCCAAGTCGTAAAGACATGGGAGTCACTTTGAAGGGGCTCCTCTGGCCAAATCTGGGACAATTTGAGCACAAAATGCTTAAGGGCAGTAATGAATTATAAACCATTGAGAGAAAAAAGGAATCCACAAGTCCTCACCACTGATAAATACTTAAAGAGGGAGAAAGGAGGGATGTTATTTGTGGTAGAATGTCAAGTGCCAGCTGGTAAATGTGGCATACAGGAGTTTTGCACGTTTTACAACCACAACAGAGAAAATCAGTTCAAGCAAGAATTGTCAATGGTTGCTAAATCTAGGAAAAAGTTTGATGAGGGCAGAATACTTGCAGGATCTTAATATGTTTCCCACAGATTGCTTACTAGTTTCAAGAGAAAAAAATAGTAACTCTGCAGTGGAGACATAGAACAACACTAGACTGGGTGATGAAAATTAACATCCCTAAGGGGGAGCAGACCAACACTGTGTGCTTCCATGAGATACCCAAAGAGGGTATCCAGCTTCACTTATGTAATATTCCAGCCAGGAATGCATAACCTGACTCTAAGCCCTAGGAAACAACAAGCAAATCAAAAATGAGGAAATTTTGTCATAAAAGACAAAGAATGGCTATAAAAAGGTTCCAGATTAAAGAGACATCACCACAAGATGCTCTATCCTATCCTAGACAGGATTCTGTAACAGGGAGCCAGTGAGGCAGGGACATTATTAGGTCTATAGACAAAAGTGAGAAAACAGATTAAATAAAAGTGTATCGAGGGGGGGTCACCTCGGTGGCTCAGTGGGTTAAAGCCTCTGCCTTCGGCAAAGGTCGCGGTCCTGGCTCTCTGCTCAGTGGGGAGCCTGTCTCCCCCACCCCACCCAGCCTCTCTGCCTGCCTCTCTGCCTACTTGTGATTTCTGTCAAATAAATAAGTAAAATCTTTTTTAAAAGTGTATTAACACATTTACTGAAGTTTTGACTGTACTGTGGTTAGGTAAGAGACTATCCCTGTTCTTAGAAAACACACATCGTGTATTTAGGGATAAAGGGGCCATGGTATATGCAACTGACTCTGACTCAGAAAAAAATATGTACTTATATCTATATATACACATAAACACATACACAGAGAGTATGCTTAAGGAGCACTGCAAATTGGATAAAATGTTAATAATAGATATACAGTTAATAACAGATATACAGATCTTCCTTGTACCATTCTTATTCTTAAAACTTTTCCATACCCTTTAAATTTTCCCAAAATTTAAAAATGTGTTTTTTTAGAAGTGTGCTATCAACTTGATATAAGAAAGTCGGGTGGGGGGGGGAATGGTTTAGGTTAGCACAAAATAGCATAGATTAATATCAAAATAAGCTTGATATTTATTTTAATCCAGATTTATTCTAATGCAGATCTGAAAAATGCTATAAGCTAATTTTGATTAAATAACTTCATTATTTAATATTTATAAGGTCATTTACTGCAGTAGTTTTAATACAATAGCTCACAAACTATAGTCCAACCAATAAAGTAGAGTATATTTAATAAATAGCAATGACTTAGTAATGCACCATGGATTCCCTGGGTATCCTCCTGAGAGCTTACAAGGAAGACCTACTTACTGATCAGAAAAATTGGGGGATGTCTTATCAGCAGCCTTTTTATGTTTGAAATAAATGTTTTGGTTACCTTACTGTTAAAATTATGCCGCTTTCTTTTCCTTGTTTCAAAATTATGTCTTGAGACTCAACAGTAATATTGTGTTAATTTTAGTGTTTACCTTTACTTAGGTATCAATATTGCGATTCTAAAGGGAAAGAGTACCAAGTTAAATATTTCATGACCTGTGAAGACTTAGTGTCCTTTAGCTCACATGGAGATACAGAGATTGATAGCAGAATATTTGTATTTTAATATTTGCTTCCTAAGGACTAATGTAAACAGAAAGTAACCTATTGCTTTCTCAGTCTTCAGACAGCTTATGTTCACAGGCCAATTTTCCCTTTTCTCAATGAGCTGAGGCAGTTACACTGGGTGGATCCCATGAGTGGTTTGTGTAGTATGACCTCCCGCCTTGTTTTTCTGCATTTGTTTCGTTTTAAAGAAAGCAATTTTGCTATAGATCTGAGGTGTTACTCCTTTGAAAGCTTCCTGTTAATATACCAAAGCAAAAAAGTGTACTTTACTTATTCATGAATTATCTCCTACTTATACTGAAATGAGTTCATTGTTTGCTTGTTTACTTAATAGGTTAAATCTAAATAGCTATTGGTGAACCTTAGTAAATGAAATAATATTGGCTTATTATTTATTTTTTTAAAGATTTTATTTATTTATTTGACAGACAGAGATCACAAGTAGGCAGAGAGGCAGACAGAGAGAGAGAGAGGAGGAAGCAGGCTCCCTGCTGAGCAGAAAGCCCGATGTGGGGCTCGATTCCACGACCCTGCGATCACGACCTGAGCTGAAGGCAGAGGCTTTAACCCACTGAGCCACCCAGGCACCCCTAATATTGGTTTCTTAAAAAGTTCTTTAGTTCTACTCTGCATTTCACATATTAGTAGTTTCCTAGAAATACTCCTCTGATTAAGGCATGACTTTAAGATGTTAACATTGAATTTCTTGTAATTGCCAGTACAAACAAACAAAAAAATTCACAAATATCAATTTTCTGTGTCTGACATCAGAGGGGCCCCTGGCAGGTGCCATTTATTTGGCTGTATTAGCCTGTAATGACTTCAACACAGGAAGGGAGACAAAGGGAGAACTGAAAGTATGGAAAGAAGAAAGTAAATGCAAGGAGGGAGAAAAAAAATGAAGAGGAAAGGTGTGCCTGGGTGGTTCAGTCGGTTAAGTGTCTGCTTTAGGCTCAGGTCATGATCCCAGGGCTCTGGGATGAGCCCCACCTCAGGCTCTCTGCTCAGCTGGGAGCCTGCTTCTCCTCCTGCTTGTGCTTTTTCTCTCTCTCTGTTAAATAAATAAAGTCTATGAAAAAGTAAAAAAAAAAAAAAAAAAAAAAGAGGAAGGAGAAGTAGGATGTCAGTGGGAAAGCAAATAAAAGGGATGTTAAGGAAAGGGAAGAAAGTGAAAATGAGACTAAGGCACAGAAGGAAAAGCAGGAGATGAAAATCCTGTCTCACCTGGAGGGCCGTGGAAAAGACGGTGAGCTGGAGCCGCCCGACTCACGTTTTGGTCAAAGGGAGTGCTAAGTCTTCATCAGAGAGAGCAGTGTCTCCTATTTCACATTGCTTCTGTTTACTTAATATAAATTTATTTCATGTCAGGAAAAAAGCTAGCTGGTCCAAGAGCATTCCTTAATACTCACACAGAACGTACGCAGTTGTGTTAGAGGTGGATGTTGAGGCTGACCCGTCACCGGGTTGGGCAGAGGCTATGCCACATGCCTGCAATCGGTAGGAATTGCCGACTGTTAATAAAGCAGTTTTCTTCCCGTTGTCACTGTGTGCCATTCTTTGAAACATTCCCTGAGGAATATTTTTAAACCAGCTTAGATAGAACTTGTCATGGTATCACATAACAGCTATTGAACTGTTCTGAGCTTTGAATCAGCCACGTATCCTTTGTGTGAAAAAGAAAAACAATCTGTCATAAAAGTGCATGAAAGTTGACAAGACTTTCTCTAATAGCTATATCCTGGGAATACATATTTAGAAAGAGTTTTTAACACTAGCCTGGTAAACACATACTACAGACTCAAATTGTTTAAAATTGAACCTCTGACTGTAGCAATCATGACAATGCCCTTTGCAGATAAACCAGCAGTTTTCCGACCATCAAGCAGACTATAATGTTTTACACGAAAGAAGGAATCCATGTTTACATTTCTTTTCAGTATTTTAATTTACAATTAAGTGTAAACATCATTCAAAATAACTGTCTCAACTTGTCTTAATGTTTATATGATTTCCTTTCAGGATTTTAATTTATGATTAGATACAGACATTAGTCAAAATAACTGTCTCAACTTGTCTTAATGTTTATAAAATTTTCCAAACTATATTAATTATTCTCTAATATTCTATCATTATTCAATGAAATCAATGGGGTTTTTCCTTAAGGCAATAATGGAGCAAAGAGTCAAGTAATGAGATCATTTTCCCTTCTCATCTAAACATTATTATTCTCTTTCAAATCTTATAATTAACCCATATAATTTTTTAGGTGGAAATTTGTTCTGTTTTTATTTTTTTTTTAAAGAGTGTATTTATTTATTTGACAGAGAGATACAGAGCACAAGTAGGCAGAGCAGCAGGCAGAAGGAAAGGAAGAAGCATGTTCCCCTTTGAGGAGGGAGGCCAATGCAGGGGCTGATCCCAGGACGCTGGGATCATGACCTGAGCCGAAGGCAGACACTTAACTACTAAGCCACCCAGACACCCCTGTTCTGGTTTTAGAGACACTGAAGAGTTGAATGGCAGTAGCACTACAGAGTGCCTATGAATGCTCTTAGGATACATAAAATTTTAAATGAGAAAAAAAAAATTTTAAATGAGACAAAGTGATGACTATATTTGGGTTTAAAAGGGCTCCTAGAATAAATGGTATTCTTGCTTTTAATTTATGATGGAGTTTATTTCAGGATTCCCAACACAAGTACTGTCAGACTTCTAGTAAAACACCCTGCTATGTTTTACCCTTAGCAAGAGGCAATACAATTCCAAGAGTGGTTTTCATGTAATAGTCAATCATATATGTCACCACTATCCTTGTATTATCTATCTGTATAGCATTCATAATTACATCCTGCAGTCTTCTTTCTCAGACTTCCAAATAATATTATCTGCCTTTTATACAGGAGTCATCTGAGGAAAAATGAAATAAAGGTAAGTTTACCACCTAATAACTTAAGGTTCATTGTAATTCATGAGTTTCTAATTCCTGTTCTTAAGACACGACAATACCATTTCTTCCCATCTCTGCTTGTGACATTTATCTCAAATGAGAGCTAAATATCAAGATTAGCTTAAAAATTAAGTCAAATGCACTAAAATATAGAAGCATATATAAGAAACCACAGAATTTCTGAACTGACAAAGATCTTAACGATAATGTACCTACAATTTTAAAAGAAAATGAAATCCAAGGATAAGAAAAGACATTCTAAATCTTGCATAGCTAGTTGGGGGCATGAAGCTGATGTGGGAACAAACAGAAAGGAGACTGAATGCATTTGGTAAATAACTTAAGAAAGGGGAAGAGAATGAACGAAGTCTTGGCAACATAGGTAACTGGATAGTATTCCACAATAGTCCCATGGGGCAGAATGGTATGTGGAACTCTGCCCAGGAAATACCCTCTCACATGGCTGTGAGCTGTGAAGTTTATCTGCCGAGGTCGTTCCTTCACCACAAGCAATAGCCAACAGGCTTTTCACCATCGCTTTGTGCATGTGGATCTTTCCCGAAATATACTCCGTAAGCAGCACCTACACTGGACTACCACAGTCCAAATATTTTTATCAACAGAAAATACCAGTCTTTAATCAAATGCGCAAATAAAATGTTTTAAGTAACAGAGGGTATCGTCTGGTATTTTCTTAATGACTCAGGAAGCAGAACAGGAAGGAAGGATGTGTCAGGGACAGCACAACCTCCATGACTAAGGATAAGAAGGGAAAACTTTCTTGCCCTCAAAGTGAAAAAGCCCCTTCTATTTTAAGGAATGCTCTCTTACTTTCATCCCCAAATGAGTAATTAGGGTTAGATAATATTCTTTTGGGACACCCACTTTCCAAAGAATAAGCTTTTAATGCATCAGTAAGAAAGGAAAAAAGATATAATCTGACAACTAAGAAGGAAAAACATCCATTTCCAAATTCCCTGTCTGTTGTGTTCTCATCAGTCTTCAGAACCCGAATGACTATGGCAGGCAACAAAGATCTGAACTTTGTGGAGGTAAAAAGACTGAAGCATGAGTTCTCTAGTCCCAGAGCTTCATATGGCTGCTTTTCTGTAGCTTTTGGCCTCACAAAGCCTCTATTTTTTCTTAACACGACGTTTCTCAGGAACAGGGAAGTGGACAATATGGTGCTTAGAAAACTTCACCAGCTTTCAGGGTGAAATCATAACTGTGCACTTTAAGTCAAGCTGGATAGAGACATATACGAATAGCTGCTGTTTTATTGCTCATTCATTTAAAATGCAAATGATAATACCAAAAATTACCAAAGTCTACACTCCAGATGTTCTTATTATTCACTACAGCATTTTGGTTTTTTTTTTTTTTTTTTTTTTTTTTTTTGGCTACACTTATCCTCTCCTACATATTGCTTAATATATTCTACCACATAACCCTCCTTACGAAAACTCCTACTTGTTTCTTAAATAATTTTGTTTTTATATTTAAAGAGTTGGAATCAAAAAATAAACTCTCATTTTCCCTAGTAATGAGGAAAACAGATCTTCATTTCCATATCCCCAAAGTCAACTGTATAGAAACAAACTAACAATAACGTAAAGTGGCAGACAACCTATTTATGAAGCTCCGTTGATTGCTCCGTGGAAACAAAAGTGACCTAGCTTCCTCCAGAGCGTGAGAGAAGAGGTCTATGTTAAGACCCTGAAGAGAGGAATGAAAGTTCTTTGATTGGTACCCAATTCCCTGTCATGGGATTGCTTAATTCAGTCTTCTTGAACCTGGGGGAAACACAAACATACACGCACACACATGCACGCATGCAGGCACTCTCTTTCTGCATGAAGGAAAAGCCCGGTTGCTGGCCACGAACCATAGGATGTGATTCCAAGCAGAGCAGGAGAGAACAAGTCCCTCCCTCCCTCTCCAGCCTCATGGTCTTCCTCTGGTTCCCCTAATTGGCACAACCTGTGTACTCCTGCATTAGCTATTTAACTTCCTTCATTCTCAATTTCCTTAATCCTCAATTTCCTTGTCTGCTAAGTGAGACCTCACGTTAGTCCTACTTTATGGAGTTTTAGGGAGAAATCGGTGAAATAATACATGCACCGTGGCACATGTAGTGAGCAAATAACTTTCTCTACTGTTAAAATAAGGAACCTAAGAGGACAGAGGGAAGTTGGAGTTGTTTGTGTCACAGTTTTTAGGTTTGGGTCATTTTTTCTTTTAAAGAGACACAGTATGTTGCCCCTTTAGTTGGAGTGTGTTCCAGAACAGCTTGCTTGCTTTACTTATTTAATTATTTTTAAGATTTTATTTATTTGTTTGAGACAGAGAACAAGCAGAGGGAAGAGGCAGAGGGAGAGGGAGAAGAAGGCTTCCTGCTGAGCAGGGAGCCTGATGCAGGGCTCGATCCCAGGACTCCAGGATCATGCCCTGAGCCAAAGGCAGATGCTTAACCACCTGAGCCACCCAGGCACACCAGAGCTTTATTCAACGTAGAGAAAATTGGAAGTGTAAGTCTGGACTCAACTGAGAGGTCGGGGCTAAAGAACCAATAGAATGAAAGTGTAGTAAAGCCATTTAACTTTGTCAATAAAAGTTTTTCTGACGACAGCGATGCAGGGCCATGAGCAGAGAGAGACTGGTGTACTCAGGGGTCACATGGAAGCTTGTGAATGGACACTAAAGCTGTGGTTCTTAAATTCTAGAATCTTCCAGGATCACCTGGAGGACTCATTCAAACACAGATTACTGGATCCCACCATGGAATTTTGATTCAGTAGCCTGGAATGATGTGGCCTGAGAATTTGCTTTTCTACCAAGCTCCCAGGTGATGTGATGCTATTTTTCAGTGACCCCACTTTGGGTATAGCTGCTCCAGGGAAGTAGAACAGGGCTGCAATCATTGGCAAGCATCCATACTAGATTTTTAAAAAAAAGGTGGGTAGGAACTTAATTCTTCAGTACCTACTATATGCCTGCAGTTTCACAGGCATTATTTAATTTCATGAGTTTCAACTATCCTAAAAAGTAGGTGTTCTCATTCAATTTTCAGATGCATAAATTGCAACCGAGAGAGATGAGGAGCTTGCCCAAAGTCACACCACTAGTAAGGTAGCATCACCCGTATCCTGATCTAGATCTGTCCCACTCCAAAACCTATATTTTTTTTCCCAATGTGTCATGCTCTCAGCTCTCACTGCAAGTCAGATCAGGAAGGTAATAGGAGGCTTGTCTGATAAGAAGGACCTGCAGTTTCACATGAGGTTTTAAGTACCATCTAGACGGTAACAATTCCCAAATATCTCTCTCTACGCCAGGCCTGTCTCCTGAAATCCGGTATGCAGCTGCCTACCCAGCATCGCAATCTTCCTCCTCAGCTGTCCTAAATTGCACTGTTACTATCCCCTCAGTGATGCGTCCCCTTCCGTTTTCTACTTCCCAGCTGATGATAACTCTATCCTTGCAAAGGCTCAAGGCAAATATCTTCCTGGGCTCTTCTCACAAGCTCCCCTTCCAATCTGTCAGCAAGTCCTGATGGCTTGGTCTTCAGAATAAACCCCAGCCACTTCTCACCACCTCTCCTGCATCCACCGTCATCTCTGGCATTGACTACATCCTCAGTGTTTCACCCTGGCTCCTCTGAAGCTTATTTTCAATTCTGTAGCCAGAGTAATCACTTAAAATCTGAGTCAGGTCATGTGCCTTTCTATTGAAACCGTCCAGGACTAATTTTACTCAAAGTAAAAACCCAAGTCTCCCATGACACTGATCCCATGACGCTCCTCCCACTGCTCACCTTGCCTCACCTCCTACTTCTCTCCCCTCTCCCGTCCCCCGCCCCCCCAGTGACAGTGACGTACACCGTTTCATGAGCACTCCCACGTGCACTGTTGCAGAGGAACTTGGTATTGGTTCTTCCCACTCTTGGAAACTTCTCCCCCAAATCTAACAGCTAAATCCCTTCCTCCATGTCTTTATTCACATTTTACCTTCTCAGTGTGGCCTCTCACTCCCAGGAAACCTGATCCCCTTACTCTTTTCTTCTGCTTTTTTTTTTCCCATCTTTTTCTTCATGACCCTTTTATGACAATATAATATACCTGCTTGTAATATTTATTATTCATTTTCTACCCAACCCCCCCCAACACACACATACACTAAAATGCAAGCTCTGTGAGAACAGGAATCTTTAAGTTTTGTTCACTGATATATCTGAAGTGTCTAAAACTGTTCTTGTCACATAGTAGCTGCTCAATAAGTATTTTTGGTCTCAATGAGGACAGAACTGAGTTCAGCACAAACAAGAAAGCGGGGGAGAGATGTAAAGTTAGAACAATGATGTCAAAACTATTTTTGAATTGGAGCTGTTGGTGTTGGTGTGGACCCTGGTGCTGAGGCTGTCTAAGCATGACTGTGGTGAGACTGGCAAGAGGGGTAGGGGAAGAGGGAGAGGCTGGAAGGAAGGACGAATAGAAAACTCAAGATTTGAAGCTGAAGAGCTTTTTTTTACCACTAACCTCAGGAAAAAAATAGAGGGTGAGGGAAAAATGGAAAATTATTTTCCCTTTGAAAGTATTCAAAAGGTCATAGTAGCCTTAAAAATATATATCATGTCTCAAATCAATATTTCTTTACCTTACATATCTACCTAAGAAGAAAAATAAATAGAACAAGCTTCTGTCCTAAGAACTCCCGTCATTTTCCATAGTTTGGGCCTCTGTAATGTTCCTGTTTGAATCAAAGGGCATATATAAGAAGTAGCTCCTCGATAGCAATAGAAAAGACTCTATCTACTCTAAGTAGAATTCTAGGGTCTTAGAATGTCAGAAATTTGGGGTAAACAGTAATAGAAAACCCAACTAAGACTGTCTTAATTAAACAAGGTAGTAAAGGAAATTTATTGACTTGGAACATAAAAAAATCCAGAGTTAAGTTTGTTACAGGTCTGGCTTGACCTAGGCATACACACAATGTTATCAGGAATCTGATTTCCTCCATCAGTAAGCTCTGCTTTCTTCTGACTTGGTATCATTTCCAGGCAGGCTTTCCCCAAATATGGCTTCCAGCAGTTCTAGGCTTACATTTTCTCATATTAGCCACCCCCGTAGAAAGAGGCCCCTGGGTGGCTCAGTCAGCTAAGTGTCTTTGCAAAGTCTCAAGGCCTTGATTTCAGTTCAAGTCATGATCTCAGGGTTATGAAATCAAGCCCTGGGAGAGGCTCCATTCTTAGCGCAGAGTCTGCTTAAGATTCCCTCTCTCCCTTCAAGGGACACCTCAGTGGCTCCGTCAATTAAGTACCTGCCTTCAGCTCAGGTCATGATCTCCAGGTCCTGAGACAGAGTTCCACGTTAGGCTTCTGCTCAGTGGGGAGTCTGATTCTCTCTCTCTCCCTCTCCCCTCCTCTGCCCCTCCCCCAACACATATTTTCTCTTTCTCTCTCTCTCTCAAATAAATAAATAAATAAAATCTTTAAAAAAATAAAAAGAGTCTTGGGACGCCTGGGTGGCTCAGTTGGTTAGGCAGCTGCCTTCGGCTCAGGTCATGATCCCAGCGTCCTGGGATCGAGTCCCACATCGGGCTCCTTGCTCTGCAGGGAGCCTGCTTCTCCCTCTGCCACTCTGTCTGCCTGTGCTCTCTCTCTCTCTCTCTCTCTCTCTCTGACAAATAAATAAATAAAATCTTTAAAAATAAATAAATAAATAAAAATAAAAATAAAAATAAAAAAATAAATAGAGTCCCTCTCCAGAAAGAAGGAAGGAAGGCAGAAGGGAGGAAGGAAAGAAAGAAAGAAAGAGAGAGAGAGAAAGAAAGAAACCTTTTGATAATCATTCCTAGATAAGAGTCAAACCCATATCTCCTAGGGCTGACTTTTGTCCTCTCCTCTAGACACATCACTGTGACCGAGGGATGCTATCCTTCCATTGCCTAGTCTTGGGTCCTAGACATGTCCATTCCTGGAACCAAAAGAGGACAGATCCCACATGGACTAATTACAGAGAAGGATGATTCCCCAGAAGAAAAAACAGGGCCCTTTCATCAGAAAAAGGGGAAATGGATGCTGAGCCATCTGCAAAAGCATGTTGGTGTTTCTTCAGAGTTTTATAGGAAAGAATCTTAACTGCTTATATAGCAATGATCTTAGGAATACGCAAGAACTGAAGGCCAAAACCATTTCTCTTAATTTAGAAAGTTCATACTTTTGCAAGAGTAAGTTATTTTCAGTGACTGCCATGGTTTAGGACAAGTTTATTTGTTTTTTTTTTTTTAAATAATCCTAGACATTGCTGAGTCCTGTGTCACCTTCCCCCTTAGCAGATGTCTGCTATTTCCCAGATTCAGTGCTAGACACTAGGTAAATACAGACAGAGGCAAAATGTGCCATCAGGGCCACCATGTTCCTGCCTTTACCTACCTCCCCCAGGCTGGTATTTCGGGGCCGCATCAAGAGGCAGCTTCTTGAATACTCGGTCTCTAGGTTTCCCATCCTGGTCACAGGTTCTCATGACTGCCTGTCATCCTGTCCATTCTTTTTCTGCCTTCGTGTTGGCAACTGCAGTCATGAAAAGTCTGAAGATGCTTTGTAAGGACTGGGACCATCAGACTACGTTGGAAATCTAGAAGCATTGCAGAAATACCGCTCTCTGACTACTCACACCCTGACCCCACCCACCACATGTCTGGAATCCTACGGAGAAAAACCACAAGTACCAGCTCCCTTGTTTGTTTTGTTTTCTTAAACCAGGCAAACTGTCATGATCCCCTGAGGCAAGGAATCTTTGTGCTTACAAGCAAGAGGAATGATCATCTACTCTGGCCTTATATTTTCTTAAGAAGGAAAAAAAAGACACGCAGACAGGTGGTGGGAGCACAGATGACTTCCCCACTGCTGAGAAGGTCCACTTGGTGGTGACCCAGAACCGCAGCAGAAACAATGAAGGGGAAAGAAGGAGGGGAATCATCTTTTCCAATCTGATCTCCTACCCTCAGTTATCCTAAAGCCTTATTTTATTCTTCCATTTCTTCATTTGTTCCTTGAGCAGATATTCGTTTAATGCCACTCATGTGCCAGCACAAGGAAGGTCAAGTCAAAAAGACTCTGTTCAGGGGCGCCTCGGTGGCTCAGTCAGTTTAGCGTCTGCCTTCGGCTCAGGTCATGATCCCAGGGTCCTGGGATCAAGCCCCATATCAGGCTCCCTGCTCAGCGGGAAGCCTGCTTCTCCCTCTCCCACTCCCCCTGCTTGCATTCCCTCTCTCACTGTCTCTCTGTCAAATAAATAAATAAAATTTAAAAAAAAAAAAAAGAC
Source organism: Martes martes (assembly GCF_963455335.1). Classification (NCBI taxonomy): domain Eukaryota; kingdom Metazoa; phylum Chordata; class Mammalia; order Carnivora; family Mustelidae; genus Martes; species Martes martes. The sequence continues at coordinate 137,608,853 of NC_137888.1, forward strand.
CCTGTTCTTCCTCCCAGATGCTCAGTCTGATGATGGAGACAGACACACACGTACTGGCACCTGCAAGGTAAGTACAATAATTGAAGAACTGACTGAAGAGCCTAGAGAGAGAAGAAGAGGGGCTCCTAACCCAGCTCAGGGGCAGAGGGAGTGCAGGCGGTAGTGAGGTCTCAGGGAAAATTCCCTGGGGGAGGGTCGTTGTGCAGGGTGGTAATAGGATTCCATTTTCATTTTTGTTAATTATTCTGGCAGCTGTGCAGAGGGTAGGTTTTAGGAGGACAAGGTAAGTTAGAAAAATACAGAAAAGATTGAACTAGAAAAATGGCAGCCAGAGAAGAGATGGAAAACTCCATTTGAGAAATATTTGGAAGGTAAAACCAGAATAACCTGGGGATTGACTGGATGAAGGGGGAACACGGAGATGTGGGTCCATTTACCAGCTAGTGGCAGCAGAAAGCAGGAGGCTAGGTAGTGCCATTGGCCATCGAAGGCAAGGGGAGACCAGCAACTGAAGCAGTCTTTCGGGTGGCAAGAATGTAGGTGTTTCTTTCCCATGCACACATGGATGCATGTTCAAGCCACCATGATGGGACTGGCCCAAGAAGGCAACCCATGGGGACAAGGAACTCGAAGAGTTAGGGTCGTGGGACAGAATGCCAAAGGTCAGAGCTGAAGGAGCTGGACCCAGAAGTAGTAGAATGTATCACCCTCGTCCCTCCCCGCTGGAGTACATTCAGAACAGCACAAAAGCATTAAGATAGAACAATAGGGGCACCAGTCACTAAAGACTCCTGCTTCTCTTCGTTTAACTGAAAGGCTGAGAAAGCTGAGGAAGAGAGTGCAATCTCTCTCTCAAAAATAAATAAAATCTTATTTATTTATTTATTTATTTATTTATTTGACAGACAGAGATCACAAGTAGGCAGAGATGCGGCAGAGAGAGAGGGAAGCAGGCTCCCCAGCAAGTGGAGAGCCTGATGTGGGGCTCGACCCCAGGACCCTGGGATCATGACCCCAGCCGAAGGCAGAGGCTTTAACCCACTGAACCACCCAGGAGCCCCAAAATAAATAAAATCTTAAAAGAGAGAGAGAGAGAGAGACCCCAGAGAGCTCCCTAGCCCCTTCCATCTGTGAGGATACAACAAGAAAGCAGCAGCTATGAACCAGCATGATGGCCCTTATCAGTGAAGGCTACAACGATCTCAGATTTCCCAGCCTCCAGAGCTCTGAAAAATAAATTTCTGGTTTTTTTATTAGCCACCCGAAGCAGTATTTTGTTGTAACATCCTGAATGGACTAAGACAGTCATGGTTAACAAGGATGTATAGAGAAAAATAAAGCCAACTCCTTATTGCCCTGTTCCTCCTGACTTTGTTCCACCGCATTCATCCCACTCTTAAAAACACATCCACTAATATCTTAGTGCTCCATAGTCACAAAAGGTAAGGACCATCATTAATGAAAATAGATGTGTATCTATGACATAAAGTTGTCATGCTAATGACAATTTACTTTGGCTAACTGTCAGATCTAGTTAGATCAACATCATTTTTACCTCCTCAGTGGCTGATGAGTTTGTCTAAGAGTAAAAGTGACATCAACTCGTCCGCTTTCTGGTTGTTTGCTTTCGCTTGCATTTAGTTTAGTCTTCAGTTTCCTGGTAGAACTGCCTAATCTCCTCATTCATCTTGCAAGGGTTAGTTCAAGTAGATATAATCATTTACAAATGCAATTAATATGGCACAAGTAACCTAGAACACATCAATCACAGAGCTCGGAAACATTCAAATACGTGAAGGGGCCAAGGTCAACCATCCCCACTGCTCACCACACACGTAGTGGAGCTCCCACCATCACCTCGAGACACCTCCAAGACTGTAGCACACACCACCTCCCATTCACTCAAGGCACCCGTGTTGATATGCATATTCATTATTACTAAAGCTTAATGTCAGATGAGAAAAAAAAACCCAGGAGCTCTGACATGTTGCACACCGCCCAGGGAGTCATCGATCACACTGCCCTGGGAATGTGCCTGCTCCTGAAGACCACTGCTGGGTCCAGCCTCTGCTGCGCAGACCCACCCATCCACCATCGGTCAGCTCAGGCCCAGGCGGCCCACCAGGACTGCCTTTCCTTCACTCTGTGCCTTCAGTGTCCCACCACCACCTCTCCTTGGGTCTTCAGAAGCCCCTGGATGTCCTGAGGGAGCCCACATGGAAGATGGTTCCCCCTTTTATCCTCAAACACAAAATCTGGATTCCTTTCTCCGGCATAAGCAATGAGAAGTGGGAGAGGAGTACAAATGATCTCTCGATGAAGTAAGGGCCAGAGACCAGGGCTAACCTCTGAGCTGGCATATGTGACATGCAGAGGAAGCCGTCTAGAAGGGCTGGTCTTGGTGAGGGTCCAGGGCACCGAGCCGAGTCAAGGCTCTAGTTCCTAGAAAGGATTGTTATTTATCAAGCAGCAAGGCAGCGCCTGGGTGCCTTGGTCAGTTAAGCGCTGGATTCTTGATTTGGGCTCGGGTCATGATCTCAGGGTTGTGAGATGGAGCCCCTGCACTGGGCTCCATGCTGGGTGTGGAGCCTGCTTAAGAGTCCCTCTCTCCCTTTGCCCCTCCCCACTCCCTCTCTTTAAAAAAAAAAAGAAAGAAAGAAGAAGAAAGCAACAGGGCTCTGGTTAGTTTGTATATTACAGGACTTGGCACAGTGGCAACACGGGCTTTCCCCTGAACCTGGTTTAAACTCTGTCCTCTTCCATGTTTCTGAACACTTTCCCACTTCCTGTGTCTCCTTGAGACCCTAGGCTCTTCCATCTTTCCTATTGACTTTTGACCCCAGTACCTGAGGTTTTCTCGTATGTCCTGTTTACCCTTAAAAAAACCACCATCTTTCTGACCTTTTTCAAGTTACCTTTATGCTGGAACACTTGGAAACACTTTACACACCTCAAATTCTGACCTTCAAATTCTCCCAACTTCCCTCTTCCCCATCCCTGTGGTTGTTTTTGCAGTTCTCACAGGGAAACATCTGGGTTCATATATATGCTTGTATGTCTTTTACGACGGGTATATGACATTTTGGATTACAGTATACATACTTCATGATCTTTCATTTGCTTGTGTCATAAAGCTTGCTCATACGTTTCTGTATACATGTGTCAAAAAATATTGTTGGGGATGCCTGGCTGGCTCAATCTGTAGATCTCAGGTTGTGAGATGTTTGGGGTTTGTTTTTGTTTTTGTTTTTGTTTTATTTTCACACAGAGAGAATGAGAGCACAGTAGGGGGAGCAGTAGGCAGAGGGGAGGGAGAAGCAGGCTCCCCACTGAGCAGGGAGCTGGATTCAGGGCTCCATCCCAGAACCCTGGGACCATGACCGGAACCAAAGGCAGCCACTGAACCAACTGAGCCACCCAGGTGCCCCTCAGGTTGTGAACTGCACTTCCATTTTGGGGGTAGAGTTTACTTAAATAAATTAAATGGATTTTAAAAAAAAGAATTGTAGAATAAAGAGTAATCAGCAAAAGAATAAAAAGTTTTTAAAAAGCAATAAATAATACCTTTAGAGATAACATAAATTATTGACTTATTTTTAGAAATTAGAAAGAAGTAAGGAGGGAAGAGACAATGAGTAATTTTGACAAACTTCATCACATTATCATATGCAAAATGTTGTATGAATTTTAATCTATTTCTCCCTTAACCCAATTTAGGTAACAAATGCTATTTCCATTTTGGTGCTAGCAGTGAAATGATGCTCTACACTGGGTATTATATAAGACTGATGAATCACTGACCTCTACCTAAGAAACCAATAATACATTATGTATTAATTAATTGAATTTAAATTTTAAAATGGAAAAAAAAAGAAATGTTCTATGGGTAAACATATATTCCTATAGAATATATATATATATTCTCTATTTAGCTATGCATTTACTATATATGTAAAATATATAGAGAATATATATAGAATATGTGTGTATATATATAGAATACATATGCTATATTTAGCTGTAGAAAAATGTATCAAATCCACACCTTCATTCTTACAATCCTATCCCATTCTCACCAACATCCCTCCCCCTCACACACATACTGAAATAATTGTCGCCAACTGTATTCAAGTAAAAAGTTTCATAGACTACTCAGGGTGGCAGAATTTCCTAGTTAGACACTTAATATTTGTCCTATTGATGTTGGTAAAAATTTTCTCTAGATGCATCATGTGAGCTGCTACTTAATTGTCATCCTCTAACAACTAAACCAAGGATTATTTTTAAATCTGAAACCTTTGTTTTTTAATATGAACTAAAAAATTGAACTAACAAATTCAAGTTGCCGTATCTATCTACGTACACACCACAAGCGCTATTAGTTTCTACAATTTCTTTCCAGAACAGTATTTTAAGCAATAATCTTTAGTGTAGTCAATTCTTTCACATTCATCAATTTCTTTTTTTTTAAGAAAAGCAAAAGAATGAGAGGTTAAAAATATTACTTCTGGATTATTTTAACCAAAGAAAATACATGAAGAACAGAAATTCTTTTAGAGACAGGAAATGCTATGTTACCTGAGCTTCCAGAACCCTTTTCTCCTTCATATGATTATTCATTAAGTCAAGTAAAAGAACTACAAAACTTACTGAGCTTTCAAACTCCTTTTACCATTTAAAAGGAGCCATGTAGTGTATGCTGGGGGGGCGGGGGTGGAGGGGGTCATGGGATCAGGCTGAAGCCAGTCTCCAGCTGAGACCACATCCGTGCTTAGCTTCTTTCCTTACTCTCTCCAGCTTCCGTGCTCCTGTTCTTCCGGGAACATTTCCCCAATAAATCATTCAAACAAGAATCCCCACCCCAGGCTCTGATTCTAACCAACCTGACTTAAGGCAAGTCCTAAGTAACAAATTTCTCAAAAAGAGCCATTACTGTCTGGGTCATTTGTGTTAAATTTCAGAAACAAATGCTATACTGCTCAGTACTTCTTTTTTTTTGCATATTCAATTTACAACTCTGTCAAATAATTTTTATTGAGATATAACTGGCATAGAACATTATAATAGTTGCAGGTGTACAACATAATGATTCAATATTCATAGTTATAGGAAATCATGACCACAGTAAGTCTAGGTTTTTTTTTCCTTATGATAAGAATTTGTAGATCTCCTTTCTTAGCAGCCTTAAAATATGCAGTACTATATTATTAACTATAGTTACCATGTTATAGGTGACATCCTCATTACTCGGTCAGTATTTTGTATAAAATATATGCATACTTGGTTTTTTTAATTATTTTTTTATAAACATATAATGTATTATTAGCCCCAGGGGTACAGGTCTGTGAATCGCCAGGTTTACACACTTCACAGCACTCACCATAGCACATACCCTCCCCAATGTCCATAATGCATACTTATTTCATAGCTAAAATATTATTTAATACCTATACTATTATTCGATATCTAAGATGTCAAAGAATCTTAGTGCAACAATGACCTTATCTAGAAACCTCTTACTCTTTTTTTTAAGCAGCAAACACTTCCACTCATGCATTTAGGAGTGGGCAAGGTAGAAAGTATGCACCAAATAAAAATATTCTGCTTTGAGTGGCAGTTAGACTGCATACAAGAGCAAGAATTCAGTTGCTAACAGAGGATCAAAAACACATCTCCACAAAATGTTTAGGCAATAGTAGTTTCCAAGGCTGTCAGAGGCTTCTAGCTAAATGCTAGCTGTACAGAACATTTAAAAGTAGTTATGGTATCTGGCCAAGCCAGAGAAAACAGGATGATAATTAATCACCTCAAACCTGGACTGAATTCTCAATGCTGCTTTAATGGCTCAACCCTCCTCTGAGCTATCAAAGTCCTTTTACAGAAGGAAAGAAATATGTGTAGCCAACTCTCAGTTTTCAGCCTTAATGGAAGGACTTTTCATTCCACAAATATTTACTGAGCTCTTGCTATGTGCATAACACTTTGTCAGGTACTGTTTAGAACCAAGAGAAGTAAATAGGCTGGGCAGATGCCAGAGGTAAGCACAAAAGCAAGAAACTGTGTTTGACTTTGGAAAGTCATGCTATGGGTGACCCCAAACCATATGTCTCTGAAAGCACATCTACCTTCTCTGTGTTCCCTACTGCTCCCTTCTTGGTTCTGTTTTCTACTACACATTATTTTGTATTCATTTTACCTTCTCTCTGCCAAATTATAGAGGGATGCTGTTTGCTAGAAGTGTATGGCTGCCCAAACTCCTGCATCTCCTTTCATTCTATGCTTCTTCTCCATGACACATCCAGCTACCATCCTAGGGACAAGAGAGTAAATGGGAAGTAAGCTATTGGGTCTAAGAACACAGCATGGACTGTCTAGCCAAGGATGAAGAAGGCATGACAGTTTCGATTCAGTGTAAATCATCCATCTGCAAGAAAGCCAAATGCTTCTTTTAACATTCCTGAACTTGGCAACTGTCAAAGATGCCTCTAGCTCATTGGCAGAATGAATAAGCCTAAGTAATGACCCCTTGCAGTCGCGTAGTGTCATAGAGTTTATAAAATACTTCCAGGTCCATTACTCCATTTAATCTTCACAACAACCTTGTGAAGTTAGTCTGCTGTATCAGAGACAACTGAAATTCACAAAGGTTAAGTGGCTTTTCCTAAGTCACACTGTTGTAAGAGAAAAGCCAGAGCTCCAGCTAAGTCATTCAGCTCCAAGCCTTTCTGCTACTCCAGCATTACCTCCCTTAGCTTTGTGAGAGCCCTAGATTCCTTAAGGTGTTTTTCCCAACTATTTCCCCTCCCACTTCTCAACTCCAACCACTATAAAATCAGCAATATAATCGTCCTTCAGAGAAGCTAGTGTTGGGAATATTACAATACTCCACCTTCTGCACCACCCAATTCTTTAGAAGATTAGACAGATAATATATGGACCATCACTGTGGGGACAGTGATTGCATTAACTACCTCCTTTCTCTCTCCACTTGGCAGGTAATGATGCTGCAAGACACAATGTTTTACTGACCAATACAGTCTGTAGGAACTACAAGAATTGAGATAGAGAAAACTGACGCAAAGCACATCTTGCTAGGACTCATGTACCATTTTGTTTTGTTTTAAACACTCTAGTACACTGTGAGAGGGCAGAAAGAACTCACATGATGAAACCTGTCTGGGTCTCTGAGTGGGTACCTTCTTTTGGTATCTGTTCCATGACTTAACTGTTTTCTCATATAAATAATGAAGGGGAGGGAGGTTAATGTTCTCAACTTGGTCCAGTCATTGGAATCACCTAGGCATATTTGTTTTAGGACAGTAGCTTAAACCATTCATCATTCATAGTCTTGCCCATTATGTCAATATTCTTATGTATTATTCTTTGACGACCAATGCTTAGATCTATCGCTATTGATATCCATTGCCTAAAACCATTAACTCATCAGGAGTTACAAAATGATGATATTCTAATTCTAATATTCCTTCTAACATTATTCAAAAAGGTGAAAAAAACAGAAACACATACATGAGAAATTATGTGTATAACAACGACCAAACAAAAAAATTAGTACTCAATTCTTTTTCCAGTTTACAACTTCTTCTAAGTTAGAAGGTGACAAACATTTTCTGTAAAGGGCCAGATGGCAAATATTTTAGGCTTTATGGGGCTACACAGTCTCTGTAGCAATGGCTCAGCTCCACCATTGTAGTATGAAAACAGCTGTAGATAATAGGCAATTAAATAGGTGTAGTTTATTGTATTCTAATAAAATTTTATTAACAAAAACAGGTGGCAGACTGTATTTAACCTGAGAACTGTAATTTGCTGACCCCTGTGATAAGCCATAGCCTTTGCATTTTGGGACACAATTTTTATTTTCAAGTTTTTCTGATTGGCAATTTCTTTCTTTTATTTTTTAATTTTTATTGTGTTATGTTAGTCACCATAAAATACATCATTAGTTTTTGATGTAGTGTTCCAAGATTCATTGTTTATCATATTCGAAACTTACAATAGTATAATGACTTCTCAGTGTCCATCACCTAGCTTCAACAGTTGTCAACTTAGGACTATTCTTGTTTCATATAACTCTTGATCTACATCCCTTCTCTGAAATATTTTAAAATTGATTTTTTAATTTTATTTGTAAATATTCATTTCATCCATAAGTATTACAGTAACTCTAAAAATACATGTACAACATAATTATCACACCTAACAAAATTTAAGTGTGGGATCAAATCAAGATCCATTTTCAATTGATTGATTTATCTCTCAAGTCTCTTTCACTCCAGGGATTTCCCCTCTTTTTTCCCCCTTTCAATGTATTTGATGAAGAAACTAGATTATTTGACCTATAGATGTTCCCACAGTCTGGATTTTTAAAAATTTTTTTGTTGTTGTTTTTAAAGATTTTCTTTATTTATTTGTCAGAGAGAGAGCAGGCTCATATACACATGTCTATGAGTACAAGTAAGAGGAGTGGCAGACAGAGGAAGAAGCAGGCTCCCTGCTGAGCAAGGAGCCAATGTTGGACTCCATCCCACATTGGGACCCTGCAATAGTGACTTGAGCTGAAGGTAGACGCTTAACCGACTAAGACACGCAGGTGTCCCTCACAATCTGGATTTTGATGATTGAGTCCTAGTAGTGTCATTTAGCATGCTCCTCTGTTCTCTATATCTCCTATAAATTGAAAGCGAGATGGGGCGGCTGGGTAACTCAGTCGTTAAGCATCCACCTTCATCTCAGGTCATGATCCCAGGGTCCTGGGATCCAGCCCTGCATCAAGCTCCTTGCTGGGCAGGAAGCCTTCTTCTCCCTCTCCCACTCCCCCTCCTTGTGTTCCCTCTCTCACTGTGTATCTCTCTGTCAAATAAATAAATAAAATCTTTAAAAAAAATTGAAAACGAGATAATAGAAACTTGATAGGATTCCAGTTTAAGTTTTTGGTGAGAACACTTTATACATGGTGTTGTGTACCTTCACCAGGAGGCCCATTTTGTGTTATTCACAACAACTGATGATCATGGCCTTGATCCACTGATTCATCAGAATTTATAGAATGATGGGGGTGCCTGGGTGGCTCAGTGAGTTAAAGCCTCTGCCTTCGGCTCAGGTCATGATCCCAGGTCCTGGGATTGAGCCCCACATGGGGCTCTCTGCTCAGCAGGGAGCCTGCTTCCCTTCCTCTTTCTCTGCCTGCCTCTCTCCTTACTTGTGATCTCTATCTGTCAAATAAATAAATTTAAAAAAAAAAAGAATTTACAGAATGATGATATTTTAACCATTCTTTCTTTACCTACTAGCTGCGATCTTCTGTAAAGAAAAATTTTTCCTAAATAGCTATTCAATTTTCCTATTAGCATTGGTAAATGAGAAGCAAGATGAGTGCATGATTTTCCCCTTAATTTGGCAGAAATTTTTTTTAAAGATTTTACTTATTTATTTGACAGAGAGAGAGAGGTCACAAGGAGGCAGAAAGGCAGGCAGAGAGAAAGGGGGAAGCAGGCTCCCCACTGAGCAGAGAGCAGAGAGCCCAATGCAGGGCTCGATCCCAGAACCCTGAGACCATGACCTGAGCCGAAGGCAGAGGCTTAACCCACTGAGCCACCCAGATGCCCCATTTTGGCAGATTTTAAAATAATGAATTATTTCTCTAACATCCTCCAAATATGACCAATGAATTTTTTTTTTTTAATGGGCAGCCCCTTAAAGTACAGATGTCCAGATCCTACCACAGATCTGTGGAACCAGAGTCTCCAGGGGTAAGACCTGGTTTCTGCATACTTAAGTCTTCCTGAAAGATTCTGAAACATTGTCTACAGCCCATCCATTGAGAATGTCTGGACCAGATGACCCCTATGACCCCTAAAGTCCATCCCAGCACTACCATGCTACAGGATTATAATATACATTAATTATAGATTGCTTACATCTCTTCTCCTTGTTCTCCTGTAACGTGGTTGGCGAAATTATGCCCACCAGGTATTCAGTGAACATCCAGACATTCTTGATAGCTTGGCAGCTAGTTCCTTCATATAGCTGCACAGTTGGTCAGGGATACTTTAATTTTCCACCCAAAGGGTAGATATTGGCACCTTCAGAGCTACAGAGTGTTCAGGATGTCCCTGATGTTCTTTGGTATTCCATTTCCACACTCCCAGAGATGACAGGCACATAAATTAATGTCTTTAATTCACTCACAGTGCTGACTCTTCTTGCAATGAGGTATCCATGAAGGCAACACACAGGGCCAAGATTCAGGAGCCAAGCCAATAAACCATAAGACTCTCTAGTTATCTGCCTATCAAAACATAAGAAAGACATTGTGTTGGCCTCTGGGCAAAAATTCATTCAAATCTTGCCTCTCTCCCTATGGGACTCATGGCAAGTTACCTAGTCTCTTGTGCCTTGGACTCATTGTCTTTAGAATGGGGGGAACACTATCTCACTGAGTCACTCTAAGGACTAAGTGAGTTTAATACACATAAAATGCTTAAAATGCACTTAGATTGCTAACCACTATTATTAATTACAGCCAGGAATGTCCCCTGTGTGGTGACTCAAAATCAATAACAGGATGGATAAATACGAACTTACCACAAATTGCAGCTTTCAAGAAAACTTGACAAATGTTTTAAAGACTATGAGATCAAGAATAGAGTAGAACATAATTCCCCTTTTCACATTATAAGAATGGTCATATGAATACTGTCAGCTGGAAGGAAGAGGGTCACAGGATCCACAAATCTTAGTGAAAATTGGTTTGAACCACCATCACTCCCCTAATTCCACAGTTTATGGGAGTTCCAGTCCCCATCCTACCCCAAGAATACATTTCACAATTTCATGTGACCACCTTAGACTCCAGCCTCTTGTCTTTGAAGCATATTCCATATACCATGTCATATTGAGCTATGCGAGAAATATAGCCCTTTCTTCCATTTTTATTTATTCCTACAGAGCATTCATGAAATTAATGGGTTTTGCTGGTAATCCGGGGGGAAGATGAAAGAGAGGTTTACTTTACATCAGTGAAAACCACCTCCCTGGCCAATAGATGCAGTCATCCTTAACTACCCTGTGACTCAGTCCTGTCCAATAGAACTTTCTATGATGATGGAAATGCCCTACTTTTGCACTATCTCGACAGTCATTACCAGCCACATGTGGCTTTTGAACCCTTGAAATGTGGCCAGTATGACTGAGAAATTGAATTTTGGATTTATTTAATTTTAATGTCTTTAAATTTAAATAGGTCTATGTGGCTAGTGGCTACCATATTTATAACACAGCTCGAGTTCCTTCCTTGCAGACTCATGAGCTTTTCATCCCCACAGAGTCCCAGACTCTCTCCATCTTTCTCACTCTTCTCACCATCTTCTCAGAACTTCCCTTAGTTCATGCCAAGCAATTGGTCCTTCAGCCACGATGCTGCAGCATCTGCTGTACCCACTGACAGTCATGTCTTTGGATCTCTACTTATTACGTGACTTTTGGCAAGCAAGTTAATCTCTTTGAACCTGAGATTCATGGCCTCTAAAATGGGGATAATAATAGTTACCATCTCATTGAGTTAAACTGGGAATTGAATAAGCCAATACATATAAAGTGGAATATACATGCCAAATGGGCCTAGTTAGCAAAGGTCATCCCAAAGGAAGCCATTTTTAGGGGCACCTGGGTGGCTTAGTTAAGCATCTGCCTTCCACTTGGGTCATGATCTCAGGGTCCTAGGATGGAGCCCTGCATGGCAATCCCAGCTCAATGGGGACTCTGCTTCTCCCTTTACCCTCCCGCTGCTCATGTGCTTTCTCTCTCTCTCTCTCTCTCTCTCTCTCTTTCATTCTCTTTCTCAAATAAAGAAATAAAAAATATTAGGGGCGCCTGGGTGGCTTAGTGGGTTAAGCTTCTGCCTTCAGCTCAGGTCATGATCTCAGGGTCCTG